>NC_056735.1:773331799-773639299 GCF_019279795.1 Protopterus annectens
TGGCTTCTTCATGGTGACCAGTTTCTAGCTTACTGTACCATGAAAGAGGCAGCTGTAGTTAATCTCTCGTACCATAACAGGTAGAGCAGCATATTCAACACTTGCATGAAAGATGTTAATCTACACCAGCAAATTAGTAAAACTCACTGAAGAGCTAGGTTCATAATACAACACATTCCCCATCTATGCAACAAGCATCACTTCCATAAGAAGTATAGCCATACTATGATTACCCTCAAAGCAAACTTTGATGAAGGATTGCGAAGCCACAGATTTACACATAAGAAAGGTTGCAAGCATTACTATTAGTGTGTTTTAATTAAGAGTGTTATACTTATAGGTGTGTTAGGTCTAAACATGTTTTCCTATGGGTATTTAAGGACGTGGTTTCTTAAGGTCCTGCAGGAAGGACCTCATAGCTTTAATCTTTTACACTAACTGACAGACGTATATCAGAAGTACAGTCTTGACGTAGCTGTATTGATTGCTGAAAGAAGATGGCTCTTGGCAGTGGAAGTGGCTTGAGAAAAATGTTTCCAGACTATATAAAGAAATACTGACTTGCAATAAGGTTTTGGTACATTAGTATCCGATTACCAGCATTACTGAAATGAGATTCCTTACCCTACAGTATAAGTACAGTGATTAAAAATGTTAGGCAAAGCATCATTTGTCCCTGCTGTTGGAAAGTTTTCTCAAACAAGGAAAGTATTTACTTACATTTTTGGGGTAAAGTAATTTAAGTAATTCCATTAAAACCACTGGGGTAGAACATTCAGTTTGGCTACTGACCATAAACCTTTTAGTTGCATTTAGTCAGTGTAAGAGTTCACCTATAATAACCACAGCAAGAATTTAGATGTAAGATATAATATTGTCAGTCTATGACTATTAGCATAATACACAATTTCCAAAAGTCACAGTAATACCAACTCCCTAGAATTCCTTTACCTGAAATTTTGGATTATTTTACAGAAGGACTCATAGAGTATGTGAATGATTTGATTGAAGACTATTTTGAAGAAGCAAAGGTGACTTGGTAGCATGTGTGAGTAGAACTGATCAAAAATTATAGTGATTATGTTTTTTGATGGGAGGTTATTGTTTATGTTTTTTGATGACAGGTTATCCAACAACAGCAAACACAGATAAGTGTATGCAAATATTTTAAAAGGAGAATGGAAACCTCCATAGAAAAGTTGTTGTTTTATGAGGCAATCAAATAACTCTCTATGGAAGAAGAGCAAAAAATTAACTGGAAAAACTCCACCTATGTCATCCTGACACTTTTATAATAAAACCACTAACTATAAAATAGTCTGTTGGCTAATTATAGATGAGGAGACTGAAAGTCTGTGAAAAATAATATGCACCTTGTTAAATGGAACGGAGGATACCTAGAGAACTATCCTTAGAATTCCCACGTGGACGAGGGAAAATAATACACATTGATTTCTCTAAACTACATACTGTATGAATAGTGTGTTTATGATATATAGTCATGCATATACACATACATATTAAATACATATAATGCATATTCAAAATGAATATCAGTACTGTGTATTTCTGAAACCATATATCAAGTTGCCATTAATGGAGTAGACTTTACTAATCATGTGTTGTCTGAACATATTGTTACTGGCAATAGAACCCAGTTTATGTCAGAAGAATTCCATTGTTTTACTAAGAAAAAGGGAATAATTCACTTCAGTAGTGCACCAGGCCACCAAAAACAAATGAGTTACTTGAAAATGTATACAAACTTTCAAAGTAGATATGAAGAAACTGTCTAAAACTATGTGGAAAAATGAGGATAACATTTAGTTTTACTTCTTACAATACAGAAGAAACTCCAAACTGTACTAATGGACAGACTTCTGTATAACAATTTCTGAACAGACATATCAAATCGAGATTGGACTTGATGAAACTACATCTGAGTGGACTGTTCAAAAGGAGCTGTACATGCAAAAGTTCCAACAAGGCAAACATGCAAGGCCATTCAACAAAGAAGATTCAGTACATTTCAGGGATATTTTAAGGGAGGTCCAAATAGAATTTTATGACTTTACCACTGGCAGAACAGACCATGTTTTGCATCAGGTACAGGATATGAACACAATAGTTTATACTAGGCTAATGACTGCTGGGGTCTTTATAAGCCTAGTCATACAACCTTAATGCATCCAATAAGTTATCATGTCATATAGGTTATTTTAAGGGGTGTATTTTGGTTAGAGCAGGATTTGGCCACTGCCACTGTCCATCAGAGACATAGGTGTTAGACAAGTGCTGTATTTCTGATTTCTCATCTACTGGTCCAGATTGCACTTAAATATGGTTAAGTAAGTGTTCTAATTTACATGGATGAGAGGCCTGTTCCATAAAACAGGGAATCTCCGAGATACATACCTTTCCCTCCAGATCCTATTTAAGTTGCAAGCAAAGGTTAAATCCTTAGATCTTGTAGATCTTGTGCTGTTCATTTTGTGGATAAGGAAAAGGTCCACCTGAGCATGATCAAAAGATGCCTTGTGTGCCAGATATATATTGCATCTCATCAGTCTGTATGGAATAGAGTACAGATATAAGGCTTTGAGGCAATCTGCTCAGGGCGTTGTGTTTACACCCTGTATTCTTTTTGGGAGGAATTTCTGCGGATATTCCAGTTGTTGCACATGCCTGTTCAGGTACATACAGAAGGGGGGCATTACACACTATGACAGGTCTGTTTATGGCTGTGTACAGTGACATGATGACTTAGCTGGACATAGATGCCATGTCCTTACTTATAATCTGAGTGACATAGAATGATTTTCATACAAACTTAGACACATGCTGGTTGAAAGTCAAGTAACTATTTATGTGAGTCCCCCATATCGCATCTTTAGGTCTATTTTATCAATGAGGTAGTTTCCCTGGGTGGCCGACTTCCCAAAAGGTACTATTCATTGATTCCTAGATTTCCCTCAAAATGTCAATGAACCTCATATGAACTTATCTATATTCTCCTCCTTTGATAAACTGGTTAGTACTTTTAGTTTTTCCTTTCTTCTCTTATCTTCATTACATCTTCAAGATTATCTGGCTAGTATTTTTTAGTTTTTCCTTTCTTCTCTTATCTTCATTACATCTTCTACTAAACATACTGTATGAACAGCAATCATATGTTACTACCTGCTATACTTTCAATTGTATGTCTAAACCACTATGCTTATGTAAATATCTTATGCAATCATATGTTATTATCTACTATATTTTATAACTACATGTCTAAACCACTATGCGCATGTAAATATATTATGTATAGTATGTTAGCAATTGTTCTGGAGCTTTTCTCCCCAGGCCTCTGCTGAAAACAGTCAGCTCTGTCCAGTTGGACCTCCCTGGTAAACAAATGTAAAATATATAAATAAAATAAAATAAAATTGTTGCTAGGCTAATGACTGGGGGAGGCTTACTAAGCCTAGATATGTTTTACCGAAAGAATAATGATGTCCTGTATCCAAACAGGACACCGAGGGCCAAGTGTTTATAAGTTACCTCTGTCCATAAGGGACATGGATGCCAGGCCCTGTTTAAATTTCCTATTTCCTATCCACTGGTACAGGTTGTGCTTAAATTGGGTAATAGACAAAGTCAGCTTCACGTGGATGGGAAGCCTGTTCCATAGAAGGGGCAGTCTCTGGAGCAAAAACCTGTCTCTCCAGCATGTTTTGTTTAAGTGACAGACAAAATGCAGGTCCCTTGCATTTCTAGTACTCTTTGACTTACAAATATATAGTATGCATTTCTTGGCATTCAGTTTTAAGCTGTGGCTATGGCAACTGTTGTCTGTGTTAGACCTTCCTGTAAGATGTTAGTATCTTGGGGTGGAGGGTTCTATGATCATAGCTTGCAGTAATCTGCAAATTTGGTAAGCCAGAGGTCTTTAACATTGTCCTTGACTTCTGGAAAATATATGCAAAAAGGAGTGGACTCAGCACAGAGCCCTGGGGAGCTTCACTGGTGACTGGACTCTTTGTGCAGGTGGTCTCTGCAATATTAACTTCCTGTGTCCTGTCTGTGAGCCAGTGGGTTATCCAGCCAGATGACATCTAGATTTTTCTGTGGCTGAGGACACTGACATTCCTTAATAAGTGAATCCAGATGCTTGTGTATAGGGCTGTGACTGCACCAGTTCCATTTTGTCTAACATCTGGTTGTAATGTTACTGACTTTTTCACATCAAAATACTTTAATGTGAGTGCTTCAGTCACTAACAACTAAAGCACTTCAAAACAGTTTTCTTGTTCTATGCTTCAATATTAATGCAGATTGAATTTTATCTGTTAGCAAACTTACATCCAACATACAAAGATTCCACTAGGTATTATATGGGCTTGTTTGCCTTCAGAAGGACACAGTTGCTCTACTTCTGCTACTTTCTTAATTAAAAATGATTTGATAATTTGAATTTGTTTTACACATTCTTTAATAGAGCTTGAGGTAATTCCATCTTAATCTATTCAGTAATTCAATAAATCTTATGGAGTGTTCTTCTTTGCTAAAACCCCAGTTATTTTTGGAATACCAAGTCCATTGGTTATGCAACAGTTCTCTGAAACACTTAAAGTACTGATGAAATTTCAAATGGAAGTCTCAAAAATGTGTACCTTTCTATTGGTGAATGTTGTTGTGTCTTTTGTCTTTTCCCAGTTAGGGGTCGCCACAGTGGAACTCCGGTCCATTAATGATTGGCAGTAGATTTTTATGTGCTGAGTTGCCGGCCCTGATGCACAACCTTCAATGAAGGTACGCCCATTCACGCATGTCTCCACACAGAAGACGCTCTAGCTGAGAATCGAACAGGACAACATCTTACTGTGAGGCGACAATGCTACCGCAGCACCACCACCGCAGTTCAGTACCTTTCTATTGGTGAATAAAAGTGCAAAACCTGGATTTTTCCTTAAAAAAATGTCATTTTGCAAAAATCATTGGTTTGCTTCAAGCACAGAAAAATAATTAGCTCCTGGCATGATAGACACCACTTTCTCAGTGTCACAAAGTGGATGGTGCTGTCTTTTATGGATTTATTTAGATCCTTTACATTTATGGAATTATTAATTTCATCTAGTTTCTCAACAGTAACCAACCAGAAGTGAAATTATATACTGATTTAGTGTTTTTACTAGTACATTTATGTCAATGCAAAACTGCAGCATTTCACTTGCATTATCTAGTAGACAATGACTTTTTGCAGGGAGTGCGGTTCTCTTGGGCTGCAGTGAGCAGAAAAATATCATAGCTAGTGTATTACAACAGAATGCTGTGGTGTATTTATAAAGAAGGTATATGCCCATTCCTTTTCATAATTTCCCTCAAATGGTATCCTAAAAGGTACACTGATATCTAAGGAAATGGCTATCGGTGGCAGGACTAGCTACAGGGTGGTATAAATCTCAGCTCTTGATGATTGTCACTGTTGACACCTTGACCCGATGTGCAAATTGTGAAAAAGGGGTTTTGTATATATATATATATATATATATATATATATATATATATATATATATGTATAAGAATAGATCATGAAAAGTATAAAACTCTAGAACTCAAAATAATCACAAATGGTACAACAAAAAGACAGATCAGGCGTCATCTTGATAGTGATAGTGTTAGGGAAAGGGGCTTTAGTAATGTAGTATATAATGTTAGGTTAGGGGCAGAGTTACAGTTATAGTTAGGGTTAGCACACATGACTAAGATGGACGGAGGGGCTATATGCTACCTGCCTGAGAAATTACTACTTCTGTTGCACTATATCCTGTTTTTTTCCTTTTAAATCCCAGAATTACTTCTGCAGTATATACCAACCTTACTTGTCAAATATCTGAAGATACACCTAAGTATTTGCTTACATTTATTTTCACCACCAGTCACCTCTTTGGGCTTTCATTGTACTGTTGATCTTTCTGAATTCTTACCCTTTATAAATTAGTAGAGTCAGTCTAGACACTGCAAATGCAGTTTTCTGGATCTCTCTCAATTATCTAGAAAAATTTTCTGTAATCAGTATGAATACCACCTAAGAAATTTCTTGAAAATTGCCATACACTTAGTGTGAGCTACTTGTCAAACAAAAAAAATGTATACATACTTCATGAAAATGGAAAAGGGGCTACCATTCCCTAGTTTTACAGACAGGCAGATATGGATCAAGGATCAATATCCTACTCATCCTAATCTGCAATAAATCAGTTTATTTAATGTTACTGTCCTTTCCACAGAGGAACACTAAACTCATGCAGTTAAATTACATGCCAGTCACTAAAGTACCATTTCAGACATTGATGTTGCAGAAATATGCAGTCATCCTTAGAAGTCAGAAGATAGACTATGCATGTAATTTATCTATAAATAAATTCAAAGACATGCATTTGGAACATTTCTCCCCGGGCCTCCGCTGAAAATTGGCTTTGTTGCAAGTCAAACTTACCGGTAAACAAATGTTAAATAAATAAATAAATAAATAAAAATACATCAATTTATAGTGGGCTAACTTTTGTTTTTACAGCTATCTTAGAAATAAAACGTCTGCTCAAAGACTTTGAATACTCTTTAAAGGGCATGTGACTAAATTCCACACAGTGTTATTTAATATGATAATAGCTGATAAATGATAGATGATGATGATGTTATAATTTGACCTGTAAAATCAAAAGTCTGTATCACTTTTTTATTTTCTGTTAAATAATTTTTTTTTCCATATCATATCATCAGAAGTATGGCATAGTGTATACCCACCAGGATTTTGCATAGAGTCACAAAGCATTCTGAGCAAAACAAATCAAATGCAAGTTCATTCTCAAGAAGTGAAGTCATTTGTTAATGCTATGCTTTCAATACTATAACATCACTTATAGCTAGACATAAATTGCATTCATGTTGCATGCACTATCTTCTACACATTATCTCTCTATGGGTTTCCTAGAGATGCAGTGATCACAGAAATACACCAGTGAATATGAAGTATCTAACTACATCATATGAGTACACTTTCCATTTCCATACTTTGTTTAGTGTAATGTCATGAGAAGTAGTAATCATAGTCAGTCTAACAATAGTCTCCAGTATATTCTTCCAGAACTCAGATAATAAGGAAAATTTGTGCTTTTTTTATCACTAATACCTATTTTCTTATGGATTCTATGTAATATTGCAGTTTTGCTTTATCACAGTGTGTTGGATTGTGCAAACCAGTGCTGTGCTTCCAGTGTTTTTCTCTTTCTTTCACTGTTGTGTCACTATGGAATTGTTGCAGGGAACTTAGCATGTTGGGGGGGGGGAGCCCCCCTGCAAAACCTTTTTTTTCTTTCTGCTTTTTTTTTCCATTTTTTGATTTATGATATGATAGATGAGGCATGTCTAGATCAGTTGTTTTAGTTCACTTGTATTAAGATCTCCTAGCTTTAGATCAAATGACATACATTTGTGCGTGTGTGTGTGTGTGTGTGTGTGTGTGTGTGTGTGTGTGTGTGTGTGTGTGTATATATGTGTGCATTGATTCTTTTTGCAGGCTTGTATTTTAGATTTCTCTAAATTATAATCCAACTTTGTTATAGTATAGCATTTACCACTGATATCATATGCAGGAGCTGAATTTTTACATTAATACTAGACTTTACTATTCATTGCCTTTTTGCTTTTAGTCTTTGCTGAAGCTTTACAAGGACTCAAAGGATGTAGTGTGCCCCATATCTTAGAACCCCTCTAACTAGTGCCTTTAATGCTTACAGTTTAAAGAGTCTTCATAAGAGATAAATGTTCACAATTTTCAAACAAAGATTTTTTTCTTCAGGTCTGTCTTCAGTGATTCAGCACATCTGAATGAAACAGTGAATACAATGTAGTTGTTTGCTAGAGGTTATAATCATACATTATCTTAAGTTGTACCTTATACAGACAAGGTGCACTGTAGGATGAGTTAAGAACTGTTCACATTGCTTCATTCTTGGATACCACATATCTTGATGTCAGCTTCTCACTGAACCAGCAAGAAAAAAAAAAAAAATATATATATATGTATATATAAATATAAATATATATATATATATATATATATATATATATACACACACACACACACACACACACACACACACACACACACACACACACACACACACACACACACACACACATATTTCTTCACATGCTACAGAAGTATCTCTCTTGCTCCTGTGTTTAAGGCAAATAAGGACCAAGTCTTGCAAATGTTCATCAATACGCATCTGTGATTGGTAACATTATTAGAGTTAATTGTCACTGTGCCAACATTTTTTGCATTCTCACGTTTAATGTTCTACACTATGAACCCCCCCCAAGCCTTTCTGTGTTGGAGGGAAGCCTTCTAGCTTATCAGTGGGAGTGGTAAGCACTAGGTAGCCTATCTACCACAAGAGGAGTGGTTTCTGGCCCAGAAAGTGTAGTTTATTGGCCATTTGGGCAGTTTTTCCATCCCTTTCAATTTTCTGGTTTAGAACCCACATTTGCGCTTGTTTTCCACCTTTCCTGTAACTAGTCTAGTCCAGATACAGATTTGCTGTATACAGGACTGTTTGTAAGCTTCTGAGCCCCCCCCCCAAGCCTTTCTGTGTTGGAGGGAAGCCTTCTAGCTTATCACTTGGAGTTTTAAGCACTAGGTAGCCTATCTACCATAAGAGGAGTGGTTTCTGGCTCAGAAATTGTAGTTTATTATAGCAATAACCCATGCCTGGGTTGTTAATGCTGGATTTTCCCACGGTTGGTGTTGTTTGTTCATGAGGGCAAAGGCCGAGTGGCCAAACAAAGACAACCATGGGTAAATCCAGCATTACCCACACCCAGAAGTGGGATATTGCTATTATACAATGACATTATTTAAGAAAAAAAAAAAACTTACTTTTCTTAAATACTGGCATTGTATAATGCCTCCTTGCTGCCCTTCCACAGCTGTCTGGTATTCTGTGGCAGTTCTGATGTACTGCACATGCGTATGCTTATGCAGTACATCAGAGCTGTGCGTGGAAGCAACGGAGAAAGCAAGATCTCCATTGCTTTTTACAAACTGTCTCGCTATGTTAAAGGAGCTTAACATAACGAGACAGCTTTAAAGAAAGCAACAGAGAATCTCCGTTGCTTTTTTTAAAGCTGTCTCGCTATGTTAAACCCATTTAACATAGAAGACAGTTTTAAAAAAGCAATGGAAGATCTCTGATACTTTTTTTAAAGCTGTCTCGCTATTTTAAACTCCTTTAACATAGCAAGACAGTGTCTAAACAGCAACGGAGATCTTGCGTTCTCTGTTGCTGTAAAAAAATTCATAATAATGGAAAAAGTCCGGGTGACTGGTCCTGTTTCCATTAGTATAAGTCTGATTTACAATGTGCACGCTGACCAATCAGCGTGCACGTTTTGGAATATTAATGGGGGGTCATTGTATAATGGCCATTTGGGCAATTTTTCCATCCCTTTTAACTTTCTGGTTTAAAAGCCAACATTTGCACTTGTTTCCTGCCTTTCCTGTAACTAGTCTAGTCCAGATACAGATTTGCTTTATCCAGGACTGTTTGTAAGCTTCTGAGTCCCCCCCAAGCCTTTCTGTGTTGGAAGGAAGCCTTCTAGCTTATCAGTGGGAGTGGTAAGCACTAGGTAGTCTACCTACCAGAAGAGGAGTGGTTTCCAGCCCAGAAATTGTAGTTTATTGGCTGTTTGGGCAGTTTTTTCATCCCTTTCAACTTTCTGGTTTAAAAGTATGCGTTTGTGCTTGTTTAAGGTCTATGGATCCAGTTTTGGTATCCTACAGACTGCAAGAACATCAGGAAGGAGAAAGAGATGCTTTAAATGCCTCCATTTTGATTTTTTCCTAGTTTACTGCTTTCTGCACTTGTTTTCAGTAATTTTTAATTGCATTTATTTAAACTGTATTTGCTTTAATATTGCTACGCACTAAAGTGTGCAAGCTTGCACTGCATTTGAATTGTTTTTACTGCTGTTTTAGCTGCTCTTCTGTAAAAAAAAACAAAAAAAAAGTTCTAAGCTTATTTCCCGCCTTTCCTGTAACTAGACTAGTCCAGATACAGATTTGCTGTATCCAGGACTGTTTGTATGCTTCTGAGTCCCCAAGCCTTTCTGTGTTAGAGGGAAGCATTCTAGCTTATCACTGGAAGTGGTAAGTACTAGGTAGCCTATCTACAACAAAAGGAGTGGTTTCTGGACCAGAAATTGTAGTTTATTGGCTGTTTGGGCAGTTTTTCCATCCCTTTCAACTTTGTGGTTTCAAAATCCACATTTGTGTGGGTTTGCACTTGTTTAAGTTCCATGCAGCAGCACTGAGCTGAGGTAACTGTTACTGGTGCCAGAAAGTCTCCGATTCAGTTTTTCCCTTAGATCTTGCTAGTTCTTTCTCTCTCTCTCTTACACTTCAAATAGCTTAATCACTTTGCACTTCAAAAGGTTTTTGTAGCAATTATTGTAGCACACCTAAGTGCCATCAGCACTAGTTGTTCTTCACAGAAATAGCTCCAGTACTTAGTAGTTATGATCACCCCTCCTGGCATGATTAAAGGGCAGTTCCCTGTGCTTTCTCTTATTAACCTGGTGCACTTGGGCATTCTGAGGCAGTTTAGCAACTGCTTCATGTACACAGATTACCCTCTCCTCTTACCTCCCAACACACAGACTTGTGAGAGATGCACTTATATCACCAAATTGGAAGCTATGCACTCTCCAGCCAAGACCAGACTTGCTGGTCAAGAGAAGGTCAACACCTGCACCATACCACATGGAACACAATGTCCTCCAGAACACCCACCACCACAGCTCTCACATAAAAACACACACCACACACCCACCTTCAAGGAGGCTCTCAACAGAAATTTACCCAAACAGCAGAGACCTTCAAGACAAAAATGCACTCAACCACCACAGCACAGCACAGACCACAGTACACATAGCTCACCTCCACAGTGTGCCCCTCAACCTAAGCCCCTAAGGCTAAACACTTTGTCCAGTACACTAATCATAGATGACTCAATACTGAGGCACACAGATGTCACACTCACTAGGTTGAATAAGGAGAAGGTAACAGTCAGCTGTCTACCAGGTGCCAGAATCTGACACATAACACACACACTCAGTTCACTCCACAGCAAGTACAAGTATGACTCTGTCATCGTCCATGTGGGTGCGAATGACCTGAGACACACCTCCCTGGACTACATGAAAAGAGATATGGTGGGAGTTCTCGGATTATGTGGCCTAGGCAGGTATGACCCTAGCTCTGAGCAGTATCTTACCATCACCCATCAACAACTGGCTACATTTCTGGTGTCATTCAAGGGGATCCAGTATCTGTCTGCTTGGGATGACATGATTGACAGAACTCAATGCTTTGCCAGAGATGGCCTGCATCTATCACCCCTGGGTTTCCAGGTACTGGCTAAGGCTCTTGCCACCCCTATAGTGTAATTTTTATGCTGTGTTCCAAAGACCAAACTACCACCTTAACATGTATAAATAAATGCACTCTGAGGGTCATGCTGCTCAGTGCTAGAAGTCTAAATCTCAAGGTGCACTCACTCGAAGCACTCCTCAAAATGGAGAACATCGACATTTGGCTCACAGAACATACAGTGTGAATGTAGTGGACTCCAACTCAGACTGATGACCAGTGACAAGTAGAGTCCCACAGGGATTGGTCCTGGGTCCTGTCCTGTTCGGCATCTACATCTCAGAAGTTCGGGCCAACACAAAGGGACTCTGGCTGACCAAGTTCACAGATGACTGCAAGCTGGGAGTCATTATTATCTCCCCAAGTGATGCAGACATCCTACAGAAAGGCCTCACTGAGACCAATGACTGGTGTAGAAACCATGGCCTTAAGCTTAACACCAAAAAATGCATCGTCATCCCTTTTGGTAAAAACTCAGTTCCCACTAATTATCACATCGATGAGAGCCCACTGAACACTGTAGGTTTTGTAAGAGATCTGGGGATGCAGGTTGACAGCAACCTCTCTTTCGGCCATCACATTGCCACTGTGGTCAGAAAGTCCTTCTATGTGGCACATCTCATTACCAAGGGTTTTGCATCCAAGAAGAAAGAGGTCATCATCTGTCTCTACTCTTCCCTCATTAGACCAATCATTGAGTATAATACCCCATTTGGCATGTACCTCACTAGACACCTGCAACAGCTGAAGAGGCCACAGAAGTACCTCATGAAGAGGATCCTAGGAATTAAACACATGTCCTACATGGACAGACTCAAAAGACTCCAGCTGTTTTCTGTCTCATATCACCTACTTAGAGGTGATCTCTGCTTGACTTACAAAGCCATGTCTGACCCAGCTGTGTTTGAAATGCTACATCTAAAGAAATCCCAATTCCTCCGCACCACATGCTCCAGAGACCTCAATCTCATTACCACAATCAACAGAACATGCTGGAAGGACAGGTTCCTCATCCAGAGACTGCCCATGCTCTGGAACAGACTTTCCATACATGTCAAGCAGAGCACCTTGCTGTCCCTTTTCAAGAGAAATCTTGATGAGTTGATGGGTAATAGAAAGTTCACCCCGGGGCTCATTCCAGTGGCTCTACTTGATAGAGGCACTGGGAACTAATGTCAGGCAGCATGATGCCAGGGCACTTCTATGGGCTAGGCTTGTAAAGGCTCCAGGGCCATTAGCCTAGTACACACGTATGAACCTATTAAAAACAATGCATTCTGAGACACTGTCCACTTCCTCTGCACTGATAACTCAACTGCGGAAACATTCCCTTTCCTGAATCATATGGTATTGCACAGAAATATAAACCACGTAGCTTTTGCTGCTGTTTCAGCATCTTTATTTATTTAATTTTAAAATTTCTTGCTAAACCCTAGTGACACTTTTTCTAGCTGTCTAAATAAAATTTACATTATAGGGTCTTTACTTAAATAAGGGTAGAAAAACAAAATATTCCTTTTTGTGTAATGAACTGCTTCTTGTAATCAAAAATACAGGGTTTGAACCCTTTACCGCTCTATTTGCTTCCTGTGTAACTTTGATCAAGTTGTAATTGATGGTCACATCTGAGTGTATCTTTATAAATATTCAGTTTCTGCATCCCAGTGTTTCACTTGTAACTTGTAAATTAGTGTAGCAGATTAATGTTGCTGTTTCCAGTGTCAAGAGCGTAGTTAAAATCCTTCCCATCCATTTTTACTTTTGTCTGGCAGTTGATGCAGAGGGCTAAGGTTGTGAGCTGTAGTATAGGGCTTGATTCCCTTAGTACTTATTTGCCTACTGTGCAACCTTGTGCAAGTGACAACCAGACAATGCTTTGGGGCAAATGGAAATCTGGGCTAGGTTCCTCAATGGAGCCCCCTGGACTACAAGGCTAGTAACTACTTCTGAACCAAAGCAGTTATGGTGTAAAAGGAGGAAACTGATTGCAGTAAGCAGAAGCATATGAGCTATGTTCTTTGGGTATAATCCTTGTTTTATTAACAGTGTATAAAGTTTATGAGGTTTAAAGTTAATTTTAACTATGAATACGTTTTTAATGTAGCTTATTTTTGTAGGCAAGCAGGTGTGAAATGCACTGTGTATGTGCAGATGAGTAAGACTGTATACTGTCAAAGAGCTGCTTTCTGTAGTATAGGGTTTCATTCCATCAGCCTTTGTTGGTCTTCTGTGCGATTCTGACAAGTTACTTCACCATTCATTACTCATGGGCTGCTGCTGAAAAAAGATACTTGAGCCTGTTGTGCTGTCCCAGGCTCTTAGCAAATGTGTTACTCATTTGTCTTTTGAATTCTTGCACCCTTCACATTGCCACTAATTAGTACTTCACTGTATGCTATTTGATTATGAATCCCAGTAGTTCAATGGGTTGCCTGATGCATTTTCACTAAATATGAGTTTCAAGGGAAGAGAGGTTTACTGTTTTACATGCTAAGCCTGATTTCAATGTAAAATGGCACACCATTTAATGGGCTGTTTTTAATTTAACAATGCAATTAATTTACCAAGCATTTTATTGGTCAATTTGGATCACATGGAATTTTAAATGTATTATTTTAAGTATGAATTTTCATTGTAGTTCTTTAGTTCTGATGAAGATCTGTTTACAAAATATGGAGAAATCAAAACACTTCACTGTTTTTAAGTTTGTTCTATTTTTTTCTATTAAAGTGGATTTTTAACTTGAGTTTGAAGAGTTCTGTCGTTATACAGCATCATAGAATAAGTGGTTACTTTATTTGTGTGTGGTCCTGTGGAGATTTACTTATTGTTCAATGTAAGAAAGCTTTGTTTTATTTTGTTTATTTAGAAAATGGCTGTCAGTGGTTTTGCTGTAAAATTTGAAGTAAAACTTTTAAATGAAATCAAAATCTCTGTGATAATTGTAAAGTAAAGAGAATGTTATGCACACCAACAGGTATAAACAGTTTTATGGTTATTGGAAAGAGAGAGCCAAGTAATGGAACCTAGTTATGGCTTGTGGGGACCTGGTTCATTAACCTGCATAGGGTCTCATTTGACCACAGTCTGTCTCTGTTGACTCTGGAGGCACATTCTGTAACAATACAACATTATTAGCCATAAAGGTAGATCAGATTTGTACTGAGTGATGTCAGAGGGGGTAGCTGTTCTTGATGACAGGGAAGACACAGAGAAGTCAAAAATAAGAAGCATGTAAGCCCCCATACAAAAACCAGTATGTTGTATGCAGTAATAATTCTGATTTTTGTGTGACCTGTGGGCTGTTGAACAAAAGCTGCTCCAGCATCTATAGTTTCTTTAATTATTTTGCTTTATTTATTACACTAAAGAAATAATTAATTTGTCAACAGACTTGGGTTGTGCACTATAGTCTAAACATGTTCCGTTTTATTAATATATTTTTGCAGTACCTCCTTTATAGCCTCCAGTATTTGTGAAGGGTTGACATTTGTCAGATTTTATAGTCTGCATTATTTGGAGTAATGCCTTCTGTGTGGAGTCTGCATGTCCTCCCCGTGGTTGGGTGGGCATTCGAAAGACATGCGTAAATGGGCGTGCCTTCGGTGAAGGTTGAACGTCGAGCTGGCACCTTGGCATTTGTGAAAATCTACTGCCAATCATTAGTGGACCGGAGTTCCGCTGTGGCGACCCCTAACTGGGAAAAGCTGAAAGACAACAACATTTGGAGTAATGATCAGAACCATCTAATATTCAGCATCCATTATGCAGTCATTGCTGCACATTACTGTGATACAGTGATACTGACTGTAAAAGATTTCTACATTTATTTAAAAGTGTTATTGTGCCTGTTAGTGCAGAGGAGAGGACTAAAACCATAAATTGCTAATGAGCTGCTTCCTGTGCCAGGGGTGCAGGGTCTGAATTGTTTCTCCTTTATTTACCTAGTATGTGACTTTGAACAAACCAATTAACCAGAGAGTACTATGGAGCAACTAGGTATCTGAGATAGGTTCCTTAATGGTCTCCTGCTCTGCATGCCCAGTAACTAGCTATGAAACTTTAGTTGCTTTTTGCCAGCCATTAATTCTTGCATAGCTGATCTAACTCAGGAAATGTTATGACAATATCACCATCACACTAATTTTTAATGGAAAATAGGCAATTTATTCTTCACGGGCAGCGGGTACTGCATTTGTAGATGGGGACAGGTATTGGTGGATTATAATGAAAACAGCGTGAGTTGCATTTTATGATTGAAATGTTCTGAAATGGGTACTTTTGTCATTCTTGATTAATATATTTCATTTCATTGCTTACTGGGAAAAAAACTGTTCAAAACTTTAAATTTAAAACACACACTGACAAATGTTGCTGAATTATATAAGAAATATAATTTAAACCAATCTGGAGGGTGAATCCAAAAGAAAATGCATTTATGCATGGTCCTAAAAATGTGCTAGGGACCAATGGTTTTAAGTATAGCCTGATGCCCAATGTACATTTAGTCTGCCACTGATCTAAGTCACAGGTGACTCTATGGTGAGACACACTGATGCACCACTCACCAGGCTGTGCAAGGAGACAGCCATAGTCAATTGTTTATCAGGATCCAGGATCTGCCACTTACACAAGCACTCAAGTCCTTGCATGACAAGTATATATATATATATATATATATATATATATATATATATATATATATATATATATATATATGGCAAGCATAGTACACATGGGTATAAATGACTTGAGATGTACCTCTCTGAACTATATGAAGAGACACATGAACCTAGACTTTATTAGTATTCTACCGTCACTAAGAATGATGCCACAATACAAACAAAACATTGTTGTTTTCAACAACTGGCTTAGCTTCTAGTGTCATTCAAAGTGGTTATAATATATATCAGCATGGGAGGAGATGGCAGACAGTCTTAACTTCTTTGCCAGAGATGGCCTCCACCTCTTCACCTAAAGTTTTCCTATACTGGCTAAAACCTTCTCCTCCCCTGCAGTGCCTAGGTAAAGTCAGTCTTCTAAAGCTTCCAACATAACAAAACATAATCCAGATAACATTATGGTAATGATGTTTAATACTAGGATCCTTAACAAAATAATTCATTCTCTATAAGCACTCCTTACTCTAGAAAATATTGATATAATCATCATCACAAAGTTCTGGTTCAAGATCAGTGAAAGCACTCCATCAGTGCAGGATTTCAATGCCCATCACACCTTCAAACCCACCGCATGAGATTAAGGCACTAAAGGTGGTGATGTCTCCATATTCTTAAAAAAAATCACGTCCAAATTCATCATACCCAACATACTATTAACAAATCCTCTTATCATATCATAGATATCTGTAGGACACCCCCCCCCCCCCGCTCTGTGCCCCCTCCCGGCTTATACCTCCTACCTAACAAGTATTGAGTACCTATGTATTATACCAAACACAATTCTACTAGGAAACTTTAACTACTCATCCATAAACTGGGAGGTTTATACATCCTCCAATATGTATGCCCAGAAATGTTACACTTCAGTGCAAGCTCTGTGAGCCAGTTAGTCCACATCCCAACCAGGAGTGACAAAAATCTTGGATTTGTTCCTTATCAACATGGGGCAGCTTTGCTCCTCACCAATTGTAACTTCCTCCCTGGTGATTTCAGACCATAAATCAGTAAAATACACCATTAGACTGAAGCCTGACGCAACTTTCAATACCTCAGTATTCAGAGATTATACTAGGCTAATCTACTAAAACTGAGTGATGACCTGGCTACATTCAAAAGCCCCATCTGTATTGACAGCCCACTACTTATGCAGAATCCTTTACTACCTAATTCTATTCACACATTAAAAAACTGCAGAGATGCATCTGTCCCACCTCAAGAAATAAATGCTATGTCAAATTTAGAAACAAACTCTTGTGGTGGAATCCTAATATGATCAGGCTCTATAATAAAAGAAAAACATCTTATGACATGCAAAAATAAAATTAACTCTCAAGATGCCAAAAAAGCTCCTGTTAAACTAAACTAGGAGCTCTGAACCCTGATCAAAACAACCAAAGCCAGATAAAAGATAAAAATAAACACCCAGCTAAAGGTTAACCACAAAGCCTTTTTAAACTATGTTAGAAAAGTCAGAAACAATACCTTGCACTGTGTAGAGCTTATAGTAAATGATGTCTCATACTTGGACCTAGATGACATTGCCAGTCTACTAATAGACAAGTTTAGCTCAGATTATACTACTCTTAATCCCTCCAATATTCTCAGATCACATATCTGCATCTCCACCCCCCCAAAGAAATCTCCCAAGAACAATTCCTCAAGGTGCTATCAGAGGAAAAGAACACTACTTTGATGAGACTGAACAACACGGCTGCCTACTGATCAGACAGAAAGGCGACTTGTCAGACTCCTCTATAGAGGCTATTCAGTATTAACTTCAAAACAGGCTTTGTGACAGATGAATGCAGTCACTCTCTTGCACAACGTTGGGGCTTCAACAGACCCAGGTAATTAAAGACCTATAAGCCCGACCACCCTCATGGTTTCATCAAGAGCAGATCATGTCTACTACTCACCCTGGTGGACTTCTTCAAGTAGGTCAACAAAACAATGGGAGAGGGGAAAATGGTGCATACTAACTAATGTGACCTTGCCAAGCTATTCAACACAATACCCTCCTCGGGTATTGTAGAAAAGCTCACAAAATAAGATATAAACCTCTAAGTTACCCACTGAATAGACAGCTAGCTCAAAGGTAGAACCCAAGAAGTTATCATAATGGAGTCTACTTCTACAAAAAGGACAGTCACTTGTGGAGTTCCTTAAGGCTCAGTGCTGGGGCTGTTCCTTTTTTTACATCTTATTCTCTGAAGTCAAGGCCAACATCAAAAGGCTCTGGCTGACCAAGTTTGTAGATGATTGCAAAATAGGTAGAGCCATAGAATCCCCTAAAGACAAAAATACCCTCAAGAAGGCCTGACACAGACCAATAATTGGTGCCAGAGCAACGATCTAAAGCTCAATGCCAAGAAATGCATAATAGTATCATTTGGGAAGATGGCTATGCCTGGAAACTACCACATTGATAATACTTTCCTAAGAGTAGATCCAGTGGTCAGAGATTTGAGAACCAATGTAGACAGTAACCTGGCCTTTGACCATCATGTGCCTACAGTAGTAAGGATGTCATTCTAAGTTGCACAGCATATAAGCAAGGACATGTCACCTTAGTCCAAGGATGTCATTGCTCCTCTGTACTTAGCCCTCATCAGACCAATCATTGAGTACAATGCCCTTTCTGTATTTACCTGAAGAGGCATATGCAACAACTGGGGCCTCCACAGAAGTTCCTCTCAAAAAGAATACAGCGTGTAAACAATATGTCTTACTTAGAAAGCCTCAATGTCCTATCCTTGTATTCAGTCTCCTGCAGACTGCTGAGACGATCTATGCCTGGCCTGCAAAATATTTTCTGATACCACTCTGATGGACCTATTGTATATCTGCAAAACAAATAGTATCAGAGTACCCCAATCTAGTGAACATAAACCTCATCTGCTACATAAATAAGACATGTTCAAGGGACAGGTATGTGTCTCAGAGACTACTCCTTCTCTGAAACAGGCTTCCCATCCATATCAAGCAGAGTTCTTCCCTAACCTATTTCAAGCATAGCATGGACCACTGAATGAGGAATCAGAAATTTACCCATGGTCTGGCACCTATGTTTCTATTAGACAGCAACAACCTGTAAATGCTTGGCCACCCATGTCCAAGCCTATATATATATATATATATATATATATATATATATATATATATATATATATATATATATATATATGTGTGTGTGTGTGTGTGTGTGTGTGTGTGTGTGTGTGTATGTGAGTGTGTGTGTGTGTGTGTGTGTTTATACATACATATATATATATATATATATATATATATATATATATATATATATATATATATATACACCCATTAAAATAACTCTAGGATATCAAAACATGTCAGATACATTTGGGAAGCATGGCTAGGATTACCCTGGGGTCATTAGCCTAGTAATCACCTATGAACCTGTGATCCTATTAATAAATAAGTATATAGATAACATACAGACTCTTGACCCAAGTCAGTTTGGATTTATCATGTGCAGACCCTGCTTATCTAACCCAGTCTACATCTTTGAAAAGTTACTGTAGCAAAGGATAAGGGCAAACTGGCTCACACCACATACATAGACCTCACAAAGTCATTTGACACCATCCTACACTCAAGTATCATAGATAAACTCTCCAAGCTAAATGAAAATCGCTGTGTAATTCATTGGATAGCAAACTGTCTCGCAAATAAAACCCAGAAAGTAAGGGTAGGTGGCTCTACCTCCTTCAAAGACCTGTCACTAGCAGGTTCAGTCCTTGGGCCACTTCTACTTGAAATTTAATGCTCAGAGGTCAAAGCTAATGTTAAGTGTTTGTGGCTGACCACATTTACAAATGATTGTAAACTTAGTGTCATCATAATCTCCCCAGGGGGCACTATAATCCTCCAGGAGACCCTGTCTCAAACAAAAAGCAGGTGCCAAAATCACGGAATAAAACTAAATTCCAAGAAATATATAATCTTATCCTTTGACAAGCATGACTACCCTTGTAGCTATCAGATTAACAATAAACCCCTGAAAATTTATCCCATAGTCAAAGATCTGGGAACCTATGTTGACAACAAACTGTCCTTTGATCACCACACATCTACCATTATAAGGAAGTCCCATTTCATTGCACAGCTTATGGAGTCCAGGCCCATGGATGTAATCATTCTGCTATACTTGTCACTTATTAGGTTGGTCATTAAGTATAATGTCCGTTTTGGTATGTACTTGTTCAAACACTTGTTATAACTAGAACAAACACTGTGACTCCTCATTAAGAAAATCAGGAGCATACATCATAAAAACTATTCAAACCATCTCAAAGCTTTGTCCTTTTTTTAATAAAACACAAGAACAAATGTCTTCCATATCCCACCTGTCATTCTGTACATGTAGGTTTACTGTAATGTACAAGGCCAAAGGTTGTGTGCCTTTTCTCCCTTTCCCATGCACTATGGTTAGTGTGAAGGCCTTGATCCTTCTTTTACTCATGACAAATAATATTAGTTTGGGGATGCTTTGTGGGGGAGACCAACTCTCTAAAGGAGGTGTTAAGACTGTGCAGCACAACTCCAACTAATATTTGAAATCTACTGTAGAAATATCAGAGTAAGTGTTACAGAATGCAACATTCACAGTGCTGCACATTATCACATTTCAAGATAAAAATGTGGGACCTGCTTATCTAAAACACAAAATGCAGTTTGGGATAGTACAAAACAATTGCCGGATGTTCAAAATGCATCTTCTTATGGTCATGAACACTTCAAAAAGTAATTTCTGGTACGATAAAACTAAAAGTAGCAACAGTAGTGGATTTGATGATCCCACTCACGCTAAACAATCCTCTTAGTTTATTTGAATTCTCTAAATAAGGTGAATAGTTCACTTTGGTTTCTTTAACAGAATACAAGATGTTGGATGTATAAAAGTAGTTTCCCATGACCTCATGCCCTTATGTTTATAATATAAAATTGTAATTTTCCCTCAAGATTAATAAACCTAAGTCCATTTAAGTGAAATCGGTTTAAACTGCTTATTATGAAATAATTTGGTCACTAGTACTGTTTTTGAAGTTCTTACTAACTACCCATTCACTTGTACTTTATAAAACCTAAAAGGTAAAAAAAAGGTAATGTAGCTTCATATAAATGTTCCTGTTGATCTGGCTTATGAGTTCTCTGGACAGTACACAAGCTTAGCTCCACAAACACTTTAAATGGTTACTTTATTTAACACCCCTCATGTCATAAGTGATTTTATAGCTTTTGGAAACTGTGGCATCAAAACTGAAATGAGAAGTCTTCCTACATATTTATTTATGTACTTAATCATGAACATATTTCATTTCTAGGTAATTTCAGCAGTACTTTCTCCTTTATCCAACTGGTATTAAGGTGTTAGATTTCAATATATTTGTACTGGGCTGTAGTAGCAGAAAATTTAATTTATTTCAAATATAGAAAAAACACAGCACATAGGGCTTCAATGTCAATAGTTACCAAAATTCTTTGTTCATTCACATGCACTTCTTTTATTTTTCTTTAAAAAATCAAATGAATCTAAAATAAAAGATGAGTTCTTTTCAGCAAGAGGCTGAATAATAAAATCTAAGTATATGGCAATATGACAATAGCCTTTGCATCAAGCACAATTTCCCTTAGGAACACACAGGGAATACACTCAGTCGGGCATCTGTTTTTTTTGCATCTGTCTCCCTCCAGGACCCCAATCAGACTCCTCACTGGCACAGCTATACAGTTGAGACCTCAGCTGAATGTCCAAGCCAAGTTGTCGACCACTGTCTCTGTGAAACCAGTGCTTTGTGCCCCTGCTCCAAGCAGCTGATACACACACACTGTTTGAGA
Organism: Protopterus annectens; assembly: GCF_019279795.1. Taxonomy (NCBI): domain Eukaryota; kingdom Metazoa; phylum Chordata; order Ceratodontiformes; family Protopteridae; genus Protopterus; species Protopterus annectens. The sequence continues at coordinate 773,353,820 of NC_056735.1, forward strand.
TTTGATTTTTACACATACACACACACACACCTGGGAAAGGCTGGCACAGATTAACTAGCTATGCCCCTTCTGCACAGACTATAATGTACTTACACTGCCACCAGACACTACCAAGCCAGCTACTCCAGGGTTCTTATAAGAGCACCCAGTTATACTTAGTGAAATTAATATTAATGCAAATGGTAATGATGACCAAACAGCCAGGCTTTCAGGAGTGGCCACAGTATCACCAATAGATATAAGTACTCTCAAAGGTTAAAATATTCTCTAAAGGACCAGCCACAATGAAAAGTTTAAATATAGTTAATAATGAATAATGTAAACGTAAATACTATAACTATTTGCAATAAACACCAGAGTTTCAATCACAGGAAATATTAAAAACAACACAGGTAGACACAATTACAGAAAAAACAATACTTAACTAATCAGTATATTTTCCTGACTGATGCAAATAATTATTATTCTCTGGTTACTTACTAGAGCAAGGCAAAACTATAACAATAGAACATTCTGGTCTTTGGTGCAGGCTGGAGAAGTTGTTTGACCGCAACTGAGCTACAAAATATAAGTATCTTTTGATTATTTTAACAGATTACTGTTTTTATAATTTAATATATATAAAGCACTTTGTCTATTCAGAATCTTCAGAAATCTTTTTCTGTTTAAAAACTTTCATAGCTTGTTGTCTTAGGCTATTGTATAAACTGAAACATTTACTCTGTGTAATTATCTCTTGGCTAGTGGGGGCTGGTTCTTTTGTGTTCTTGTAAAAAAAAAAAAAAAAAAAAAAAAAGTTGTTGTTCTGGTCTTTGGTGCAGGCTGGAGAAGTTGTTTGACGAACTGAGCTACAAAATATAAGTATCTTTTGATTATTTTAACAGATTACTGTTTTTATAATTTAATATATATAAAGCACTTTGTCTATTCAGAATCTTCAGAAATCTTTTTCTGTTTAAAAACTTTCATTGCTTGTTGTCTTAGGCTATTGTATAAACTGAAACATTTACTCTGTGTAATTATCTCTTGGCTAGTGGGGGCTGGTTCTTTTGTGTTCTTGTAAAAAAAAAAAAAAAAAAAGTTGTTGTTCTGGTCTTTGGTGCAGGCTGGAGAAGTTGTTTGACCGCAACTGAGCTACAAAATATAAGTATCTTTTGATTATTTTAACAGATTACTGTTTTTATAATTTAATATATATAAAGCACTTTGTCTATTCAGAATCTTCAGAAATCTTTTTCTGTTTAAAAACTTTCATAGCTTGTTGTCATAGGCTATTTTGTCCCACCCTCCCTCCCTGTTGGTGTCTTGCTCTTATACTTGGTGGCTTTGCAGTTGCCGCCCTACTGTGACACACCTCCCAGTCTAGTGTCATTAGCTCATTCTTCTTAATACAGAGAGAACATTTGATAAGGCCTTCTGTTCCTCCTTTTACCTTTTCAAAAAGTAAAACAAAACTTTTTTTTTTCTTTTTCGCCTGAACCTTCTTGTGTTCTGACTGTCCTTCTCAAACATATTGGAAATATACAGTATATTTCAGAGCATTTGTTATAACTGTATGTGCTATAACTGATTTAAGTATTTTTTTTCTGGCTTTTTGAATATTTACTGCTTAGCGACTGCATCTTAGCCTGTTTATACAGCTCTGCATTCTATTTAAACTGTTTTTGTGTTGATTAACTGTTTTGCACTCTTAAAAGTTATTTGTTGCTTAATTTTACCTGTAGGCTAACACACTCAAGTGTGCTAGCCACTTAAAAGCATTTATAGCATTTACTGTCTGTTTTTTTCCTTGTCTCTGTAAAAAAAAAAAAAAAAATCTCTTGTTTTCCCACCTTACTGAACTAGAGTAGTCCAGTTTCAGAGTTGCTGATCCCTGGGCTTTGTTTTTAGTTCCTGTTACTGATCCATTGCCTTATTAGGAAGGAGGGAAGTTTCTTTGCTTACCAGTGGGAGTGGGAAGCACTGAGCAGCCTTTTTGTCCGAATTGGTGAAGTTTCAGCCAGAAACTAGTAGTCTATTGGTCGCTTTTGGGCCAATTCCTAGCTCCTTTCAGCCCCTGCTATAAAACACGCTAAACACATGTTTTCCAGCTTGTACCAACTCTGCACAGATCCTCGTGGTGGCCTGCAGAGTGATCCAAGCAGCAGAGAGCTAAAAGAGTGACTTTCTACCAGATATAAGTATTTTTGTGGCTTTCCCACTGTTATTAAGCTAGCGACTGCATTTCGCCTGTTTTACTGCTACTTTAAGTGATTTCTGCATTTTACACTGTTTATTGCACTTTAAGTTACTAATTGTTGCAAATTGTTTCTGTAGGCTACACACTAAAGTGCGCTAGCCGATTTACAGCATTTATAGCATTTACTGTCTGTTTTTTTCCTTATCTCTGTAATAAAACAAAAAAATCTCTTGTTTTCCCACTTTACTGAACTAGAGTAGCCCAGTTTCAGAGTTGCTGATCCCTGGGCTTTGTTTTTAGTTCCTGTTACTGATCCATTGCCTTATTAGGAAGGAGGGAAGTTTCTTTGCTTACCAGTGGGAGTGGGAAGCACTGAGCGGCCTTTTCGTCCGATTTGGTGAAGTCTCAGCCAGAAACTAGTAGTCCATTGGACGTTTTGGGCCAATTCCTAGCTCGCTTCAGCCCCCTGCTATAAAACACGCTAAACTGTACTGCTGATCTAACCAGCATATCCTATAACTGAAAAGTTCATCTCTACTTGATTCCCAAGTAGACTATTCTCTATCTGTAAAGCCTAGCACTTACTCCTACAGTACTTGCACCTTGATAAAGCACTCTTATTATAGATAGTACCCCACCAGCCTAAAACCCACTTCCCGGAGTCCTTTGAAAGTTCTTTATCTACTACTTCTAGTATGTCGAGGGATCAGTTGCTAGTGTCCTCTCCAGCTCAACTGGTGAACCTGGGAATATTGAGGCAATGTTACAGTTGCCTCATGTACACAGACAATCCCCTCCTTCTCCCACAAAACACAAATACATGCAGAGGTGCAATTATACGGCCAAACTGGAGGCTGAGCTCTCTCAACATAGGACTGGCAAGACCAGACAGGAGGAGAAGGCAACCACACACAATAAATACCCAGTCACACATGGTACCATCACAACTTCAAATCATACACATACTCACACAAAGACATACTGGAGGCTCTGATCAAAATTTACCAAAACAGCAGAGGCCACCAAAGCAGACACCCAAACAACTACCACCTCACGACCCAACACATGCAACACATAGACCACACAGTCAGAGTGTCAAACAGTCACAGCCCTTAAGGCCAAACAAAATGCCAGACACACTTGTCATTGGTGATTCCATAGTCAGACACACTGACGCCCCGCTCACCAGACTGAGTAAGGAGAAGGACACAGTAAGCTGCCTGTCGGGCGCTAGAATCCGCCACATAACGCAAGCACTCAGGTCTCTCAACAGCAGGTACAAGGACGACTCAGTCATTGTCCACGCTGGTGTCAACGACCTGAGACGCACCTCCTTGGACTACATGAAAAGGGACGCCGAGGAGCTCTCTGATTATGTAGCCCAGGCAGGTATGACCGTGACCTTGAGCAGTATCCTACCTTCACCTAGAATGATGCCACAATACAGTGATAAGATGATCAGCTTTAATAATTGGCTTAAATTCTGGTGTCATTCAAAGGGGATCCAATGTCTGTCTGCCTGGGATGACATGCTGGACAAGCCACGCTGCCGCAAGGGACAGCTTGCACCTGTCACCCTGGGCTTCCGGATATTGGCAAAGGCTCTTGCCACCCCATAGTGCCTTTTAGGCAAGGCTCAAATTCTAAACCTACCACCCTAGAACACCAAAAAGGAAAAAACTAAGGGTAATGCTGCTCAATGCCAGAAGTCTCAATCTCAAGATGCACGCACTGAGGCCCTTCTCAATATGGAGAACATCGATGTCTGTGCTGTGACAGAAACCTGGTTCAAGGCTCCTGAGAGCACCCCAGCACTAACAGGTTTCACCTCATATCATGCTCCGCCCCAAAATCCGGACAACACCAAGAAAGGAGGGGGTGTCCATATTCATAAAGGACACCCACACCTCAAGGTTGGTGGCAACGCACGATGCATCGGAGACCATCCAGGTGCAATTAACCATAGGCAAGACTGCTCTGCAATTTGTAGCATGTTACAGGCCACCCTCTCAAACTCAGGAACCTCACATGGCCTTCCTGAAAACATTGGAGGGATAAATGTATCTCCAAACACCATCATACTAGGTGACTTCAACTACCCTAATATAGACTGGGAACACTACTCAAGCCCTAACACTCTAATCCAAAGATTCCTGGAGTTCATAAACTCAAATGCCATGGAACAACTAGTCACCATCCCCACAAGAGGTGAAAACATACTTGATCTCATCATCACGAACATGGGAGCAAAATGTTCAACACCGAAGTATACCCTCACTGGTGAGATCAGATCATAAACTAATCTCGCTGGAGGTCCTCATCCCGCCCCACCTGAAACAAAAAGACCACAGTGAAAAACTTCTCAAAAGCCGATTTCACACTTCTAAAAACTAGTGTGGTCTCCTTTAAGGCCCCTGAGCCAGTGGTAAACATTACTCAAACCGCTGAATCACTTACAAATGCCTTCTACCAGCACCTACAGGACTGCATGGATCAGGCAATCCCAAACAAAACTAAGACTCTCTGTACCAAAGGCAAGCGTCCAGTCTGGTGGACCCCAGCCATAAACAAGCTCTACAACAAAAGGAGGAAGCTACTACAAGATAGAGCAAAATCCTTGAAAGGTAAGACACCTTTGATCATTATAAGTAAAAAACTAAGAGCTCTCATAAAATCATCCAAGATAAATTTTGAGAGAAAAATCGCCAAGGACTCTAAAGACAATCATAAGGCCTTCTTTAGCTATGTTAGAAACCTAGGAGGAAACTCCCAGATATGCTCAGAATTAGTTCAAAATGATGTGAAAATTACTGAACCTACACACATTGCTAACATACTGGCTGACAGGTTCAGTGCAAACTTCTCCCCCCCCAAAAGGAGAGATATCTATTCCAGAGGATTGTAGCCCCCCAAACATCTCCAACGCCCAGGTGAGAACTGCCCTCACTAAGGCAAAAACACAGCATCCATGGGACCGGATGGTGTCCCCGGCTGTGTGCTTCATGAACTCAATGAGGAATTAAACCCACAGTTAGGACAGCTGTTTAATCTTAGCCTCACCTCAGGATACGCACTCCAAGGAGTGGCGCTGACTGTGGTCCCACTTCATAAGGGCGGTGCCTCCACAGACCCTGGAAATTACCGCCCCATTAGCTTGACAAGCCTTATCTGCAAAGCCATGGAGAGGATCATAATGGAACTCATAAATAAAGACATAGGGAACTTGCAGACTTTGGATCCAACCCAGTTTGGCTTTGTCAAAGGCAGATCCTGCCTCTTAAACTTGGTTGACTTTTTCGAGACAGTCACCAAGGCCATTGATGAGGGAAAGGCAGTCCATACAGCCTACCTCGACCTGGCAAAGGCCTTCGACACAATACCCCACTCAGGTATCATTGAAAACTCATCAGCTTGAATGTAAACCCATACATCACAAGATGGGTTGCAAACTGGCTAAGCGACAGAACCCACAGGGTCAGAGTTGCTGGAGCCATGTCAGACTCAAAGCCTGTCACAAGTGGTGTCCCACAGGGCTCAGTCCTGGGTCCACTCTTGTTCGGCATCTACTTTCTGAAGTACAAGCAAACACAGGAGGGTTATGGCTGACAAAGTTTGCAGATGACTGCAAACTGGGCCATAGTCGAAAACACATCTGACACAGATATCCTCCAGAAGGGCCTCACAGAAATGGATAACTGGTGCCAGAGCCATGGCCTGAAGTTAAACGCCAAAAAATGCATAGTCATACCCTTCGGGAAAAACAAGGTTACCCCTAGCTACCATATAGGTGACAATCCACTGAGCACAGAAAAGTCATCAGGGATCTGGGGACCCAAGTTGACAGTAGTCTTCGCTTGACACTCATGTTGCTAAAGTAGTTAGGAAAACCTTCTATATCGCCCACCTGATCATGAAGGGATTCACATCTAGATCAAGGGAGGTCATCGCCCCCCTGTACTCATCACTCATTAGACCTATGATTGAGTACAATGCCCCGTTCAGAATGTATCTGACCAGACACCTGATGCAGCTTGAAAGGCCCCAAAAGTTCCTCACCAAAAGGATAAAGGGTCTCAAAAATATGTCTTATGCTGCCCGACTGAAAGAACTCCAGCTTTATTCAGTCTCATACCGCTTGCTCAGAGGTGACCTGTGCCTGACATATAAGGCCATGTCAAACCCAGATTTGATGAATATGCTTCACCTCAAAAATCTAGATCCCTCAGAACCACAAGGGCGGGAGACTTAAACCTTGACACGGTTATAAATAGAACATGCTGGAGGGACAGATTCATCACCCAGAGACTCCTATGCTGTGGAACAAAATCCCGGTACATGTGAGGCAGAGCACCTCGCTGGCCTTGTTCAAGAGGAATCTTGACCAATGGATGGGAGATCGCAGATATACCCCAGGGGTTACTTCAGTGTCACTGCTTGACAGAGGCACAGAAAAATGATAGGCATAGTTTTTATTCAAACTAAAGGGGTGGCGAAAGCCACATAACTATGGGCTAGGCTTATAAATGCCCTTGGGCAGATAGCCTAGTATGAACCTATGAACCTATGAACACCACTGCCTTGCATTCAGAGAATTAAACTAGTTAGAACTTCTACAACACCTACCTCTTTCTCACCAAACTATAATACAAATACTTCTCTATAAATCAGAAAATTGTCCAGCTCTTAACAACTTAATACAACACTACTCCCACAAAAGACTTTTACACTGTAGATAAAATCACTAATCGCTATATCTAAATCATCTAACACTGCAGCCAACTCTCAGTATTAAAATAGCATAGCTAAATTATGGAAGCACATCCCACTATCACTGAAATCCATTCAGAATGCAAACTCATTTAAAACACAACTAAAACTTCACCTATCAAATCAATGGATCTGCTCATGTATATCTCCTGAATAAATGCCACAGCCAGTCTTCACTAATAACTGAACAATTTTACTGACATCTCCCAGCCATATACATACTTTTGTGACACTCCACACCCCATTACTATGCTTTTAATATAAATCTTATGATAGCCATATATATATATATATATATATATATATATATATATATATATATATTTAATTTTCGCCAATCATGCCTACCATGTTTTAGTAAGTGTGGCAGTGTTATGCATGTGTGGTAGGCATGATTAGCGAAATGTAAACCTCTTACCTGTTAAATGTCCGTGTTTGCGATTTCGATTATTTCATGTGTCGGAGTGAATGTCGATATCCCGACTTGTCAGTGTACTGACATGAACCCATATATATATATATATATATATATATATATATATATATATTTTAAATTATCTATGAACTTGCTATATACGCCAACTTTTAACTACAATATTAACATTTTCAATCAAGACCCATCTGATCCAACTTCATATAGACCCATTTCAATTTTAAACCATGATTATAAAGTTTTTATGTCTATAATGGCTAAAAGAATGGCAAAGGTGAAGCTAAAATTGATAAATATGGACCAGTGTGTGTTTCTCGAAGAAGAGCTAGACATTTGACAACATTAATAGAAGAAAGATGTTTCAGAAGAAAGCATAATGTAGGAAAATACAACTGTTACTGGTAGGTCTTAATGCAGAGAAAACATTCAACAAAGTAAGCTGGGATTTTATGAGTAGGGTAATGGAACTGTTTGCATTTCCTGATACAATAATAAGGCAAATTAGAACACTATATGGGGAATCAGAGGCAAAAATCAAAGTGGGAGGGGTCCTATCTGATAAGTTATGTCTGAGAAGGGGTCTGCTCTTTTCCCTTTGTTTTTTGCATTATATTTAGAACCATTGGCAAAGATAATAAAGGCCTCAGAAATTCAAGGATATAATTGGTATGGTGCACAAGAAAAGTTGGCTTTATTTGCAAATGGCATTATTTTGTACCTGATGGAACCAGAAATTGACATCTAAGTGTTTCGGAATATTTTGAGACAGTTCTGTTTTTTGCAGGATATAAAATTAATGAAGATAAAGCTATAGCTATAAATTGTTTACCAACACATTAATTGATCCAGCAATACCTATATTTATGGGGGCATGCTAAAGGATATGTGGGAACAGACTAAACAAAAGATAATACAAAAAATGAGAAACTGGAAGCTCTTGGCTAAGGCTATGGATAGCAATACCCAAACAGTAAAAATGTTTTAGTCTCTTCAGTTTTATAGACAGGTCAGACATATTTTTATCAACCAGAGGAGAAGTTGTGGACAATAAGTAATAAAGAGTTGATAGATTTTATTTAGGAGGAGGGTAATTCAAAAAAGAAGGAAAGAATTGGATTTTGGATGCAGATCTTTAAGGAGAATAATAACAGTCATACATAACATTATATTCATAAAGTAGGAGAAAGTATACTGAAGACTAAGCCAACATATGAATGAAGAAAGGAGATTCTGCTAATAGGGATGCCTGCAATTAGGGGCACAGAATATAAACAATAAGGGGCTGGAATTTACTAGAGGAAGCTGGCAAAGGAGCCAAGGTATTAGGAACAAATAATTAGAGAAGGAAAGGTAATAGACTAGGAAGAGGCTAAGAAGACATTTGAATTGCAGGATAGTGATTGACTTTCTTAACAGGGATTGATAACAGAATATAGACAAATAGAAAGAGACAGGACAATCCTAAATGAAAGATATGCACTGGCAGAGTTTTTAATTGAATCTAGAACAGAAGCTGCTGTTAAAAAGGACTAATTAGTAAGGCATATAAAATATTGCACGATAAATATAAGAATCAATCAGAAGAGGTCAGAAAAGATTGGGAAGAGAATTTAGATATGCAATTCACAAAGAAACAATGGCAGGACATATGTATGGCTCCCAAATATGCAACAAAGTCTAGAAGATTGAGGATTTTTGCCTGAAAGTGTTTGCATAGATACTTCTATATCCCAAAAAGATTTCAAATAATTTTTCCTCAGGTGGATGGCAAATGTTGGATGTGTGATGGAGAAGAAGGAGGTAACTGGAAATGTATGTTTTGGGACTGTAATGAGTTGGCAGACTTTAAAAGTTACCCTACAGAGTACGCTGTCAGGAATACTGGGCGAGCAAATGAGTGTAATTAAGGATATGACTTTTTTGAACTCGGATACAGGATCTGAATTACCTAGACATAGTAAGGCCATGTTAAGTTTAATGTTGTTGGCTACCAAAAAAGCAATTACTAGAAAATATAAATCAAAATCAAAATCAACTATACTTGAAGTAGTAAATATCGTAACAGAGGTAAGAGAACAGGAAGTACAATCTTTGGAAAGGGATAGCAGTAAATTACTTTGAAAGAAATTAAACTGTGGGAACAAAAACTCAAAAAATGATTTGGAGGAGGAATGAGGTTTAAGTGAAGGCAGAAATTGAATAATTTATGTAATGCTATGATTATAGGATATATAAAATATGTGTTTGTAAATGTGAACTTGTTAATATGGTTTGATTTCTTTTATATATATGTATATCTGCCTATGTCACAAGTTATAATTCAATAAAGGTATTTAAAACAAAAAAATGTTAACATTTTCTGCCCTTCCTAGCTCCTTCCCTCATCTCCATTTCTTTAAATTAAGCATTTATCACATAACTTATTATCTGTTTGACAAACCTACCAATATACCTCTTCAAATGCTCAATGTTCAATATCTGCTATTATACAATGACCCCCATTAATATTCCAAAACGTGCACGCTGATTGGTCAGTGTGCCCATTGTAAATCAGACTTATACTAATGGAAAAAGGTCCGGTAGCCTGGGCATTTTCCATCAGTATAGGTCTTTTTTTGTGTGTGTGTTAGACAGCAATGGAGAATGGAAGAGCTCCATTGCTGTAATCTCACTATGTTAAACGGGTTTAACATAGCAAGATATCTTAAAAAAAGCAATGGAGATCTTGCTTTCTCCTTTGCTTTTTTTAAAGCTGTCTCGCTATGTTAAACTCTTTTAACATAGCGAAACACCTTTTAAAAAGCAACAGAGATCTTTCTTTCTCCATTGCTTCCACACACAGCTGTGATGTACTGCATAAGCATATGCATGCGCAGTACATCAGAACTGCCGCAGAATAACGGGCAGCACGGAGGTATTATACAATGCCATTATTTAAGAAAAGTAAGTATTTTTTTTTCTTAAATAATGTCATTGTATAATAGCAATAACCCACTTCTGGGGGTGGATAATGCTGGATTTACCCACGGTTGTCTTTGCTTGGCCACTCGGGCTTTGCCCTCGTGACCAAACCACACCAACCGTGGGTAAATCCAGCATTACCCACATGCAGGCGTGGGTTATTGCTTAAATGTAGTATCTTTTATATGGTAACAATTGCCTTTATTTCATATGGATGTAGTATAGTCAGCAAATGTATATGTAATTGTTAATGTATATTATTCAATATTTGTTCATGTACATTACTATAATATGTTGGAGCTTTTCTTCCTGGGCTTCTTCTAAAAAGCTTTTTTTTTTCACTAAACCCTGTCAGACAAACCCAGTAAACAAAAGCAAATTAAAATAAATAAAATAAAAATCCACTTAATTCTCACTATCTTACCCTCTCAAATTTTTGCAACTCTTTAACTGTTGTCCATAACTTCTCCGTTTGACAAAAATATGCCTGATCTGTATCTAAAACTATATGGACTAAAATATTTTTGCTGCTGGCAGCTTACTATCCATATCCATAAAGAAGAGCTTCCAGTTCTCAGTTTTTTGTATAATCTTTTATTTAGTCTCTTCCCTCATAACCTTAGCTGCCATAACAAAATACTTTTTGAATCAATACACCTAAATATTTCATTTTATCGTGTCCCATAAATATGGGTATTGATGAACCAATTCATGTGTGGGTACATAATTTACTGCTATAAAAAGCCTTTGTTTTTCTTCATTATTTTTTTATCCTGAAAAGACTTGAAACTGCCTCAAAATGTTCTACAACACCAAAATGTCCTTTTCTGGATCTGTCAAGTACAAAATAATGTAATGTGCAAATAAAGCCAACTTTCTTGATTACCATACCAGTTATATCACTGAATTTCTGAGTCCCTTATTAACTTTCTGCAATATCAGTGGCACAACGAATAGCACACTTGCCTTTGGTACAGACTGATGTGGGTTCTATTCCTACAGCAAGTAGATGGATTGCTTGATACTGCAATATAAGGGGAATACTGCACTCCTGATGGAGTCACCCTTTAGCTGAAAAGTTAAACTGAGGTCACATCTGCTTGAGCTGGTGGTAGCTCAGGTGGATATAAAAGATCCCATGACAACCTATCAAAAAGAGTAGGGAATGTTTCCTGATGCTCTGGCCAAATTTCCCAGAGTGCTATCAATACCATCTCAGGTCTCCCTTGAAAAGAGATGATAAGACTAGTGGAGCTAACCTGGTCAAAAAAGGATAAATAAATAAAATAAAATGGTTTACTATCACTTTGACGAAGTGCAATGTATTGAAATGTACACGATCGAATTGCAGTTTGCAAATGTGCATAAAAATGAACCAAAAATAATCAACTCCATTCTCTGTTGTGAAGTTGATGTTCTGCATGGAGATTGCACAGTGGGGATCAGGAAACTTACCCATTTCCTCACTTCAGTGTGATCTCGGAGTTTGTATATATAATTAGCAGGGGGTGTGGGGGTGCAGGGAGGCTTGCCCCCCTGAAAAATGTTAGTTGGACATGTCTGGATGGTAAGGTATGCTGGGTAATGTTGACTACATCGAAAATGGATTTGTTAACGTTACCGATTTCGTCTTTGTGCCTTTCCAATGTTTGTAATTTCAAGTTTATTTCTCTAGTAAGTCATCACTCGATAGAATGCCTTTCAAGGTTTTGATAGTAAACTAAATAAAATCAATTCTTTGCAAGTGGCTTTAAATATGAAGCAAATAACAAAGGGGGAAAGAAGACATCCTTGCCTAGTTATTCTGTGTAAAAAACAGCTTGTCAAGAAAGGAACCCACGTACCAATTTGAAGCCTTTGTATTGTGCTCACTGATGCACCCAGTTCTTATACACCTTTGTCATTTCTTTCCTCACTGTGCTACCTGTTCTTACAGGTAAAACTTCTCAGAAAGCCACCTCCAGCCCCTTTCTTGGAGCTTAAATACTACCAACCCATTTGTCTCCTCTAACAGGTTACTGGTGTCTCCAAGCATCCTAACATCTGTGCAGCCTCCCCCTTGGTGATCATTTTGGTCATTTTCTCCTACATTTTACTGAATGCAAGCCCTGAGACTGTTTTCGTTGAAGTCTGGTCTCTCCTTTCCTACTTACTGAGACTCTTAATCCCTTTTGTGATAAAATATCCAATCACTAAAACATTTCTCCTTTGTCTCCATACTGGCTCTCATCTCCTTTATTTCCTCCACCATGCCAACACATGCATATAGGGTTACACTTCACAACATCTAAAACCCATAATATCTACGTTCATAACGTCGAGACCATAACATCTAAAACTCATAATATCTACGTTCATAACGTCGAGACCATAACATCTAAAACTCATAATATCTACGTTCATAACGTCGAGACCATAACATCTAAAACTCATAATATCTACGTTCATAACGTCGAGACCATAACATCTAAAACTCATAATATCTACGTTCATAACGTCGAGACCATAACATCTAAAACTCATAATATCTACGTTCATAACGTCGAGACCATAACATCTAAAACTCATAATATCTACGTTCATAACGTCGAGACCATGACATCTAAAACTCATAATATCTACGTTCATAACATCGAGACCATAACATCTAAAACTCATAATATCTACGTTCATAACGTCAAGACCATAACATCTAAAACTCATAATATTGAATTTCATAACATCTAAAATGTATAATATGTAATAGTGTATCATCAAATGTGTAAATGTTATAGTTTATTCTGTTTATCTTGTGGTATCACTATGAGATGTATTTTTTATTTCTATAGTTATTATTTATATAGTGTAGGAATTTATTCTATTTATATAGTGTTTATTTTGCCACTCTGTATGTGTGTTTTAGGCCATACGGGTAAATGATATAGACATTATGTATACATTCTTTATGGTGATCGTGATATAGTGGGGTTAGGAAATTATCTTTTTCCCACTGTAGTGTGATCTCAGAGTTAGTATATTTAATTTACAGGGGGTGTGAGGAGCAGAGCCCCCAACATGGGTGTGCAGGGGGGCTTGCCCCCCTGCAGAAACGTAGTAAAAAGTGTGTTTGTTAGTTTGGTGTCTTTATATGTGGAGGGTATGTTATTTTCATGTGATTTGTAGTGGTCAATGTTATGATGCATATTTTAAATGTTATGAAAGTTATGGGTTTTAGATGCTTTGGGTTTACATGTTATGGTTTAGATGTTATGAATTTAGATGTTATGGGTTTTAGATGTTATGGTTTAGATGTTATGAATTTAGATGTTTTGGGTTTTAGACGTTTTGAAGTGGAACTATATATATATATATATATATATATATATATATATATATATATATATATATATATACATACATGCACTTGTGTGTTGTGGGGGGACTCTGATGCCACAGTGTCGTGCTGAAACTATATGTACTGAAACCATAATATTGAATAAAAAATGATGAAATATCAAAATGCTGAAAGGTGAAAATGTTGAACTCACTGCAAGTGTAACTCAAAACAAGTGCTAATATGAGTTCTGTAAATGTGCCCCCCCAACCTCTACTAATTTTATAAGACAAATCCCAACTCTCCACTGTTCCATGATCTCACACATAAAAAAAGCTGGTAATATGAAATCAACTGATTCTCAAGTGATAGCAGACACACTTCAGCTAAACCCAGCATAACTCAAAAAATATAAGGCAAAAAAAACCAGTAAAGATTATGTTTTTGCAAGAGGGGCTAAGCTATACCCCCTAACTTATATATAACAACTTTATAGTCATACTATAGTAGAAAAAATGGGGAAAAATACAGAAAGTGCACCACTGGTTTGCACAATATGTTCTTTGTGATAAAGCTAATTGTAACATTAATTAAAAATCTGTAAGAAAAGTAATATTAGTGATCACAAAATCACAATCTTTAAGCACATTTTAAGTCATGCTATTTTGCAGGATGATTAGTTATTTAAGCATTTGAGTCATTGTTCATTTACTAAAGTAAAAAAGGAAATAACATACTTGAAATTCTACTATACAACACATTAGGAACTATAAAAAGGTGAAAAAAGGGGTGGGGAAGTAAAATAAAAATAAAGCAAAAATGAAAATCTTATTTGTTTATTTAATTATATTCATTTGGTGTATAGGTGAGCTGGTCTACTGAGTCTTTAGTTATGACCCAGAATCTTAATGAATATACAAACAGTAATTGCACACCAAGAGAAATGTACATGTAGAATGAGGCAGCAAAGTTAGGATTTCAATGTAAGTCAAAAAAAGAATGCAGTATACATAAGAAATGAAGAATGCAGTATACATAACAAATGAATACACTGACATTTTATTAATCTATTTACTATTTATACAGTACTTAGATGGGCTTATCATCGACCATTTTCAGCCATGACCCAGACTCAATGAACAGCAATACACATATGATATAAAATACAGAATAAGCATGAAAAGAGCTACATAATTAGGAAACAGTGGTTGAGCAATCGAGATAAACATACAGGATTATGATCAGGTCTCCAATCATAATCTGCATATGCTGGAGACATGCATGCCAAGAAATTAACCTCGAGTGAAGCTCAAGAGCTGAATTCTGGCATCCATATCGAGAACACATAATACATTACTTCCAGAAACCTGATCATCATTTTTTGCAGCGTATGGAGGTTTCTTTGCTCCATGTACTACTTGATAAAAAAAAAGCAGTTTGCTGGCTTTCAAAGTCAATGAAGGAGATGGCAAGCATTGTCAGACAGCTAGAAATGTCTTTAGGCATTCTGGCATAAGGGAAGCAATTTTGTTTTGACTGACTGAATTCTCTAAAACAGCAGGCAGAAATGAAGTTGCTTCACATTGTGCCACTGTTGTTGGTTGGCTGACACTGACAGCTGTTAGTGCCTATTGCCAGATGTGATTTTAGCAGGGATTGTCATGCTTTTAAGCATTGTTAAGACTGGATCTTGTGCCACAGTAGAGCTAAACTAGGTTGCCTTTAACTGATATTAGAGCATAATCCCAGTGCTCCATGCATTACAGGTCATATTATTTACAGTTTTCTACAGTATTTACAACTGTGAAGTACTCAGGGCATGATGCAATTAACAACTCATACAGCTTGATGCAAAAAATTAAGATTGTATGGGGCTGCTCACTTAATTAATAAGAAACTCACAGCATGTGAAAATAGCTTTGTTTCTCAACTCTTCAACTCTTTTCAAGGAAAAAATATATAGTGCAATAAGAAAATTAATTTAATTTAAATTCTTTGCAGAAAACATGGACTGTAACTTCACTCTTTCTCTCTCTCTCTCTCTCTGTATGTATATATATATATATATATATATATATATATATATATATATATATATATATGTATATATATATATATATATATATATCTATGTATATATATATATATATATATATATATATATGTATATATATATATATATATATATATATATATATATATATATATATATATATATATATATATATATATATATATTTATATATATATATATTTTTTATAATTGCTCCTGTCAAACATCTGTCCAGTGGAAAACTACATAAAACTTTTAAAATAAATTAAATAAACTTATCTAATCTGCAGTAAAAGTATCGAAGAAAAGAGTGGTCTTGGAAAATGTCACTTGTTTGGTGCTCTGACAAGGACAGCGTTTCCTTATCTACTTAGCTCTAGAATTGGCCATCTTGAGGTTACACTGATACTTATCACCTAGCGGTAAGTTGTAGCAAAGCCAATTAATCAGGAGACAGGATAAGCTAAAAAAAAAAATATATATATATCTATATATATATATATATATATATATATATATATATATGTACCCAGTGTTAGACTTAGAGAGCAGGGGCTACTTTGGCCATATCAAACTTAATTCAGCATTTCAGGGTTACAACTGGGTTAATTCTGCATTGCTGTTTTGACTCCTGAAAGGTCAGATTTAGAGGGTTTGTAGGGGGATGATCACAAAGATGAACATTTTTTTGAGCGGGGAGCTCCCTTCATATAAATATCCAAATGTCACCTGTCATCCAGATGACTACACATTCCTGTTCTCTCACAAAAAAACTATATACGATAAGAAAAAAATTATGTATTGTTACTATTACAAGAAAAAGCCCAGAATTTTCAAACAGAAAATATTTAGAAAGATTAAGAGAGAAGTTAGAACATGTAACTCTATATCAATTACAGAAGAAGTCAATTCTGGGCACACTGCGGTTGCTAACATCCAAGATTGAAACAATACAAATTTCATGAAGTCGAATTGTACCCAGACTTACGAATGGGGTCCATGCCCATTGTGGCATTAGAAACCCAAAATACTTGGAGGAATTAAACTCCAGGAATGTCTGTGTAGTGAGATTCTTGTCAGTCATCTTACAGTTAAATCATTCTTTTTGTTGAACTACCTTGCTATCCCTACCCTTGAAGGTGCAAGTGGTGTTTTTTTGAACCTTCCCTAAGCTGGTCTTCTATTTGCAAAGCCCACAGTCTCTTGAAAATGGAATTCTGCACAGCCCCTCAAACATATAGCAGTAGGTGGTGGCTGGTGCTGCCCTTATTCTGGCCTGTAGTAGGATGGAGGCAAACTAGCAGGATAGTCTACTGAGTCTAACCCCCTGCACCCCCAAAGAAAGTGAGGCACCCACTGCTGCTTTTCTTGTTTGCCCTCCGGTACCAGGGATCTGGGCTGTTACTCAATGATGTATCAACAGTATCACAGGAAAATGCTCTGCCCTTTTGACAGTAGGCCATATCTGAGCTTAACTTTAGAAGGGTTGCAACAACTGTACCAATTCTCTCCTATTAGCTGTATAACTATTTTTAAATAAACATAAACAAAAATTATCTGAAAGAAACATTAGAATTCTATTACCTTCACAGCTTATCTGTGTTAAAATGATATGGCATATTTCACATTTTTTTTACTTTTTATATGAAAGATATTCACATCCCACCAACATCCATACTTCTTTCTTGTCAGTGCACTAACTAATTTAACTAATTTATTAATTTGCTTTGACCATGGGTCAAATGAACACAGTTGACGCAGTTGAACCCAATTAATACAATTTTAATTAGCAGATTGCAAGCTGCTGTAGGTAGGATGCCTCTTTTACACTGGTAAGATCGATTTAGCTTGTTAACTACAGTGAATGGTAAATATTGTAGACATAAGAGTTTACTGCTTTCACAAAAAAGAGTAGGACAATCAGAAATACAGACTGAATGAAATTATGAGTGTATGTGTGAAAGGGGTCTTCATAAATGTTTAAAAGTTGTCATTACGTTACACACTGTGAAAGGGAGATTTTTGCACAGTGTAAGTGGACTTTATTTTTGAGTATGGCTTGTCTATTATTAAACACTAACTGAAAGGGCTGTCCATATACAGAACACTGCACAATAATTTATGGTTTAGAATTTGTATTCATAAAGTTCAGGTCTTGAATGTGTTACTTGGAAGTCTACTATCCTGCTTGCACAGGGACATGGATTTTAAAGATTTATCAGTAAATCGATTTGCCATTCTTATCTGTGTCAGATATTTGAGCAGTCTGATATGCATTAACCTGACATTTCAGAATACTTTTGTTGTGATTCATAGGGGTCTCACAAAATACTGATTTTACAATGTAATGTCGTTGAGGAACCATGGAATTATGGTCACATATTGATTTCTTTCTAATATCATAAATTTGTTTTATACTACATTTGTTATTATTAAATGCAATAGCTATAAACTTAGATAGTTCTCCTATCACTCAATAAAAAAAAAAGAGGAATTCTGCTAAGGATAAATTAATAAAACCAGCCATAAAGTTTTATTGGCTGCTGAAATTTCTGGTTCAATTCAAATCTATTCAGATGGATTACAGATGGGCAGTGTTTAAAGTAACTATTGGGCAAAGAAGGCCAGTATGTGACAAATAATAATTTTCTCTTCTAACATATTTAGAAAATCAACAAATTAAATGCTGTAGAAGAGTGGAAAGATGCATAAAAAAACAACAGAACATGTGTAATTGTACTCAGTTATCTTTTATTGAGATTGGGCCATTGCCATTTTATGACAAATGCTGTCATGCTCCTTGTCATATTTAATGAATTCTGAATAAGTAATGTTTTTAATAAAAAACACAACAAGCCATAATTGATACTTCTTTGGATAAGTTTGTCAGTCCTCTGAGAAGATCATACTGACAGACGTGTACGGCAGAATTACTAAAAAGGAAACCTATATTGTGATCAACAAAAAAAAAAAAAAATCCAACAAGTCTTTTAGACCCAAATGTTTTCTTCTGTTTTTATAAATCTTTAATTCTATATTACCTAAACACTTAAGACTCTACCAATACATTACAAAAGAAGGACCCAAAATAAATGCTTAAATCTATCAAGAGCAATTCTATATTCGCCCTAGATAAATCACTCAGAATTATAAACAACAAGCCGATACCTGTAATGAACATCTTTTCTTTTCTTTTTTTTTAGCACTGCGTCTGGCTTAGGAATCGAGGAATGATTCAATATATTATATTACTAGTTAATTTTGGATTTCCTTGTTTATGACAAAATCATGATCATTCTATAGCCTTAGAATCTGTACATGCTATGCTAATCTAAGGCCACTACCCTTGTTTTATACTGTTACTAGATGCTTCCAAAGTGTTTATTAGGAAATATTTTTATTTAGAGTTCTTCACTGCATAAGGTCTCCTCATGAACTTATAAATGCAGTAAATGTTTTATATGATAATCTGCCAACTGTCATTTCTATAAATGGTATGCTATTGAACCTCTTCCTAATTAATATTGGAGGTAGACATGGCTCTCCCCGTCCCCTTATTTATTTTGTCTTCATTTAGACTCTCCATTAATCCTACACAAAGTCCAATTTATTTAACACCAAAATTAAAATGAATGCCTTTGCAGATTACATCATGATTTGTTCTTCTTAACCCATTACTAATGTCCTAATTTTTCTGAGTATTATTAAAGAGTTTTCAGTTATTTCAACCTTTACATTAAATCCTAGTGTAAGGTCACATCCTTGTGGACATATATGATCTTTACCTTCTCTCACTCATCAGCTGAATGACAACTCCTATAGAGCTTGAATCTGAAGGATTAACCCTGAAAGTAAAACACAATAATAATGGTGATTTTTTTTTTAAATGGAAGATTCCTAACTTGTTCTGAAGGACAGAATAAATCAACTGCTATATGAAATACATTGGACAGTGTATCCTATGTGTCATCCTTGTTTTCCCACTATTATCTAAATCCTGACTAAGAGAATGAGCAATAAGGCCTAAAAATAGTTTTCTAAATAAACAGGATTTTTTTCTTATAGGTTCATAGATTCATAGAAGGTTACTAGGTTAATGGCCATAGAACCCTTACAAGCCAATCCATATTTATCCTTAGTTGCTCCAGTTGCCTGTGGTTAGGTGAGTGAAGTTTGCAGAGTTAAGTGTCTATGGTAGTTAATACCGACTTCCTCTGCCCAGGTTTTTGTCAACACAATGTCAGGAGAAGGTAAACCCTATAACCAAGGTGGTCTTCTCACCATGACTCTAGAAGCAGGAGATAAAAACATTTAAAACAAAATCATAAGCATATCGGTAAACCAGATGAGTAATTTTAGAAATAGTGAGCAGCAAATTCAAGCTATTCTGTCACCATCAGAAGATAAAAAAAACAGTCCTGGCCCAGGAACATGGATACTTCAGAAATGTTTAACTGTATCCCTGTATTAATCCGGAATAAATCAGTAAAATGCAGAAATACAAAGCTTTCATACACATTTTTTCAATGATAAAAATTAATTCAGTATATGCAAAGATTTAAATAGCTTTTATATGTCTAGCACATCAGCAGCCAATCAAGTTACACACTGAATGACATTAATATTTTAATTCATAAAAAAACTCAGACTACAGTTACTAATATACAAAAGCTTCCAAGAGCTGTATGCTCAGTATTGCACTATACATGTTTGTTTGTATTGTTTCTGTTTCAAAATAAGCTTCGGGTTTATATATGAATTTAAGACTGGTTGATAATCAGCCTTAATTAAAATAATCTAATAGTATACCCTTATTTCTAAACAATAGTCACCATTCCTTATACTTTTTATTACTTTACATTTAAGCTTCTGGTTATCCACTATTTCCAATACATGATTAGTCAGTTCATTCTGAACTTTCTGTCTTGTATATCTGAAAGATGTTCTAAAATTGTTTACTGAGCATTCTGTCTTATACCTGAAAGATGTTCCAAAATTGTTTAAACTTTGTATGGTATTTCCCAACATAGAATGCAGTGTAGAATTTACAATTAGCAAGAGCTGTACACCATTCTTAGTCATACAGTCTAAATTTATTTTAAACTGATATTTTTGTGTGTAACTGAATGCTAAAACATAAATTCTGAAAAAATAAATACATGCTGAAAATTCCAACAGAGAAACATTCCTCTGTCGTTGTGAAAAGTTCCCGACATGCATGATTTACGTCTATATTTGTAACATATATGTGACTTTAGATTGCTTGCTCTATTAAATGCATATGAGGGACTGTCAATAATATGTTTATTAATACCACTCCACACTAATAAAATTGGTCAGTTCTGTCTTAGTATACTTACTGCAGCATGGAATATGCTATTATATTTAGTACATACTATAACATATCACAGTGTTTGTTCTACTGACCACCCTGTCTTTGAAATATGGCTTCCCTCTTTCACCCCTTTTGTAACAAGACCTTATGCGTGGCTTCTATTAATTCATGTTCATAATAACCTCTTTTAAAGCAAGTCATCATGTTATCAATTTTTGTGCAAGTAGTTTCATCTGATGTAGTCAACAGACTCTCTTGAAATAAATGTCCATCTACAACACTGTGAAAATATGCTTTAGGTGCATACTGTTTAAGAAGAATGCTACTTACTTTCCATTGTTTTTTACATATCTATATAGTAAAGTTTCCATTACTATGAGAAACAACAATATCCCAAGTAAGTTATGCTTGTCAGTTTGGTTGCCATTTAAGCCTCATCTATCCAGTACTGTTGTTTATATTTTGCAGGAAGATCATTAATCTATTTCAATATTTTTCCATAGTATTCTCTAGAAATTTATAAAAGACAATGTTTGAACTAAATCAGTATGGGGAGAGACTAATGTACACAATATAGACAGTTAATTTAGAAGTAGAAGATAAATCAATTAATTCAAGCTAAAACAGTTTTACCTATAAGGTACTATAAAAACTTTGTTCAAAATGATCAACCATTACACACAAGCTTAACTAAAATCAGCATTCCCAGTGGAATGGAATCCTCCTCAAAGTTGTATCTGAAATGTCATCATATAAATCAATGCAAATTTCCTTTATGTTAGAAACTGAAGTAAGATATCTTTCTTTTTCTTAGCAGCAGCCTGAGAAGATAAAAAGCAGTAAAGCTGAGTTCTGCTTAATTAAAAATAAATAAATGTGCACTTTACAATCAATGTCGAAAAGCTGAAGAGTTTTCTTTCCCAAATCGTATATGTTAATACTAAAGGCTTGCAAGCAGCTAGACAGATGGGCCCTGATTGTGTCCAGAGTAGTACACTGGGACAAGGCCACAAGGGTTCTTCTTCTGTCCAGCTAAAGAAGCACAATTGCTACCTGGTGACTGCCAAGGACTCTTCTGGAAGATACCCTGAACATATGGGTTTCTCACACCATTGGTGATTCTTGTGCAGTACACAGTACATAAACCATATTTGATGTGGACTCCTCTGTATCCTGCAAAAAGATTGTTGAGTTGGCTGGAACTTTAAACATGAAGAGGTTTGCCTTCCTTTCTCTACAGTTTTAAGATGTGCCTTCACTTCAGGGCCAGATATGAAAGTACCTTGAAAAGTGGAGTCATAATATTCACTTGTGTGTCTTTGGCAAATTCTGGAAGTCAGAGCCACAATTGCTGCTGCATGACACTGCCAGATTACATGACTCTGGTGATACCGTCTGTGACATTAAACATGGCTTTCATCATCAGAATGCCGAAGTTTTAATACTTCGAATCACTAAAGATCGAACTTTAGTGATCGAAGTCTTAAAACTTTGAATTTAGATAAAAATATTTTTAAAACTAAATAAGACAAACAAAAGGGTGTAAGCAGGTGGGGCAAACCGTCCTGCACCCCTCACCCCCCCCACTCTTTAAATATACCAACTCCGAGATTGCGCTACAGTGTAGGAAATGGAAATCTTTCATTTCCGCACTGTAGTGCACAGGAGTGCGATCTCGGAGTTGGTATATTTTCAGTAATGTATAAATGCTTGCTAGCACATGGTTCTTCTCTTATAGTTAATTCAACAGTTGCAAAGAAATGATACTTCAGAAATATTTAACTGTATCCCTGTATTAATCCAGAATAAATCAGTAAAATGCAGAAATACAAAGCTTTCATACACATTTTTTCAATGTTAAAAACTCATTCAGTATATGCAAAGATTTAAATAGCTATTATATGTCTAGCACATCAGCAGCCAATCAAGTTACACACTGAATGACATTGATATTTTAATTCATAAAAAAACTCAGACTACAGTTACTAATATACAAAAGCTTCCAAGAGCTGTATGCTCAGTATTGCACTATACATGTTTGTTTGTATTGTTTCTGTTTCAAAATAAGCTTCGGGTTTATATATGAATTTAAGACTGGTTGATAATCAGCCTTAATTAAAATAATCTAATAGTATTCCCTTATTTCTAAACAATAGTCACCATTCCTTATACTTTTTATTACTTTACATTTAAGCTTCTGGTTATCCACTATTTCCAATACATGATTAGTCAGTTCATTCTGAACTTTCTGTCTTGTATATCTGAAAGATGTTCTAAAATTGTTTACTGAGCATTCTGTCTTATACCTGAAAGATGTTCCAAAATTGTTTAAACTTTGTACGGTATTTCCCAACATAGAATGCAGTGTAGAATTTACAATTAGCAAGAGCTGTACACCATTCTTAGTCATACAGTCTAAATTTATTTTAAACTGATATTTTTGTGTGTAACTGAATGCTAAAACTTAAATTCTGAAAAAATAAATACATGCTGAAAATTCCAATAGAGAAACATTCCTCTGTCGTTGTGAAAAGTTCCCGACATGCATGATTTATGTCTATATTTGTAACATATATGTGACTTTAGATTGCTTGCTCTATTAAATGCATATGAGGGACTGTCAATAATATGTTTATTAATGCCACTCCACACTAATAAAATTGGTCAGTTCTGTCTTAGTATACTTACTGCAGTATGGAATATGCTATTATATTTAGTACATACTATAACATATCACAGTGTTTGTTCTACTGACCACCCTGTCTTTGAAATATGGCTTCCCTCTTTCACCCCTTTTGTAACAAGACCTTATGTGTGGCTTCTATTAATTCATGTTCATAATAACCTCTTTTAAAGCAAGTCATCATGTTATCAATTTTTGTGCAAGTAGTTTCATCTGATGTAGTCAACAGACTCTCTTGAAATAAATGTCCATCTACAACACTGTGAAAATATGCTTTAGGTGCATACTGTTTAAGAAGAATGCTACTTACTTTCCATTGTTTTTTACATATCTATATAGTAAAGTTTCCATTACTATGAGAAACAACAATATCCCAAGTAAGTTATACTTGTCAGTTTGGTTGCCATTTAAGCCTCATCTATCCAGTACTGTTGTTTATATTTTGCAGGAAGATCATTAATCTATTTCAATATTTTTCCATAGTAAGAAACATTCTCTAGAAATTTATAAAAGACAATGTTTGAACTAAATCAGTATGGGGAGAGACTAATGTACACAATATAGACAGTTAAT
This sequence comes from Protopterus annectens, assembly GCF_019279795.1. Taxonomy (NCBI): domain Eukaryota; kingdom Metazoa; phylum Chordata; order Ceratodontiformes; family Protopteridae; genus Protopterus; species Protopterus annectens. The sequence goes on from NC_056735.1 coordinate 773,378,117, forward strand.
TTAGAAGTAGAAGATAAATCAATTAATTCAAGCTAAAACAGTTTTACCTATAAGGTACTATAAAAACTTTGTTCAAAATGATCAACCATTACACACAAGCTTAACTAAAATCAGCATTCCCAGTGGAATGGAATCCTCCTCAAAGTTGTATCTGAAATGTCATCATATAAATCACTGCAAATTTCCTTTATGTTAGAAACTGAAGTAAGATATCTTTCTTTTTCTTAGCAGCAGCCTGAGAAGATAAAAGCAGTAAAGCTGAGTTCTGCTTAATTAAAAATAAATAAATGTGCACTTTACAATCAATGTCGAAAAGCTGAAGAGTTTTCTTTCCCAAATCGTATATGTTAATACTAAAGGCTTGCAAGCAGCTAGACAGATGGGCCCTGATTGTGTCCAGAGTAGTACACTGGGACAAGGCCACAAGGGTTCTTCTTCTGTCCAGCTAAAGAAGCACAATTGCTACCTGGTGACTGCCAAGGACTCTTCTGGAAGATACCCTGAACATATGGGTTTCTCACACCATTGGTGATTCTTGTGCAGTACACAGTACATAAACCATATTTGATGTGGACTCCTCTGTATCCTGCAAAAAGATTGTTGAGTTGGCTGGAACTTTAAACATGAAGAGGTTTGCCTTCCTTTCTCTACAGTTTTAAGATGTGCTTTCACTTCAGGGCCAGATATGAAAGTACCTTGAAAAGTGGAGTCATAATATTCACTTGTGTGTCTTTGGCAAATTCTGGAAGTCAGAGCCACAACTGCTGCTGCATGACACTGCCAGATTACATGACTCTGGTGATACCGTCTGTGACATTAAACATGGCTTTCATCATCAGAATGCCGAAGTTTTAATACTTCGAATCACTAAAGATCGAACTTTAGTGATCGAAGTCTTAAAACTTTGAATTCTGATAAAAATATTTTTAAAACTAAATAAGACAAACAAAAGGGTGTAAGCAGGTGGGGAAAGCCGTCCTGCACCCCTCACACCCCCCTACTCTTTAAATATACCAACTCCGAGATTGCGCTACAGTGTAGGAAATGGAAATTTTTCATTTCCGCACTGTAGTGCACAGGAGTGAGATCTCGGAGTTGGTATATTTAAGTAGCAGGGGGTGTGGGGGGTGCAGGGGGGCTTGCCCCACTGCTTACACCCTTTTGTTTGTCTTATTTACTTTTAAAAATATTTTTATCGGAATTCGAAGTTTTAAGACTTTGATCACTAAAGTTCGATCTTTAGTGATTTGAAGTATTAAAACTTCAGCATTCTGATATAGACCCCTGAGATGCTAGAAACAAAGTCTGACTGGGATAATTTAACCTTGCTGGGTCTGTCAGACAACTGTTAAAATGACTGATATGTCTTATTGGTCAGATCTCTCTAGAATATTGTCACGTGCACCAGGTAGTTTAACACCATCAGACAAAACATGGAGGGCCTGTAAAGTTTCTTTCAAAGAAAGTCCATCACACTGCACCTCTTTATCTGGGGGATGGAACTTAGGGACTCAAGGGAGTCACTGACCTTGTAAAGGCAGCAGCTGTAATTAAGCTATCCAGCTTAATAGCTTCTAGGCAAAATTTGCATCTCAAGGGGAGCAGAAGATCTGGATGGGCCTCTCGGGTACTGGAATCACAATAAAAGGTTTTATCAAGGCTCATGTGGTGCCACTTTCAGCAAGTCTATCAATGGACTAACTACACATGAGAAGTGCTGTATAAAATGGAAGGCCTTCTGCATCATTCACTGATGAAGGACATGACAACAGTAGGCAGATCTCTTTCTGTTGCAGCATTTCCGAAATTATCCCAAATTCTGGGCCTTCAAGGGGGTGCTGGGGAATCACTGTCCTCCTTTTTATTGGCATATGGCATGGGTCTTTGCAGCAACATCGATATGCTTCCGCTTGAATTCTGCATTCTTTAGTATCCTGAGTTGGAGAGTTTGAAGAGATGGAAGATGGGCATTTCAGGACCAACATTACTGAGGAAAGCTGCAAAAAGTCTTATGGCTCTATGCTGCTGTGTGACATGTAGTAAGGCAGAGTACTGAAGCAAAGACTCATTGTACAAGAATACAGAACAGTATTTTCCATCCTACCTCCTTTGTTTATGCCAGTAAAACTATACATGATTTTGTTCTGATAACCAACAAAGGACACCTGACCACCACAGGATCAATGACACTAATTTATTGAATGTTTTCATTCACCGGAATATGAACTTCTTCAGCATAAAAACATCCCCTATTAGGCCAAACTTATAAAGGAAGTGGGGCAGGTAAAAAGTTGTCATTTATTTGGTCAGCCTGTTAAGTAATTTCCTGAGGACTGGTGTAATGGAAATGTAATCATTCAATTAAGTTGCAGCACTATTCAACAAAATCTGCCAGTACAATTTCTTGCATAGCAGGCCTGTTTCCCAATCCCTCCCTCTCACATCAAGTGGAATTTTATCTAAAATAAAAACAAGGAAACTTCTTAAAATTGTCACAATGAAATACTCAAAAAGGGCATTCATGATATTCTTAGTTTGATGCAGTAATAATTTTACTGTTTTTTCTTCTTAAATTTACGTTGGGTTTTACCAATATAAAATGCTAGCTATGAATTACATACAGCTGCACAGATGACACCAACAGTGTTGCAGTTTAAGTTACCAGAGCAGGGTAAAACCCCACGGGTACTGTTGAATGATCAGATTTGGACCATTATGCATGAACTGACAAAAGTTGCTAGCACCACATTTAGACATACAGTGATATGGGTCATTACCAACTGACTAACCTATGTCCCAGCTGTGCACTTATGCTAGAAGAGGACTTAAAAACAAACCAGGGCTGAATATCCAGGTTGGCCAATTTGGGTCAGATATCCATCGTTAAGACTCATTTGTTGTCCATGATTGACTGTACCTTACCAGCTTGATTGGAATTATGTAGAATCATTGATTTAGCATAACCATTCACCTCTGAGTCAGCATTTATAGTTATAGGTTCACTTAAACAGGGGAAAATCGGGTTATTCTGTTGCCACAGAAGTACCCCCATCATGTGTGCCAATAATTCCAAAGGATAGCCTCTGGCATGGAACATGCCCTTTAAAATGTGACACTCCTTCAAGAAATTGTCATTGCCCAGGGAAAAGTCTAGAAAGCTGGATAAACTGCCCCTTAACAATTCCCTTTTTTTCCTAAAACTGTGTGCAATACCAAAATGTAAGAAGCAATTGGAGTAGGTAGGTTTCCTGTATATTTTTGAACTGAAAACAAAAATACAAAATACCTTGGGTTGTGAGACAGGAATATATCACAGAAAAACAAATAAAAATAGTATTCCAGAGCCATGAACAACAAAATAATCTTTGTATTTATTAACGCAAGTAAACTTCCACAGAAAAAGTAAACTTTCGCAAAGGCTGCATCTCTGAACCGATCCAAGCCAACATCCTGGGGAATTAATGTGAACAGATCTTTGATATTGCAGGTGACCAGAATATCCTCTGAATCAAATGTTAAAGAATGGAGCTTATCCAAACTCTGAGTCCTTAAGAACACAATGAAACCTTCCCATGAATGGTTTCAACTTAGTGTCCACATACATAGTCAAAGGTTCTGTTATAGATCCATTATCATAAATAATCAGTTCCATGGGTGGATCAGTCACACATTCATGGATCTTTGGTATATCAAAGATGTAGTTATATGAGATTTTTGGACTGTAAGGAATTGAAATTCCTTGAGGGGAGGGTGATGATTCCTTCATGGAAGAGATAAGAGACTGTCATATAGGTTCATAGGTGTGTACTAGGCTAATGGCCCTGGAGCCTTTACAAGCCTAGCCCATAGGATTTCCCTGGCATTGTGCCACCTGACCTTAGTTCCCAGTGCCTCTGTCAAGTAGAGCCACTGGAGTGATCCATGGGGTGAATTTTCTATTTCCCATCCACTCATCAAGATTTCTCTTGAAGAGGGCCAGTGAGGCGCTCCGATTGACATGTATGGGAAGTCTACTCCATAGCATAGGCAGTCTCTGGGTTATGAACCTGTCCCTCCAACTTGTTCTGTTGATTGTAGTAATGAGGTTGAGGTCTCTGGAGTGTATACTGTGGAGGGATTGGGATATCTTTAGATGTAGCATTTCTAACAGAGCTGGGTTAGACATGGCTTTGTAAGTCAAGCCTCTAAGTAGGCAATACGAGACAGAATACTTGGAGTTTTTTGAGTCTGTCCATATAGGACAAGTGTCTAAGGCCTAGGATCCTCTTTGTGAGGTACTTCTGTGGCCTCTCCAGTTGTTGCAGGTGTCTAGTGAGGTACATTCCAAATGGGGTATTGTACTCGATGATTGGCTTAATGATGGAAGAGTAGAGAGAGACTATGACCTCTTTCCTCCTGGATGCAAAACCCTTAGTAATGAGATGTGCCACATAGAAGGACTTTCTGACCACAGTGGCAATGTGGTGGTCAAAAGAGGGGTTGCTGTCAACCTGTGTTCCCACATCTCTTATAATGCCTTCTGTGTTCAGTGGACTACCAGTGATGTGGTAATTCATGGGAACTGGGTTTTTCCCAAAGGGGATGACTACACATTTTTTTGGCATTGAGCTTAAGGCCATGGTTCTGACACCAGTCGTTGATCTCAGTGAGGCTTTTCTGTAGGATGTCAACATCACTTGGGGAGTTACTTATGGCTCCCAAATTGCAATCACCTGCAAACTTTGTCAGCCAGAGTCCCTTCATACTGGCCTGGATGTCAGAGAAGTAGATACAAACAGGAGAGGACCCAGGACCGAACTCTGTGGGGCTTGTGACTGGTCAGCACTCTGACTTGGAGTCAACTACTTTCACACTGTGGGTTCTATCTGTGGGCCACTTTGCAACCCACCTAGTGATATAGGGGTTGATGCCTAGCTTAGTGAGTTTTTCTATGATTCATGAGTGGGGAATTGTATCAAACTGGATCAAGGTAGGCTGTATGAACCACCTTGCCTTCATCCACATCTCTGGTGACTGACTCAAAGAGGTCAACCAGGTTGAGCAGGCATGCTCTACCCTTCACAAAACCAAACTGTGTGGGATCCAGAGTTTGGAGATTCCCCATATCCTTGTTAATTAGGTCCATGATGATGCATTCCATAGCTTTGCATATCAGACTTGTCAGGCTAATGGGCGATAGCTCCCAGGGTCTGTAGTCACTCCTCCTTTGTGGAGAGGGATGACTGTAGCAGTTGGCCATTCAGTAGGGACAAAGCCTGAGGTGAGGCTGTGATTGAACAAGGCACATAGGTGATGTGCCAGTTCACTCTGTAGTTCATGTAGAACACAGCCAGGGATATTGTCAGGTCCCATAGAAGTTGTATTCTTGGCCTTGGACAGTGCTATTTTAACCTGTGCAGCAGTAATACTAGGTGCCTGGCAATCTACTTGTATTGTGATTGGTCCTTTGGTGGGTGAGAGAGGGGTAAAGTTGGCACTGAATCTGTCGGCCAGTATATTGGCAATATTTGTTGGCTCGGTATAGGAGGTGCCATTGTGCAGTAGCTCCGAGCAAATCTGGGTATTGCTGTGGAGATTCATAGGTTCATAGGTTCATAGATTAGTACTAAGCTAACTGCCCTTGTGAGCCATTTTAAGCTTAGCCAATTATCCCTTTTGAGACTCAAACCCTGCACCTTGTGTTTGTAAGGCAAACACCTTAACCATTAGGCCACCCTCCCAACATTCTTTACATAACTATAAAAGGCCTTCTGGCTGTCTTTGCTATCTGCTGCAATTATGTTTTCATAGCTAACTTTAGAGGATTTGATGAGGGATCTCAAGTTTTTGCTGAGGCTGATAAGGGAGTTTTTCCAGTCTTGGGACTTCAGTTTCCTCCTTCTGTTGTAGAGTTTGTTTATGGCAGGGGACCACCAGATTGGCTTCCTTTTTTTTTGGGGAGAGTGTCTTGGTTCTACTGGGTATGGCGAGATCCATGCATTTGTGTACATGTTCGTACAGGGCATTAGTGTATAATTTGGTGGTCATACAGCTGTTCTCCAATTGCATGGGTGCCGTGAAGTTAGCCACCTCCACTTTTAGGAACCCAAAGTTAGCTTTGGAGAAGTTTTTCATGGTGGTTACCTTTGCGGAGGGGTGGAGGGGTGGGAGGGATGTGGATTTCCAAGGTGAATACTGTACTTCTCTGTAAATAAGACCTAACCAGAGAATAAGGCCGAGCATGGTTTTCCAGGGTGGTCATGATATAAGCCCTATCCCAAAAATAAGCCCCAGTTAAGATCATCAACAACACATGATGGCTGTGTTGAATTATAAAATATTATTATTATTGACACCTGTTGACTGAGGTTATCATACTCTGCTCGCCATTTTCGGACCATTCAGACACCCAACTTCTTATCTTTGCAGAAAGTCATAAGATTCTTCACGATTGTTACTGTAACCCGAATCCTCACTCACACTTGACGTTTTTGATCCATGGCACATAAACACTGGCAAGTGTACTTTGATTGGTCAAAGTACAGACAATGCACATAAAACATGCACACTTGATAATGAATGGGCATGGTTGCTTCTTCTTAACTGTCACCATTTTTGCTGCCACTCCTGTCTCGTAAATCTTCAATTAACCCCCCCCCCAGGCAAGATGATTGTAAAAAGAAAGAGCTATTCTGTCGCATATAAGAAAGGAATCGCGGAGGACTCCTGGGGAAAGAATCTGATGGCTTTCTGCAAAGAGAAGTTGTTGGATCTCCAAATGGTCTGAAAATGATGAGCAGAGTACGATAACCTCAGTCAACAGGTGGACGAGGGAAATGCTAAGAAGTGCAAGTGTATGTATCAGGTCAGCAACCATTATTTCCTGAGATGGAAGACATCATCTGTGAATGAACTGCTAACAGGAGAGCAAAGGCTTTGGTTGTGTGCAGGGCTGATATTTAAGCATTTGCCCCTGCAATGGCACCACAGTTAGAAATATCTCCAGAAGAATTCAAAGCATCACAACATTGGCTGGATGGCTTCCTTCAGTGATATGAACTGTCTCTAAGAAGATCGACAACACTGTTCAAGCTGGAAGATACTGAAGTTATTAAACGTGCACTTGCATTCAAGTCCTTTGTTGATGGCATTGACTTTTCTAAATACCAACTCTCCAACATGATTGCTATGGAGGAAACTGCAGTGTTTATGGGCCAAGGATCTCAAACAACAATTGATCAGAGGGGTGCCTCTTCAATCTACATTCCCTCCACTGGTTACGAAAGTGCACGTGTTACCTGTATTTTGGTAATTCACCTAGATGGAAAGAAAACCCCACCTCTAATCATTAGTAAGGGCAAGAAAGATAAGACTGAACATGTTTCAGGCATTTACATTCTTGAAACCGAAAAAGCCTGGTGCACACAAGCAGTTATAAGGAAGTGGGTTGATGTAATGCTGCCACTTGTTTTGCGAGGTGGCGAAAGAGGTCTGCTAGTCTGGGATTCAGAAAGCACTCACTGCGCTAAAGACATGAAGAACTTCCTTGCACAGAGAAGAATAGATCAAATAATGATTCCCGCAGGAATGACTGCCTATCTCCAGACCCATGATATTGCAATAAACAAGCCATTGAAGGACCATTTGCACATGGAACTCAATCACTTCACTGAAAATAGAATGGAGAGAAATCCAGCCTAGCCTGCAAGAGGTCGTGACTTGGGTGAAGAATTCATGGATAAATCACTGACAGCTGTGTTGCCAATGCACTATGAGCAGGCTACATGGATCAGCAGTGCTCATTTAAGGAGAGCTCTGTTGCTAGGCATGACAGATTGGGGCCAATGGTTCTACAGGAAATGGAGTTGCAAGAAATTCAGGCCGGAATTTGGGGGTTGGAGACTTATGACAATGTTCCAGAAGAAGATGACATGATTGTATTTGAATAACTTTTCCATTATCGGGGCAACAGAATGGATTGCTTCTGCTTTCAGCTGCCAGCAAGCTCTTATCAGTTTTTTGACTTTATTGTATTAATGTAACATTTCTTTATCAAGGGGTAATTGCAAAGTAAGGCCACTAGTTCCCAGACTTAATTTTTATTACTTTCCATCATTCTTCTCTTATGGTTTGGGCAAGGAATAAAGAAAGCATCACCACTCAAAAAGTGGCAGTTATTCACCTGTTTTATTCCCCTCCTTCAATACACATGTATTGAGATTTTTCTGCACTTTCTGTTAAGCATGAAATATTGCACTGTGAAAGCCAAGGTGTAGATATTCTGAAGTTAAAATGTTTGTTGCAGTTTATATAGAATTCTCACACAACTGTTAAAGCGTTATCTAGAACTGTTGCCCAGTAATGGATAGGTACCAAATAGATATCAATTTGTGTACATGAATAAATGTTGATTTTTGTACATGAATAAATGTCGATTTTTGTACATGAATAAATGTCCATTGTTGTACAGGGGGTACATAAGGCATCCCCTGATAACAAGCCCTAATGTGTATTTTGGCAGGGGAAAAAGTATAAGACCCGGTCTTATTTTCAGGAAAATATGGTAGTTTGTGGTTGGATCTAACCAGGGATGAGTTGGCTATTGGTATAGAGCAACAGTTGCCCATGTTAGTAATGACCAGGTCAAGGATGTTGCTACCTCTAGTGGGGGTAAGAACAAGCTGGTCCAGTGCATTGGAATTAATGAATTCCAGGAAACGTTGGGCAAGTGTATTGGTACATGAGTAGTTTTCCCAGTTAATGGAGGGGTAGTTGAAGTCGTCCAGTATGAGTGTTAGGTTGGACCCTGATATTCACCAGGGTGCTTAGGAACATGGAGTGTGAGTCTTGGGACATGGTTGGGGACCTATAACAGGCTATGACCTGAATCACTGTCTTACCCAATGTTAACTGGACCTGAAGTATCTCTGATGCATTATGTTGGGCTGTCAGTCTGGAGGTGTGCACATCCTTTTTGAATATGGAAACACCACCACCTTTGGAGCTTCGGTCCAAGTTCTGGGGCTGAAAGGTGTGGAATGAGTTATAGCCTGATAGTGCAAGGGTGCTTTCTGCTGCTTTGAACCAGGTCTCTGTTACAGCGCAAATGTCAATGTTCTCCATTTTAAGGAGTGATTTGAGTGAGTGCATTTTGTGATTTAGACTTCTAGCATTGAGCAGCATGACCCTCAGACTGCATTTGTTTGTAGCTGTTACAGTGGTAATTTGGTCTTTGGAACACCACCTAAAAAAGGCACTATAGGGGTGGTAAGAGCCTTGCCAAGTATCCAGAAGCCCAGGGGTGACAGATGCAGGCCATCTCTGGCAAAGCATTGAGATCTGTCAGTCATGTCATCCCAGGCAGACAGATACTGGATCCCCTTAGAATGACACCAGAAACATAGCCAATTGTTGAACTCAATCATTTTCTGCTTGTACTGTGCTATCATTCTGGGTGATGGTAGGAGGCTGCTTAGGGCTAGGTTCATACCCGCCTGGGCTACATAATCCGGGAGCTCCTCCATGTCTCTTTTCATGTAGTCCAGGGAGGTACGTCTCAGGTCATTCACACCCACATTTACAATGACAGAGTCATATTTGTACCTGTTGATGAGGGACCTGAGTGCATGCATTATGTGGCATATCCTGGCACCTGACAGGCAGCTGACTGTTACTTTCTCCTTATTCAACCTAGTGAGTGGGACATCAGTGTGCCTTACTATCGTGTTACCTATGACTAGTGTGTTGGGCATGCTGTTTAGCTTAGGGGCTTTGGTTGACTGGCATACTGTTTAGGATGGTTATGTGTCTTGTGATTAGTGTTGTGCTGTGGTGGTCGAGTGTGTTTCTGCCTTGGAGGTCTCTGCTATTTGGGGAGATTTTTATTGAGAGCCTCTGGGAAGATGGGTGTGTGGTTTGTGTTTTTATGTGAAGGCAGTGCTGGCATGTGTTCTGGAGGGCTATGTGTTCCATGTGGTGTGATGCAAGTGATGACCTTCTCCTCTTGACCAGCTATTCTGGTCTTGGCTGGAGAGTGCGTGGCTTCCAGTTTGGATATATAAGTGCATCTCTCACAAGTTTGAGTGTTGGGAGGTAAGAGGAGAGACTTATCGGTGTACATGAGGCAGTTGCTACATTGCGTCAGGATGCCCACGTTCACCAGGTTAATAGGAGAAAGCAGAGAGGGAACTGACCTTTAGATATGCCTGGATGGGTGGGCATTAATAATAAGTACTGGAGCCGTTTCCTTGTAGAACATTTGGTGCTGGTAGCACTTTTGTGTGCTACAATAATTGCTACAAAAAACTTATACTGATAAGTCAATAAGATTTCTTAACCTCATTGAGAAAGTTACCCCATACATTTTATCATTCATTATAATGGAAAACATTCTAACTATATAATCTACTGTGTTCACCAACTTGATGCCTCTCCTCTTCTGTCAGACTTCATAATCTGTATGCCTTTGTTGTGAGCTAATTCCTTACTGCATGAAATTCTTGGGGGGAATAGATTGCAAAATTTCACACGAAGTGTAGAAAGCGGCTCTTCTAATCTCCTCGACACGCATCTTCTCAAATAAAACCAAGTTAGGATGATGGGGAGGGTTCCATACAAATTTCCTAGTTAAGCTCCATCCACTAGGATGTCCTTTATTACTAACAGAACTAATTATGGCTAGGATGATCTTTCTTAAAAACAGTTTTAATTCTAAAACTGTATCTCCATAATTGATATGTCTGAATGGAATAAAGGTAAAGCCCCACTGACATAAATGTATGTGAAATGACTGAATGGAAAAATCACTGACGTTGAATATATGAAAGTCAGCACTGGAAGAATCAAGGGGTACTGCTAACTTGATTGCCTCTGTCTGTGGCCCCTCCTCCTGTTGTTCCAATAGCCCTTTTGTGTTCAGTAATTGTTGTTTGGTTTGCTATATGAGGCAAATGTCACAGCAGGGGCTCCAATAAAAAGTCTGCATTACAACAGATGTAGTATGGGGTTCATCACTGTGATTATTCCCATGATGCTGTACACCGTGGGTAGTGACGTACACCTTGTTTTGTCTATAGTCTTTTTTGTCCCTAAATAATTTCAATTTAAGTTTCAATTTAAAATTATTTCAGTTTGATAAAAATCAGTTTTCATTTTATATAGATATATATATATATATATATCCTTGCTTTTTTTAAAATGACTCATGCAGTTGAACTCTTTTCAACCTATACCTAACTATATACTCCAAATTTCTTTTATGCTTCTTTTGGCACATTGATTTTTCTGATTCTGATGCCAGATAGACCAAATTATGCCCAAAAATGGTCTACCAAATTAACAAATGCTAAATAAATAAATAAATAAACAACTCAATCTATCAATAGTTAAAAGACTGTTGTGCATCTAAAACTGGTATCAATACTGATGGAGCAAAGAATGTTGGTAGGCTCCATTGTAAAGATGTTTACATGGTCAGCATTGAGCTTGATTCAAATGGCTCAGTCCTCTTTGAAAACTCTGTGGCTGACTGCTGCATGACTGGGAAACGAAATCGAAATCAGAGGAGTCAGCACTGACAATGGCACCAAGGTCCCAGGCTCAAACATCAGGTCCAAGAAACCTACTGACAATAACAATGATATATAAAGCATCTATGTGTAACCATCAACTCCAACATATTAGGCATTGACAATGGCACTACAGACCCCAGCATCAATAAAGATGCCATAAGGATCAATGCCAGTAATCTTACAACTGGTACCAAAGACCAAGGGGGTTGGTGAGGTCACTGTTGGTGATTTACACACACATGGAAGAACAGAGTTAATGTACCTCTATTCCTGAAATAACCAACAGAGGAAGGGACAACAGAGAGTCTTTTCCTAGCTTTCAAAAGGGGTTCTGCAAACCTGTCAGCCACACTCCAAAAAGACAATGTTGAGTGCAGCTCAAGATTTAGAAGGCTTATAGGCCAAAATACCTGAAACCTCCTAAAACCTCCTTATTGGCTCTTATATCTGGCAAAACTTTTTAAAAGAGACGTGGACAGCTGTACAGCAACTTGAGATTCCATGAGTTATAAAATCACCTTAGATACAATATTATCCAACTCTTTAGTAACTGTAGAGGAAAGAGCTTATTTATGCTCGGGGATCTTATGAAGTTTGTATTTCTTGAGGGGGAAGGATTAATAAAAATTTAGTGACAAGGAAGTAGGTCTACGCTCCTCCTAGCTAGAAAGTTTTTTTCATGCTTGTATACCTGTTGACTTACCTTGTATTTTTTAACGTAAAGTGCATTAAATCTTCAAATGTTGCACTTGGAAGTTATTATACTCATCTTCCAAACACTATGAGCCACTTTTGCGTTTGCCTCATAGTGCACTCTTGTTACCCTCTAGCAGTTACAGAATACATGGTCCATTTTTACAAACTGGGGAAAATACAAATAAAAAGAAAATAATACAACTAGGGGAAACCATAACAAACAGAAAAAATGTAAGTAACCTCATAAAACATTTTCTGAAGAAGTAACCAGTGAGTTGCCAAAAAAAAAAAAAAAAAGATAAATCCAAAAAGGCCAGAGAAAGAAACGGGGGGGGGGGGGTCATCCACGATTGGGATAACAAAGTGCTAATAAGACAGTTATAAGATTAAGCAAAACAGCTAATAAGGAGTAAACAGTGTTCTTACTCAAACAAAATTTCTTTCAGAAGGTAAAATTGTAGCCTGGGAGCATTTATTGCATCCAGAGATAAACAGGGACCAACGATGTGGAGAGCTATGGTCCAGTTATGTGTTATTGGATATGGGAACAGACTATAGTAGCCTTGGAAAGTTTTGTGTTGAACTGTCTTAATACCTTACAGCCTTAGTCCAGTTGTTACTGAGTATGGATTTCTTCTTACCATATCACACTTTGTTTATTTAATAAATGCCCTGTTATAAACAATAATTCACTAGCATGTTTTGTCTTGCAGTCTTAAATCAGAAAGGCAACAATTAACTAAACCTTTAAAACGAAAATTAACCATAGGGTCCTGTGTTCTTATATTTCCAAAATCTAAAACAACCTCTTCAAAATGAAACAACTTTCAAATTGTATGAACTCAAAAAGCCTATAAAACAACTGTTTACTAAATGTAGCTTCAACTTCAACTTCATTTTTATCTTGTTGCTTATATCTATGCACTTTTTTGCAAAATCAAAGCAAAGCATATAAGTGTAAGCATAAAATATAAGTTATATACCTACCAGAACAAACATTTAGTTGCCCTCTATTTGGGCATTGGAACTGATGGCTTGTTTGCCAAAGGCAGCAATGAAAACTCTGACTAGCTTGTCCCATTGTGCAGTGTGCTCAGCTAACTCCCCAGATTGAGTTAAGCCATCACAGTATCAAAAGATAAATATAAGATAAATATAATAAAGGAACAACATTTCAGATAATGTGACAATTTAGCAGCCAGGAGTCAATTATAGGCTTCTGGTGTTCCTCTAGGTGTCTCAGACTAGGGCAATTTGGGGGAGGATGGTTGGGTGGGGGTGCTTTCAATGTCCAGACAAAGACAAACTAAATGTAACATTCTAATTACATAACTTATAAATTTAACTCAATATAGCCGAGTACGCCTCCAGGTGTTTCTGCAGTTAACTCCTACTGCGCCTCCAGGCATCAAATATTGCTTGCTCATATTTGTATTAATAATTCCAAAACCATACAAGGTATCAAAAGATTTCATCATGAAGCACACATGATGGCAAACACAATTGTATTGATATTTGACCTCTGCCTAATGCAGTTAAAGAGATATTGAATATTATTTGTATACTGTTTATTTGTCTTGGAATAATTTTCATATTTCTCTAAATATCTTAATATTCAAGTAACACAGACAGAACTGTATAACGTAATATGAAAGCTTACAGGTATATGAAGAAAATCCAGCTGGCAGTATGTGCCTTGCTTGAATGGTTACTGAGATATCATAATCTGTTTATACAACATTAATATTCACTGCCTTTATTTTGGCTTAAAAAATCCAGTTTAAAGCAACAAATCTAAATGATTGATGGTAATGTAAAGATTAATTTATCCTGAATAGTGTGCTATTTACAGTTTTATCACTTATGGTTTCAGAGATACGAGTATTTGTTTGAACTGTAAGGTGATAAATTTGTTTTTAAAGGCTCAAGCCACACCCACTGGGAGTTAAAGCTACACACACAAAAGAACTGTACTGCTGGGAATGAGTTAAGGGAGAACTATTGTGACACTGTAACTGATGTGTGGAGGAGTCTCCTGCAGACATTGGGTGGTACTAGGACAAATTACCTTTAAGAATAGAAGCCCCAAAGAAGTCTCTATACCTTGATCAAATGTCTAAACTGTACTGTTTAGCAAATGTTATGTACAGTAGACAATGTGTCAACTGCACAACTTTTGCCCAATGACAAATTTCTGAGGAAAGGTACTGAAGTAGTTTGAGCCTTGGGAGATATTGGGGTGCTTTTAGTTTAGAAGGTAGGGGGTTGTTTCTAGATAAATAAAAGTTGATGCAGTCACATAACCATTTGGATATTGATACTTTTGTCACTTTATGATATCTCTTTAGTTTAAAAACTGAGACAAATTAATTGTCTTTTCTGAATTCTTGAGTTGTCTGTCCACAGTCTATCAGTGCAGTCTGCATTAATCTTTGTTGTGATGATTTGGAAAAAAACAGGTAGATTGGCTCAGATTAGACTGGATTGCAACTCTAGGCATAAAAGATGGATTAGTTCTGACAGATATCATGTCTGTGGATTACAATGAAATAGAATTTGGATGACAGGATTTGCATCTCTGAAATTTGCCTAATGAAGGTAATAGTTACCAAGAGAAGAATTTTCCATCATAGGAATTTAATTTCAACTGATTTAGTGGATTTGAACAGGGGAAGACTAAGTTTTTTTCCAAGCAAAATTTAGGTCCTGTGGAGGGCAAAGATGAATCAGTGACAGCCTGAAATTATGCATGCCTTCTAGAAATACTATATAGAGTTTGTGGGAGGCTAAAGATGGTGACAAAAATCCATGCTGGTATGAAAAAATTGCTGCCAAATGAACTTTGATGGAGAAGTACCTGATTCCTACATGGAAACGTTTGTCAAAAATGTGGGTATTTAAGACATAGGGGCTAAGAATAGATCAGGTGTGTTGCTTGTTTGCCTATAGTGAAAACTTAAGCCATTTGCCATTGTTAAATTTTGCTAGATGAATGTTTTTGAGAGACTGCAATTAACTGTATAACTTATAGTGAGAGCATATGGTCCCTGGTCATCATTGGATGTGGAGAAACCAAGCAGTCAACTGAATGGACTGGATGTCTGGACAAAGCTGGCCAAATGGGTGAAACAATAGGTAAGGGTGCTGTTTGAAAAAGACAAAGTTTCTTCTTAGACACGGCCAAAGAAGATAGAACCAAATCTAGTATGGTGAGACTAGGGTTATGAGAATGGCCTTGGCTTTGCACAGCTGGTCTTTCTTCAGGAACTTTGGGATGAGTGGTACTGGGGGGAAGCATAAAGGAAAACATGTGGCCGATTGTGGGAGAATGTAGCTCTTGGGGGATATATCCCTTGGGGACAATGGAGAAAACAAATGTTACATTCTGTTCTCCCACACTTTCAATGGATTTTATAACCAACATGTGTACAGTCCTCTATCCACCATTATTAGCCTTTGATCTTTTAGTTTCAATTTGCCTCTCCTTAACCATCACATTTTGGTCAACATAATAAGGTTGTTCCAGGAGATCTCTATACTTGTCACTATATTTATGGCTTTTCCAGCTTTCTTTCCTTCTCATCTAATCCTTTTCTTTATATTCTTCCTTTTGTTTTCTGGCACATTTAGTTTCTGTCTGATTTTTATCTATATCTAGTTTAATTTCCATTCTTGCTTGACACTGAAATGCTTCAGCTAAAC
The DNA here is from genome assembly GCF_019279795.1 of Protopterus annectens. Classification (NCBI taxonomy): domain Eukaryota; kingdom Metazoa; phylum Chordata; order Ceratodontiformes; family Protopteridae; genus Protopterus; species Protopterus annectens. Next base: position 773,394,064 of record NC_056735.1, read on the forward strand.
TAAGCAAAGATTCATCTTAGATTTCCTCTCCTTATGTTTTAAAATGTTTACTGTTTGGATCTGATGCGGTAAGCAAATATATATGCATTCCCAAGACTGCAGATCTATACATGCAATCAAAATTTCTTGTTAGACATGGCCAAAGGAGAGGGAACCAAATCTAGTATGGCAAGAACCATATCTCATTCAGCGTGAGTAGTATATAATCTTGGTATACATTTATTTTTATACATCATTTGATAAACATGAAGCATTTTTTCTTATTTTTGTGTCCAATCAATCCAATACGTTTTGGTGTCAGTCAATCACCCCAAAACTGTAAGTCAGAACAGGAAGATCAAATTGATTTATAGATTGAACTTTATTCCTAGATATCAAGGCAGTTTTCTATAATGTGTTTAGTCTTCTGAAATATTCCTAACAGAACTTTACTCAAAGTTGTTCATGTTTTATTGTTGATCCTTCATCTATTCCCAAATATTTAGACACTCCCTCATGCTCAGGTTCCTTTATCTCTTATTACTGGCCAAGGTTGACATTTTCTTTGTGCTGCAGCTTTCATGTTTTAAATGTTGCTTTTGCAAATTCATCAAGACCAAATGTCATTCTTATATCATCTGAGAAAGTTTTAACTATTTGTAGTTGTGCTTTCAACTCCTCACCTAATTAACTATACAGATCTAAGTCATCCACTAAAAGTACATGAGAAATCTTTAAACAAGGTTGTTTTCTAGGGGCGAAATTGAAGAGAGTACAGGCAGGGTGGAATGGGTGGAGAAGAGTGTCAGGAGTGATTTGTGACAGACGGGTACCAGTAAGAGTGAAAGGGAAGGTCTACAAGACAGTAGTGAGACCAGCTATGTTATATGGGTTGGAGACAGTGACACTGACAAAAAGGCAGGAGTCAGAGCTGGATGTGGCAGAGTTAAAGATGTTAAGATTTGCACTCGGTGTGACTAGGATGGATAGGATTAGGAATCAGTATATTAGAGGGTCAGCTCATGTTGGACAGTTTGGAGACAAAGCAAGAGAGACGAGATTGCATTGGTTTGGACATGTGCTGAGGAGGGATGATGGGTATATTGGGAAAAAGATGCTAAGGATGGAGCTGCCAGGTAAGAGGAAAAGAAGAAGGCCTAAGATAAGGTTTATGGATGTGGTGAGAGAGGACATGCAGGCGGTTGGTGTGACAGAGCAAGATGCAGAGGATAGGAAGAAATGGAAAGGGATGATCCGCTGTGGCGACCCCTAATGGGAAAAACTGAAAGATGATGATGATAATCTGTTAAACAAACAGCTTAATGGGTTAAGGGCAAGAATAATCCCCTTTGGATTTTTATCCTTGGAATAATAATTTCCCTTTGTCTTGCCTGAGCAGCAAAGTTGTTTGCCATTGTTCATGGTCACTGTAATGGACTTGATCAATGTAAACTGCATCTGATACATCTGTAGGTATTTCTATATCTGCAAATGTTTGATGCTGCCAAATACTTTTTGTAATCTGTACTTAAATTCTTCTCCTTTTTACAGTTCTCTGTTATGGCTTTATTTAGCAAAAAATTATATTTTGTTCCATATGACTTTCTTTTGTCACCCATTTGTTCTGTTGCCTACAGTATGAGGAAGACATTTCCCATCTCCAAGACACTGATGTATAATTTGGTCCCATCTGTGGTACAAGTCTCTTGGACTGCCCTATTCAAATAATGCCCTTCACTCCAGTAAGGATGCATTTATGGTTATGATGAGTGCTGGAAAACACAGAACAAATGGAGCTCCTAAACTGAGCTTTTCTGGTTTTGTCGACAGGACAGGTGTTTCCAACAAGTCTTTGAAAGTTTTATAGGTTCCATCATGGGTTGTGTTACTTAACACCACTGAACTCTGAGTGTTCACTGAAGGTCTCTCATGCATGCTCTGGCTTATAGCACATTTAAATGGTGGCTTCCATAAGACCTAAACTTTGAGAACTGAAGCTGCAACCAGTATTGGGTGGTGAGAGAGGTCTAGTACAGCTTGAAGGCAATGTTTTCATTGTGTCTAAGATGCAGCAATTGATATCAGAAACTGGGATGGTTCCAGTGGAGATTTTCAGACTGATTGTGATCCCCAAGGATAGGCAGAGTTGGACTAAGTAGTATCTTATCATGGTAAGTTTTTCAGGTTAAGTTGCTCCAAGTCTTTTGGGTTTCCAATACCATGATGAGACTGGGCACCATTCCTGTCAGGATACAATTACAGTTGATGAAATTAGTATTGTTTCAGTCTTTGATGTCAACAAAGAGTGCTCTTCTCAGCACCTGTAATGTGCCCAGAATTGCCTCCTTTTGTAAGTCATATGGGGTCACATATGCTAGACATGATAGCATATCCAAGTACAACTGTAAATTCTTTTTTATTAGACCCAGTGCTTCTATTACTGTTGGAACTGAATGGGTATCATTCTTCCACATTGCTCTCATTTTTGCCTGCAAATTGTGATATTTTATGACGTTTTGTCTCTGTACATAAGACACTGCAATCACTGGGTGTAGCATTTTCAGTGTTCAGTGCTACTGTGTCTTTTTCATATGGACTCTATATCTTGTTTATTCACATCTATTTTTTCAACTGTTGGTAATGGGTGAACCTGTGTAATTTACACTTCCTTATTCTCTATAATGCTTTGTGGTTCATGTTTCCAATACTTCTCAGCTACTTCTATATTCTACTGTTTTCATAATCCCCAGTGCAACAGTCTTGTTGGATTATTGTGCCTTTCAGTATATAGGCCCTCTGCCATGAATGTATCACACCAAGCAAGAAGATATGTGACTACTTACAGTTCATTTTTATTTATTTATTTATTTTTTACAGAACCTGCGTCTGTCTGTTACTCTCACCTTTTCAATGGTAAACCAACATGTACATGGTCCACTATCCTGGCCACCATAATTAGCCTTTCAACTTTTGGTTTCAATTTGCCTCTCCTTAACCATTCCTGCATCAAATCTTGGTCAACATGAAGCTGTTCCAGGAGATCTCTGCAACTGGCACAAGATTTATGGCTTTTTCACTTTCCTTTCCTTCTCATCTGATCCTTCTCCTTATATTCTTTCTTTGTTTTTTTTGGCACATTCAGTTGCTGTCAGATTTCTGTCTACTTTTAGTTTGATTTATATTCCTACTTGACACCAAAATGCTTCTGCTAACCTAAGCACTGATGTCATTTTAGTCTTCTTCTATTCATCTTTTAAAGCTTTCACTATCTGATGAGGTCAGTAGATATGTATGCAGTCCCAAATATTACAGTTTTGCCATTGTAGACATACCAATGTGCCAGTCATCTGCATGAGGAAAGATTTTTAATCCCCAAAAGTCTAATGTGTCCTGTGACTGCAGCCATACACTTGGTAAACACCTAGGCAACTGTGGTGAAACCAGAAGACAGGGTTCTGAAGTAGTAAAGTTTGACTCCCACATAAATGTGTAGTAATCTCTTGGATGGGTTTGGCATCTTGTTATACATACACATGCTCTGGGCAGCCAAGGAGCACATCTACTCTTCCTATCTGCAACCATGGTAGGATGGATTGCACCATAATCATCTGGAAGGGCTTCTTCACATACTGATTCAAATGACTGAGGCCTGAAAAGTAGAGTTTTGTACCTACCATAAATGTAGATGTTCGAGTGTATACACTGCTGCAGTCATTACACTTGGGTTATCCTGCCGTCAGGCGGTTCCCCAGTCAGCCTGAGTTCCAAAGTCTTGGTCCGGCATTGGTTGCTGTCTCCTCCTCCTCCCTGACGTCAGTGCGACAGGGGTATATAAGATGCAGCTGACGCCATTTTCTTCAGTTTTTCTTGCCCCAGATGTCAGGTGCCCCCAAATAGGTGGGCAATTCAAATTGCTAATAAAACATACATAAGAAAAGCAAACAACAACTTTCAGCTACCAGCAAATACTCCCCATAGGTAGTAAAGGGTAGAAGACATAGGTACGTACCAGCAAGTAAGAGGGGAAGGAGGGAGGGTTACCTGGACTGCAGCAGTGTATACACTCGAACATCTACATTTGTGGCTCCTCTGGTAGGCAGTTTGAAGTGGCTGTTGCCTGGTGGAGTGACCCATGGTGTGTATAGCAGAAATGTATACAATGTCCTATCCATTTTGAAATAGTCTGTTTTGAAATGGCTTTTCCTTGTCCTCTGCAGCACGCTACCTACCAAATTGCTCAGATTTTCTGAAAGCTTTGGTTTTTTCCAAGTTGAGCGCGTAACTGCCTGTGAATGTCCAAAGAATGCAGTTTTTGGATAAAATTGGCAAGTGAATAGTTTGGTTTAGAGCCACACTGGATACCACCTTTGGCATAATCGTAGGGTTAGTTCTTAAAGACACCCTGTCCTGGTGGAAAATGAGGAAAGGTTCCACTGCCATTAGTGCCTGTAATTCTGAAACTCTTCATGCTGATGTTATTGCCAGGAGCAGAGCAGTTTTCCAAGAGATATATTTTAATTCTGCTGTGTTAGCTGGCTCAAAAGGAGGTAAAGTTAATTTGTCCAAAACAAAGTTGAGGTCCCAAGTTGGAGTATGTGCTCTACGGGGCAGTCTTATGTTTTAGCCCCTCTGAGGTACTGTCTTAGCAAAGGATTAGAGAAAATTGGTGGATCCATGTTGTAATGAGCAGAGATGGCAGAGGCGTGGATCTTGATGGATAAGAAGGAGAGGCCTTTGTCCAGCATCTCAGTTAAATATTGTAGTATCTGAGGAATGTTTGGGACAAGAGGGTCAAGGCTGTGAGCCTGGTTCCAGGCACAGAATCTCTTCCATTTATCTGAATAGGCTTTCCTGGTACTAGGCCTTCTGGCCTCCAGAATGACATCCACAACAGCTTTGGAGAGAGGTATTGCTTGCTTGACTAAGGAATCTTCCATGCAGCTAGGTTTAAGGTCTTTATCTGGCTGTGTAGTATCTGATTGTTGTGCTGAGTCAGCAGATGTGGGATTTGAGGCAAAATCCAGGGTGGTCCTTGTGCTAAGTTCTTTAAGATTGGGTACCAGTGCTGGCGTGGCCAGTCTGGTGCAATCAGGATCATCTTTGGCTCATCTTGCATGGCTTTTATGAGTATCTTTGGCAGGAGAAGTAGTGGTGGGAAAGCGTATACTTGTAGGTTTTTCCAGCTGAATGAGAGGGCATCCACTTTCCATGCTTGTGGATGGTAACTCCTTGTGCAGTATTTCTGTAGCTGGCAGTTCATTGGGGATGCAAACAAATCTATGTCTGGGCTCCACCATTTATGTGTTATCATTCTGAATATTTGTGGATTCAATTCCCATTCATGGGGATCCATGGTGTTTCTGCTTAAGTCATCTGCCAGTGTGTTTTTCTCTCCTGGCAGGAATTGTGCTTGCAGATGAACTTGATAGTTTAAAGCTGTGTTCCACAAGGTCATGGCTTGTCTGCAGAGGGGGTAGGAGTGAGTGCCCCCTTGCTTGTTTATGTACCACATAACTGTGGTGTTGTCTGTCTTTAGTAGTAGTTGTCCTCGATGCAGGAGGTCCTTGAAAGCTATAAGGGCATTTTGTACAGCTAGCATCTCTTTTTGATTGATGTGAAGATGCCTTTGTTCTGCGGGCCACTTGCCCTGATTACATTTGCCTGCCATGTGTGCTTCCCAGGCGTAATCCGATGCATCTGTTGTCAGTGTTTGCCTGGCTGTGGGTTGAGTAAAAGGCTGTCCCTTGTTGAGGTGACAAGCTTGAGCCCTCCATCGGAACTCCTGTTGAAGGCAAAGAATTAGTGGTATAACTGTTTCCAAACTTTGACAGTGTTGAGACCATACATTCTTGAGGTACCATTGTAGTTTCCTCATATGCAGTCTGGCATATGGAATTAGTAGTATGCAAGATGCCATGTAACCCAAGGCCTGCAGAATTTTTCTTGCAGGGAGTTGGGTCTTTGTTGTCATCAATTGAAAGTATTGAGTCAGTTGTCCTTGCCTGTCTGGCATGAGATAAGCCATCTGGGCCGTTGTGTTAAAGCTGGCACCCAGTAATATTATCTCTTCTGAGGGCACTAGTTTTGATTTCTTTTCGTTTACTGTGTACCCCAGGCAACTTAATAACTTTTTTACAAACGCCAGATGCTTTAGAAGAATGTCCTTTCTCTCTTCTTGAATCAGGCAGTCATCCAGGTACGGATAAATTTGAATTCATTTCTGTCTGCAAAATGCAATTACTGGTGCCAGGCACTTTGTGAAGACCCTGGGCACAGTAGATAAGCCAAAGGGCAGTGCAGAGAATTGATAGTGCATTGAACCAGCTATGAATCTGAGGTATCTTCTGCAGTTTTGTCTGATGGGGACATGCAGGTATGCCTCCTTGAGGTCCAAGGTCACGAGCCAAGCTTTCTTGCCCAGCATGGGAAGAAGCTGCTGTAGTGTAAACATTTTGAATTTCGGAACATTCAGGTAAGTGTTTAGAGATGAAAGTCCCAGAATGGGCCTCCAGACTTTGTCCTTTTTGGGAACCAGAAAGACTCTTGAGTAAAATCCTTGTCCTTGCTCCTGTGGTGGCACCTTTTGAATAGCTCTCATATCCATGAGTGTTGGAATTTGTTTTTGAGCCTCTGCCCATTGATTTGGTGGCAGATTTGGCATTCCTTTTAACCTTGGCAGAGTGTGAAAGTGGAACCTGTAACCTTGAGATACAATGTTGAGAACCCATTTGTCTTTGGTGATCATATGCCAATTGTGATAGAAAAGTGCCCGTTTTCCTCCCAAGGGGGCTGCCAAGAGAGAGCTGTTTGGCAGCTGTAGTGGGAAGTCATTGGAGCTGCTTTTTATATGGTAGGGGCCTGTCTTCCCCTTCTTTCTGTCCTGATGCAACCCATTGTCGGGGCCTGTAAGGACCTTGTGGTTGACCTCTACCTCTTATCAGTATCTGCCCCTTTGAGGTCTGTCTGTAACTGGAAAGGACCAATTCTTAGTTGGCCAATTTCTGCTCAATCGAGGAGACTGAACCTGTAAGAAATCCTTCACCGTTTGCATAGATTTTGCCTTATCCTCCATTTTCTTTAATACCTCTTCTGCCTTAACTCCAAATAACACATCCTGCTGCAAAGGTGCATCCAATAATTTTGCTTTAACATGATCTGGTAACGTATGTTCTTTTAACTAAGCATGTCTCCTATTGACAGAGCCTGTAACTGCTGCTCTACAGGAGGCCTCTAAAGAATCAAAACCACATTGCAAAGTATGTTTTCCCACTTGTTCAGCTGCATGCAATAAATCCTGCATTTCTTTAAAAGTAGGAGGATCTGAATCTGGAAGCATTTTTTGTTTCAACTGAGACATCAAAAATCGCTGATATTTTAGCATGTGAAACTGACAATTTAAGGCTCTCATTGCTAAAGTTGCAGACATATATACTTTCTTTCCCCATCTGTCTAATGCTCTGGAATCTCTGTCAGAGGAAACTGGATTCTTGGCTGATGAGGCCTTAACCCCTTTGGGTCCCTGAGAAATAGTTTCAGGGTCAGCAACAGGGCTTTTATACAGAAATATGTGTGAGTCAGGGACTCTGTAGTATCTGTCAGGTTTAACTGGGGCTGGTGGTAAGGAATCAGGATTTAAGCTGGATTCAGTATACGCATCATCCACAATATCTAACACTGGTGGAATAGCAAGGGGTCTGTGTTGAGGTAATAAAACAAAGTCTCTGAGCCTTTTCTTGGATTCTGAGTAATCCTGGCCTTCCCAATGGAAATGCTCCCTCATGGTATGTAAGGTTTCCCCAAAGGAGTAGTCCTCAGGCGGAGAGGCTGATGGAATTGACTCCTCAGCATCAGAATCCTCATAAGGGGGTAAAGACTATCCTAGGTCTGAGGATGAGTCTGAAGAGATGGAAAACTGGTCGGATGAGTCATAGTCTGTATCCTGTCTAGGCCTTTTATCAGGAGGGGGATGGGACCCCTGATCAGAGTGATTAGGTCTTCGGTCATTTTGAGCATTTGTTTCTTAGGCATGGAGGCCTGTCCTGGAGAATGCTGTATTTGTTTCTTTGATTTTAAAGGAGGCTTAGACTTAGCAGAGGGTTTAATGCTTAACTGAGTAGGTCTGAAAACACCCTCTGAAGCTGCAGGTAGCTCAGCTACTAAGGATCCCTCTGAAGGTTAGTTTTGGTAGGCTGAATAACTTGTGCATCCGAAGGCCCAGCCATCTCCATGTGGGAGTCAGAGGCAGCCTGTGGTTCTACAGAAGCAGTCGTCAGGGGCTGCGAAGGCGCCTCGCTGAAAACCAGAGAACCGGCGACTGGCCTAGAAGAGGCTTCGTCGTCAGTTTTGGGCCTCGGATGCCTACCCTTGTCTTTGCGCTTTTTATGTATTCCGGTCGTCGGTAGTTCTGACGGCATGGTATAATTGAATTTTCTACCAAAATAATGTCAGGCAAAATCAAACTGACGTTTAATAGTGCGCTTGTTAAACCTAGCACAAAACCAACAACCAGTAACGTCATGGTCTGGGCCTAAGCATGGGATATAAAAAGAATGGAAATCCTTATGAGGTATTTGCTTCCCACAAGAAATAGGGTTATTAACTTTTACCGACATCGGTTCTGAGGCAAGAAAAAGTTTCCCCAACGGGGTACTTAGCTTTGTAGAAGACTTCGGTTCTGTATTCGGAATGAAAATCTCAGGAGACGGCCAACTGGCACTTGCGAACTGCTTTTGCTTCGGGCACCGTGCGGCAAGAAAGACTGAAGAAAATGGCGTCGGATGCATCTTATATACCCCTGTTGCACTGATGTCAGGGAGGAGGCGACAGCAACTGACGCCGGACCAAGACTTTGGAACTAAGGCCGACTGGGGAACCGCCTGACGGCAGGATAACCCAAGTGTAATGACTGCAGCAGTGTAACATGATGAACATCTGGTATGAGGTCCTCAGTATTTTGAGCACCAAGAAGAATCTTGAGTAATATCTGGCCCTTCTCTGGTCTGGTGTGGTTTCCTGGATGGCTCTTTTTAAGAGGAGATTTTTTTACCTCCAGCTGAGCCATGGTCCTTTGATGGGGTTGCACTAAATGTGGATATGGGAGGACAGCTGTTTAGGAAATTTTAAATATGGTATTGAGTAACCTAGGTGTACAATTTCCCTTATCCAGTTGTCTTACATGATGGCCAGTGATAGAAGAGGGTACAGGGAAAACCATCCCAACTGCCTCCAGAGTGGGATAGTCTTGTTGTCTGTATTGTTTATATTGTCTGAATCCCAAAGAGGGCCCTCAGAACTCTTGTTGGTGTAGTCCACCTTTGCCTTTTTGGCAGTGGTTACTAGAGAAGTTAATTCTATGTTGGGATCCTCTGTCAGACTGTTGTTGATGATGAGGCTGTTGGGACTTCTGAGATCAGATGTTCTTGGTGGTTTACCATCAAAATGTCATAAAACAGTTACGCGACTTTGACAGGTCAACAGGCACTTTTCCAAGGTGCCATAACATCGATTTTTAAATGTTTGAATCCACTAGAGCAAATGCTAGTGTGCATTCACTCCTGTGGATTCATCATTTTGAATGGAGATCGCAATATAGCAGGGATGAGAAATTTTCCCTTTCCCTCACTGTAGTGCAATCTCGGAGTTTGTATATATAAGTAGCAGGGGGGGTGGGGGTGTCCCTCTGCAAAATGTTTGTAGCACTTAACTGGAAGTGTACGTAGTTACGGTAAAGTCGACATTCCTGAGTTGTCGACTTTCCTTAATTCCCATTTTCGGTTATGTGAATGTTCAGCAATAGGATTTTATGACATTTTGGGTCACTTAAGTGAACACTTGCACGAGTAAGTTGTGAGATTTTGATAGTAAACTGTTCTTGGCTCCTTTCTGGTTTCTTTGAAATGATCTCTGAGGGTTCAAGAACTTTACCATAACAAATGGGAGCATTCCATACCCTCCTGTTTACATTGCAGCAGCTTATCCTTAGCCTTCTGACCAAAAATAGAGATTCCATCAAAAGAGCATTGATGAAAGTGACCTTCAGGTGTTCTTTGAAACCCATGAGGTGTAGTCAGGCCTGGTACCACATTCTATCTGATCCTGTAGATCTTAATGCTCCATCCAATGAGTTGTACAGTATATGCATGGACAGTGAAGTGATGGACTTAATAATGGCCATTTGGGTCTCCAACTATTTTCAAAGGTCCCTAGTAGGCAACTGTTTCAGATTTTCCAGCTTTAATCCATAAGGTCTCTCTCTGAAACCTCACGATATGTACTAAGTAGTTCATCACTCTGATGAAAAAAGTGCTTGCTACATACATATATATATATATATATATATATATATATATATATATATATATATATATATATGTATATAAATACATACATATATATATATATATATATATATATATATATATATGTTTACTATGGCAATGTTGAAGCAGACTTCGAATTCCGACATTGTTGAAATACATCTCAAATTCAACCTCGGAACAGGCTTTAACATGGGTTGAGATAGGGATGAGATTTGTACTTCAACAACTGTTCAAACTCTCAAAGTAATCACTCTATTCTCTTTCTAAAGCCCTGCACTTGCTCAGTTCTTATAAGGAAAGACTAACTAACTAAAGCACTACACCCTCCTTGACTTCTCATAAGTATTACACTCCCGATTGGTCCTTCCTGATCAAATGAAAAATCAGTTCCCTTCCCTAATCTGATCAGTAAAAAAAAACAGTTCCCTATACTAATCTGGTATGTCCAAGGGTCAGTTTCAAGGTTACTCTCCAGTTCAGCTGGTGAATCTGGGAATTTTGAGGCAATGTTACAATTGCCTTATGTACACAGACAACCCTCTCCTCCTTCCAACAAACTCTAATGCATGTGAGAGATGCAGTTACACAGTCAAACTGGAGACAGAGCTCTCTCAACCCAAGACTGGCACAGTCAGTCAGGAGGAAAAGGTAACCACCCACACCACAAATCCAGTCTCACACAGACCTATTGCATCTGCATACCCAACACATAAACACACAAAAACATACTCGGAGGCTCTAAATAAAAATCTGCCTAAACAGCAAAGACCTCCTAAGCAGATATCCAAGCAACAGCCACCCCTCAACAATACCCACAAATCACATATCTCACAAAATCAGTGTGCCTCACAGTCACAGCCCATAAGGCCAAACAACACACCAAATACACTTTTTATAGGGGACTCTATTGTCCGGCACACTGACGTCCCATTCACCAGACTGAACAAGGAGAAGGTCAATGTAAGCTGCCTGTTTGGTGCCAGGATGCGCCACATAACGCAAGCACTCAGGTCACTCCAAAGCAAGTACAAGTATGATTCCGTCATTGTCCATGCTGGTGTAAATGACTTGAGACCTACCTCCCTGGACTACATGAAAAGAGACATAGAGGAGCTCTCTGACCATGTAGCCCATGCTGGTATGTCCCTGACCTTGAGTAGCATCTTGCCCTCACCAAAAATGATGCCACAGTATTAAGACAAAATGATCAGTTTCAACAATTGGCTAAAGTATTGGTGTCATTCAAAGGGGATCCAGTGTCTGTCAGCCTGGGATGACATGCTCGACAAGCCACGTTGCTTCGCTAGGGATGGCTTGCACCTGTCACCCTTAGGCTTTCGTATACTGGCCAAGGCTCTTGCCACCCCCATAGTGCCTTTTTTAGGCAAGGCTCAAAGGACAAACCACCTCCATAGACAACACAAAGATAAAAAAACTAAAGGTAATGCGACTCAATGCCAGAAGTCTAAACCTCAAGATGCACGCACTCGAGACTCTCCTCAGTATGGAGAAAATCGATGTCTGTGCAGTAACAGAAACCTGGTTCAAGGCTCCTGAGAGCACTCCAGCACTACCAGGTTATAACTCATACCATGCGTTTCGGCCCCAAAACTCGGACTGAAGCACAAAAGGAGAGGGAGTATCTATATTCATCAAAGATACCTACACCTCCAGGTTAGTGGCACTGCACGAAGCATCAGAAACCATCCATGTGCAACTAACAGCGGGCAAAACTGCCTTTCAGTTTGTAGCCTGCTACAGAACACCCTCCCTATTACAGGAACCCCACTTGGCATTCCTGAGAACACTGGATAATATGAAGGTCTCTCCAAACACTATGTTATTGGGTGACTTCAACTACCCAAACATTGACTGGGAAAACTACTCAAGCCCAAACACCCTCGCCAACGGTTCCTTGAATTTATAAACTCTAACGCAATGGAACAACTGGTCACCACTCCCACAAGAGGGAACAACATATTGGACCTGGTCATCACCAACATGGGGACTCTATGTTCCACACCAGAGGTAAACCCCTCATTGGTAAGATCAGACCATAAACAAATTTCCCTGGACATCCATATCCTGTCCCCACCCCAGCCAAGGAAATCACTGTAAAGAATTTCTCCAAAGCCAACTTTGCACTTCTCAAGACTGAGGTGGAATCCTTCAAAGCCCCTGGGCCAGAGGATAATACAGCCCAATCCGTAGAATCCTTTACAAATGCATTCTATGAGCACCTGCAGGAATGCATGGATCATGCTATCCCAAATAAAACCAAGACTCACTCCTCCAAAAACAGGAGACCGGTCTTGTGGACCCCGGCTCTAAATAAGCTATACAGCAGAAGGAGGAAGCTACTACATGACAGAGCAAAATCCCAAAAAGGGAAGGCATCTCTGATCAGTATTAGCAAGAAACTTCGATCCCTCATAAAATCATCAAAGGCCAGTTTCGAAAGAAAAATTGCCCTAGACACTAAAGATAATCACAAGGCCTTCTTTAGTTATGTCAGAAACATGGGCGGAAACTCCCAGATATGCTCTGAATTGTTGCATAACGGTACAAAATATACCGAACCTACAGACATAGCCAACATCCTGGCAGATGGATTCAGCGCAAACTTCACCCCCCCTTCCCCCCCAAAGGAGCAAACACCTATCCCAACTGAATGTAACCTCCCTGACATCACAGATGCACAGATGAAAGCTGCCCTCTCCAAAGCAAAAAACACAGCATCTATGGGACCGGACTGTGTCCCAGGCTGTCTTACACAAGCTCCAAGAAGAACTGAACCCTCACATTAAGTCACTGTTCAAACTTAGCCTTACTACAGGATATTTACCCAAAGAATGGCGTACAGCTACAGTGGTCTCACTCCACAAAGGTGGTGCCACAACGGACCCCAGAAACTATCGCCCCATAAGCCTGACTAGTCTGGTCTGTAAAGCTATGGAGCGTATTACCATGGAATTCATAAACAAAGACTTTGGGAGCCTCCAGACACTGGACCCTACCCAATTCGGCTTTGTTAAGGGCAGATCTTGCCTCTTAAACCTAGTTGATTTCTTTGAAACAGTTACCAAAGCCATAGATGAGGGCAAGGTAGTCCACACAGCCTACCTGGACCTCACAAAAGCCTTCCACACAATACCCCACTCAGGCATCATAAATAAGCTTACCAGCTTAAATATCAACCCCTATATCACAAGATGGGTTGCAAACTGGCTCAGCGATAGAACCCACATGGTCAGAATCACAGGTGCCATGTCTGAATCCAAACCAGTTACAAGTGGTGTCCCACAGGGCTCAGTTCTGGGACCTCTCTTGTTCGGTATATACTTCTCTGAGGTTCAGGCTAACACGGGGGGATTATGGCTGACAAAGTTCGCAGATGACTGCAAACTGGGGGCCATAATCGAATCTCCAGCTGACACAAGCATCCTCCAAAAGGGTCTCACAGAGACGGATGCTTGGTGCCAGAACCACGGCCTCAAGCTAAATGCTAAAAAGTGCATAGTCATCCCCTTTGGGAAAAACAAGGTGCCCACAAATTACCACATAGGTGGTAATCCATTAAACGGAAGAAGTAATTAGAGATTTGGGGACCAACGAGATAGTAATCTCTCCTTTGATAATCACGTTGCCAAAGTGGTTAGAAAGACCTTCTATATATCCCACCTTATCACGAAAGGGTTCGCATCTAGATCAAGAGAGGTCATTGTGCCCCTCTACTCGTCACTCATCAGGCCCATAATTGAATACAATGCCCCTTTTGGGATGTACCTTACCCGACACCTGCAGCAACTGGAGAGACCCCAAAAGTACCTCACCAAGAGGATCATGGGCTACAAACAGATGTCCTATGCAGCTCGACTAAAGAAACTCCAGCTCTACTCAGTTGCTTACCGCCTACTCAGAGGCGATCTATGCCTGACGTACAAAGCCATGTCAACCCCAGAATTAATGGACATGCTCCACCTCAAAAAATCCAAGTCCCTTAGAGCTACATGCTCTGGGGACCTAAACCTCAGCACAAAAATAAATAGGACATGCTGGAGGGACAGATTCATTTCCCAGAGGCTCCCCTCACTCTGGAATAGAATCCCAATTCATGTTAGACATAGCCCCTCGCTGACCCTCTTCAAGTGAAATTTGGACGCGTGGATGGGAAATCGCAAATTCACCCCTGGGATCTCTCCTGTGTCCCTGCTAGACAGAGGCACAGTAAACTAATCTTAAAAGGGTACCTTCTGTGACCTACTTTACAGAGGCACAGTAGGCTAATCTAATAGGGAGGCGGAAGCCAAATACACTCTGGCTAGGCTTATAAATGCCCTAGGGCAGATAGCCTAGTATCTACCTCTGAACCTATATGAACCTATAAGTAGTAGTATATACTGTAGTGTTTAACTAGACTTTAAAATATTATTAGTATATGTGTTCACTATAATCTGTATTATGTAATGCAAAGCATGTCTGATACTACAGCTGCTGTGCCTAGCAAAAAATAATGTTTGAGATGAAAGGACTGATGAAATGCAATTTTATATTACTCTGTGGACTGAGATGTTTGCCATTAATCATCATGTTCACTTATGTGAAGCTTTTTTGCCCAGGCAAGTGCAGTAAGCTGATTCTGGACTGTTAGACCTTCCCAGTCTAAAAAGGCAAAAATAAACTCAAGCAGTACAAGGCTGTGATACAGAAATTGCAAATTAAAATACATCTGCTGATCTCTCTACCTCTTCATCCTGGTCCAAGATTACCATTTAATAATGTGCTTCTTAATACCCCTGTGATCTCATCTGGTCTCTGATCTCTAGACATTCATTCTAGTCCAAGACCTATTCCCATAAATGTGCATTTGAATACCGCTATGATCTTACTTGATTTTCTTTAAAATGCCCTAGACTGGCATACATCAATGCTTATAACATCTTTAATAAGTCGTTGCTGATATATGGCTGAATTTTCCACTATAAACCAGACATTCCAGCTTTTCCTGAAAACTGGCTGTAACTTAAAAACAGTTCTTCTACCAGTCTACAGATTCTACAGATAGTGGCAACCCCTATAAGGATAGTGGTAGCAATCCCATATTTGACTGTGTATATAAATGAGCTCAGAAATCCTATCTTGATGTCAATCAAGGTTGTCATTTTTCTTTCGGCTTTTCCCGGTTAGGGGTCGCCACAGTGGAACTCCGGTCCGCTAATGATTGGCAGTCGATTTTTACGGTGCCGAGGTGCCAGCCCAACGCCCATACTTTAACGAAGGCACGCCCATTCACACATGTCTTGCGAACGCCACTCGACCACGGGAGGACATGCAGACTCCACACAGAAGGCGCTCCAGCCGAGAATCGAACGGGAGAACCTCTTGCTGTAAGATGACAACGCTACTGCTGCACCACCACGATTGTTCTTGATGTCAATCAAAGTGATCTTGATGTCAATCAAAGTGATCTTTATAAAAAAAACTCAATCACTGGGTGCATATAGGCTCCTCTCCCAACTCCTCCAAGTTTGTTCAGTAGATGCCTTATCTTGGCTCTTGATTTACATAAAACTGAGACAATTCAGCTGGATGATATTAACAAACAGAAAAAAGTTGCCATAAATAAACATCTCACTAGATTATAAAACTGCTTGGTTTAAATCAGCATACCAACCCATTTATAAAGGCAAATAAAGTGCCAAACAAAAATTATCAATTGACTGTCATATATATTCATAGATTCATGGTTTGTTACTAGACTAACAACCAGGAGGGCCTTTCTATACCTAGCCAAGTTTCCTGAAATAATAATGCCCTGTATCTAAATCGGACATTTAGAGCCAAGCATTTATAAGCTACCTCTGTCCATTTAGAGCCAGGCATTTATGTTACCTCTGTCCATAAGGAACATGGGTGCCAGGCCCAGTGTAAATTTCCTGTATCCCTCTCACTGGTCTAGGCTGTGCTTAAACTAGATAACAGACAAACTCAGTCTCACATGGATGGGAAACCTTTTCCTTAATAGAGGCAGTTTCTGGGACACATATCTGTCTCTCCAGCATGTTCTGTTTAAGTCATTGACAAAATTCAAGTCCCTAGACCTTGTGTTTCTGGTACTCCTTCACTTATGAATATGCAGGAGATTCATATATGTGGGGTTTGTGGATGCCTTGTAAGCTAGGCAATATACAGGAGACTCAGTAGAGGGAAAGGGCTTGGCATTCTTTTTGTAGGTCACTCTAGTTGCTGCATATGCCTGGTCAGGTACATACTAAAGGCAGGATTGTACTCTATCATCTGATAAGGGAGCAGTACGGTGGGATAATGACCTCTTTGGACCTAGATACCATGCCCTTACATATAAGTTGTGCAACATAAAAGGATCTCCTCACCACTGTGGCCATGTGGTGGTTGAAGGTAAGGCCGCTGTCCATGTTTTGTACCCAGATCCCTGACCACTGGTTCGACTCTTGGGGCATATTATCAACATGGTAATTAGCTTGGATGGTTGACTTCCCAAAGGGTACAGTTATACATTTTAGTACTGAGTTTAAGACCATGGCTTTGGTGCTATTTGTTAGTCAGAGATAGACCTTCTTGAAGAATACTAGTGTCTGCAGGGGAGTCGATGATGACCTCCAGCTTGCAATCATCAGCAAACTTAGTCAGCCATAAACCTTCAGCATTTGCTTCCACTTCAGAGAAGGAGATGCCAAAAAGCAATGGGCCCAGTACAGAGCCCTGGGGGAATCCGCTAGTGACTGGCCTCTTGGTGCGAGTCGCCACACCTATTGTGACCTCCTGGGTCCTATTTTAACTTCCTGGGTCCCATCAGTGAGCCAGTTTGCTATCCACCAGGTGATAAAAGGGTTTATACCTAAATTAATGAGCTTGTTTATAATGCCTGAGTGGGGTATTAAATTAATAGCTGTGGCCAGATTGAGGCAAGCTGGGTGCACAGTTTTACCTTCATCCAATGCTTTGGTAACCCTCTCAAAAAGTCCACCAGATTTAATAAGCATGCTTTTCCTTTATCAAAGCCGGACTGTGATGAGCCAATGTTTGCAGGTTACCCATTTCCTAATTTATTACATCTATAATGATTCTTTTCATGGCCTTACATATGAGCCTGGTAAGACTTATGGGCCTGTAGTTATCCAGATCAGCGGTTGGGCCTCCTTTGTGCAGGGGAATGACTGTAACCACCTTTCATTCCTTGGGCACAAAACCTGACTGAAGGCTCCATCTGAAGAGAGATTCAAGTGGACCACAGAGGTCATGTTTCATGTTATTTATTAAATTCCTGGGATGTTAACGGGGCCCATCAATGCAGTGTTTCTGGCCTTGGAAAGGGCATTGATAACTTGCTTCCTAGTAATAGTTGGGGAGGTTGTGGTATGCATTATTTACTTTGGACTATCGGTGGGGGAGGGGGAGTGGGGGAAGAAATTTGAGATGAATCTATCATCCAAAACATTGGCAATAGCCTCTAGTTCAATGTTGGTGATGCCATTTACAATATGTTCAGCGTTTTAATGTGTATGTACCCTGAGGTTACAAACATAGCTGTAGAAAGACTTATGGTTGTCCTTTGCCGGAGAAGCTATTTTTTTCTTCAAATTTAGCCTTTGAAGAATTAATTAACTCGCCTGTTTATACTGGTCAGGGGCCTTTTAGTATATATAACTTTGTTCCCTGCACGCTTGGCCAAGCTTTTTTTTACTTTTATCATGTAACAGATTGGTATTGTGATTCCACCAGTGTGTATTTCCCTTTGAGTTTGTCTTATTCTTAGTAGAAGTAGTTACAGTGTAAAATGTCAAAGGAAAGGGGTCATTTGTAATGACATTAACAACTTTGTGCCTATTATCTTACTCTCCAATGTCTAAACTCCTTGGGAAGTACATCCATATTCATCTCCCACACTTCATAAAAAATAATTTTCTACCCTGGTCATAGCATGGTTTTCATTCAGATCATGGCAATGCAATTACTTTACTTGCATTAAAAGCATGTGTCAGAGCACTTCTTCAAACTCTAATGATTTTCAGTGTGGTTGCCCATAGCATCCCTATGTGACAGCCTCTTCCTATTGTTTCTCTGGTTAACTCCATAATGTTCCAAAGCTACTTTAATCTGATTTTATTTTCGGAGTTCTATTTTACATCAATGACTGGATGTAGTTTGTTTTTGTACTTTGAAAATAGGTGCCAAGCAGTCAGACATGTAGGTTCAGTATCCATTCTACAACTTCTAAAAAGAATAGTTGTGTAGAATCTTACCATAACCACATATCTCCTTCTCTTCTATGTGCTGCAGTATTCATCACATATGGGAGTTTGCCTCTGGCTAACTTGTACATCCAGCCAGTATACAAAAGTCTACATACTACTGCTAGGTATGTGCAATGCCACACATCCTCTTGTGTATGTCGGTCATAAAGGGATGTCGGGTATAAAGCAGACATCAGCACGCACCAACCTCAGAACTGAATGCCACCAAGCACCAGCCTGAGCCTAGGTGAAAAAACTATCACCAGAAAAGACAGATAGGTTCATAGGTTCATAGGTTCATACTAGGCTATCTGCCCAAGGGCATTTATAAGCCTAGCCCATCGTTATGTGGCTTTCGCCACCCCTTTAGTTTGAATAAAAACTATGCCTATCATTTTTCTGTGCCTCTGTCAAGCAGTGACACTGAAGTAATCCCTGGGGTATATCTGCGATCTCCCATCCATTGGTCAAGATTCCTCTTGAACAAGGCCAGTGAGGTGCTCTGCCTCACATGTACCGGGATTTTGTTCCACAGCATAGGGAGTCTCTGGGTGATGAATCTGTCCCTCCAGCACGTTCTATTTATAACCGTGTCAAGGTTTAAGTCTCCGCCCTTGTGGTTCTGAGGGATCTAGATTTTTGAGGTGAAGCATATTCATCAAATCTGGGTTTGACATGGCCTTATATGTCAGGCACAGGTCACCTCTGAGCAAGCGGTATGAGACTGAATAAAGCTGGAGTTCTTTCAGTCGGGCAGCATAAGACATATTTTTGAGACCCTTTATCCTTTTGGTGAGGAACTTTTGGGGCCTTTCAAGCTGCATCAGGTGTCTGGTCAGATACATTCGAACGGGCATTGTACTCAATCATAGGTCTAATGAGTGATGAGTACAGGGGGACGATGACCTCCCTTGATCTAGATGTGAATCCCTTCATGATCAGGTGGGCGATATAGGTTTTCCTAACTACTTTAGCAACATGAGTGTCAAACAAAAGAGTACTGTCAACTTGGGTCCCCAGATCCCTGATGACTTTTCTGTGCTCAGTGGATTGTCACCTATATGGTAGCTAGGGTAACCTTGTTTTTCCCGAAGGGTATGACTATGCATTTTTGGCGTTTAACTTCAGGCCATGGCTCTGGCACCAGTTATCCGCTTCTGTGAGGCCCTTCTGGAGGATATCTGTGTCAGATGTGTTTTCGACTATGGCGCCCAGTTTGCAGTCATCTGCAAACTTTGTCAGCCATAACCCTCCTGTGTTTGCTTGTACTTCAGAAAAGTAGATGCCGAACAAGAGTGGACCCAGGACTGAGCCCTGTGGGACACCACTTGTGACAGGCTTTGAGTCTGACATGGCTCCAGCAACTCTGACCCTGTGGGTTCTGTCGCTTAGCCAGTTTGCAACCCATCTTGTGATGTATGGGTTTACATTCAAGCTGATGAGTTTTTCGATGATACCTGAGTGGGGTATTGTGTCGAAGGCCTTTGCCAGGTCGAGGTAGGCTGTATGGACTGCCTTTCCCTCATCAATGGCCTTGGTGACTGTCTCGAAAAAGTCAACCAAGTTTAAGAGGCAGGATCTGCCTTTGACAAAGCCAAACTGGGTTGGATCCAAAGTCTGCAAGTTCCCTATGTCTTTATTTATGAGTTCCATTATGATCCTCTCCATGGCTTTGCAGATAAGGCTTGTCAAGCTAATGGGGCGGTAATTTCCAGGGTCTGTGGAGGCACCGCCCTTATGAAGTGGGACCACAGTCGCCGTCGCCACTCCTTGGGCGTATCCTGAGGTGAGGCTAAGATTAAACAGCTGTCCTAACTGTGGGTTTAATTCCTCGTTGAGTTCATGAAGCACACAGCCGGGGACACCATCCGGTCCCATGGATGCTGTGTTTTGCCTTAGTGAGGGCAGTTCTCACCTGGGCGTTGGAGATGTTTGGGGGCTACAATCCTCTGGAATAGATATCTCTCCTTTTGGGGGAGAAGTTTGCACTGAACCTGTCAGCCAGTATGTTAGCAATGTGTGTAGGTTCAGTAATTTTCACATCATTTTGAACTAATTCTGAGCATATCTGGGAGTTTCCTCCTAGGTTTCTATCATAGCTAAAGAAGGCCTTATGATTGTCTTTAGAGTCCTTGGCGATTTTTCTCTCAAAATTTGCCTTGGATGATTTTATGAGAGCTCTTAGTTTTTACTTATAATGATCAAAGGTGTCTTACCTTTCAAGGATTTTGCTCTATCTTGTAGTAGCTTCCTCCTTTTGTTGTAGAGCTTGTTTATGGCTGGGGTCCACCAGACTGGACGCTTGCCTTTGGTACAGAGAGTCTTAGTTTTGTTTGGGATTGCCTGATCCATGCAGTCCTGTAGGTGCTGGTAGAAGGCATTTGTAAGTGATTCAGCGGTTTGAGTAATGTTTACCACTGGCTCAGGGGCCTTAAAGGAGACCACACTAGTTTTTAGAAGTGTGAAATCGGCTTTTGAGAAGTTTTTCACTGTGGTCTTTTTGTTTCAGGTGGGCGGGATGAGGACCTCCAGCGAGATTAGTTTATGATCTGATCTCACCAGTGAGGGTATACTTCGGTGTTGAACATTTTGATCCCATGTTCATGATGATGAGATCAAGTATGTTTTCACCTCTTGTGGGGATGGTGACTAGTTGTTCCATGGCATTTGAGTTTATGAACTCCAGGAATCTTTGGGTTAGAGTGTTCGGGCTTGAGTAGTGTTCCCAGTCTATATTAGGGTAGTTGAAGTCACCTAGTATGATGGTGTTTGGAGATACATTTATCCCTCCAATGTTTTCAGGAAGGCCATGTGAGGTTCCTGAGTTTGAGAGGGTGGCCTGTAACATGCTACAAATTGCAGAGCAGTCTTGCCTATGGTTAATTGCACCTGGATGGTCTCCGATGCATCGTGCGTTGCCACCAACCTTGAGGTGTGGGTGTCCTTTATGAATATGGACACCCCCTCCTTTCTTGGTGTTGTCCGGATTTTGGGGCGGAACGTATGATATGAGGTGAAACCTGTTAGTGCTGGGGTGCTCTCAGGAGCCTTGAACCAGGTTTCTGTCACAGCACAGACATCGATGTTCTCCATATTGAGAAGGGCCTCGAGTGCGTGCATCTTGAGATTGAGACTTCTGGCATTGAGCAGCATTACCCTTAGTTTTTTCCTTTTGGTGTTCTAGGGTGGTAGGTTTAGAATTTGAGCCTTGCCTAAAAAGGCACTATGGGGTGGCAAGAGCCTTTGCCAATATCCGAAGCCCAGGGGTGACAGGTGCAAGCCGTCCCTTGCGAAGCAGCGTGGCTTGTCCAGCATGTCATCCCAGGCAGACAGACATTGGATCCCCTTTGAATGACACCAGAATTTAAGCCAATTATTAAAGCTGATCATCTTATCACTGTATTGTGGCATCATTCTAGGTGAAGGTAGGATACTGCTCAAGGTCAGGGTCATACCTGCCTGGGTTACAAAATCAGAGAGCTCCTCGACGTCCCTTTTCATGTAGTCCAAGGAGGTACGTCTCAAGTCGTTGACACCAGCGTGGACAATGACTGAGTCGTACTTGTACCTGCTGTTGAGAGACCTGAGTGCTTGCGTTATGTGGCGGATTCTAGCGCCCGACAGGCAGCTTACTGTGACCTTCTCCTTACTCAGTCTGGTGAGCGGGACGTCAGTGTGCCTGACTATGGAATCACCAATGACAAGTGTGTCTGGCATTTTGTTTGGCCTTAAGGGCTGTGACTGTTTGACACTCTGACTGTGTGGTCTATGTGTTGCATGTGTTGGGTCGTGAGGTGGTAGTTGTTTGGGTGTCTGCTTTGGTGGCCTCTGCTGTTTTGGTAAATTTTTGACCAGAGCCTCCGAGTATGTCTTTGTGTGAGTATGTGTATGATTTGAAGTTGTGATGGTACCATGTGTGACTGGGTATGTATTGTGTGTGGTTGCCTTCTCCTCCTGTCTGGTCTTGCCAGTCCTATGTTGAGAGAGCTCAGCCTCCAGTTTGGCCGTATAGTTGCATCTCTCGCATGTATTTGTGTTTTGTGGGAGAAGGAGAGGATTGTCTGTGTACATGAGGCAATTGTAACATTGCCTCAATATTCCCAGGTTCACCAGTTGAGCTGGAGAGGACACTAGCAACTGATCCTCGACATACTAGAAGTAGTAGATAAAGAACTTTCAAAGGACTCGGGGAAGTGGGTTTTGGGCTGGTGGGGTACTATCTATAATAAGAGTGCTTTATCAAGGTGCAAGTACTGTAGGAGTAAGTGCTAGGCTTTACAGATAGAGAATAGTCTACTTGGGAATCAAGTAGAGATGAACTTTCAGTTATAGGATATGCTGGTTAGATCAGCAGTACAGTTTAGCGTGTTTTATAGCAGGGGGCTGAAGGGAGCTAGGAATTGGCCCAAAACGACCAATGGACTACTAGTTTCTGGCTGAAACTTCACCAAATCGGACAAAAGGCCGCTCAGTGCTTCCCACTCCCACTGGTAAGCAAAGAAACTTCCCTCCTTCCTAATAAGGCAATGGATCAGTAACAGGAACTAAAACAAAGCCCAGGGATCAGCAACTCTGAAACTGGACTACTCTAGTTCAGTAAAGTGGGAAAACAAGAGATTTTTGTTTTATTACAGAGATAAGGAAAAAACAGACAGTAAATGCTATAAATGCTGTAAATCGGCTAGCGACTTTAGTGTGCAGCCTACAGAAACAATTTGCAACAATTAGTAACTTAAAGTGCAATAAACAGTGTAAAATGCAGAAATCACTTAAAGTAGCAGTAAAACAGGAAATGCAGTCGCTAGCTTAATAACAGTGGGAAAGCCACAAAAATACTTATATCTGGTAGAAAGTCACTCTTTTAGCTCTCTGCTGCTTGGATCACTCTGCAGGCCACCACGAGGATCTGTGCAGAGTTGGTACAAGCTGGAAAACACGTGTTTAGCGTGTTTTATAGCAGGGGCTGAAAGGAGCTAGGAATTGGCCCAAAACGACCAATAGACTACTAGTTTCTGGCTGAAACTTCACCAATTCGGACAAAAAGGCTGCTCAGTGCTTCCCACTCCCACTGGTAAGCAAAGAAACTTCCCTCCTTCCTAATAAGGCAATGGATCAGTAACAGGAACTAAAAACAAAGCCCAGGGATCAGCAACTCTGAAACTGGACTACTCTAGTTCAGTAAGGTGGGAAAACAAGAGATTTTTTTTTTTTTTTTACAGAGACAAGGAAAAAAACAGACAGTAAATGCTATAAATGCTTTTAAGTGGCTAGCACACTTGAGTGTGTTAGCCTACAGGTAAAATTAAGCAACAAATAACTTTTAAGAGTGCAAAACAGTTAATCAACACAAAACAGTTTAAATAGAATGCAGAGCTGTATAAACAGGCTAAGATGCAGTCGCTAAGCAGTAAATATTCAAAAGCCAGAAAAAATACTTAAATCAGTTATAGCAAATACAGTTATAACAAATGCTCTGAAATATACTGTATATTTCCAATATGTTTGAGAAGGACAGTCAGAACACAAGAAGGTTCAGGCTAAGAAGAAAAAAAGTTTTGTTTTACTTTTTGAAAAGGTAAAAGGAGGAACAGAAGGCCTTATCAAATGTTCTCTCTGTATTAAGAAGAATGAGCTAATGACACTAGACTGGGAGGTGTGTCACAGTAGGGGGCAACTGCAAAGCCACCAAGTATAAGAGCAAGACACCAACAGGGAGGGAGGGTGGGACAAAATAGCCTAAGACAACAAGCTATGAAAGTTTTAAACAGAAAAAGATTTCTGAAGATTCTGAATAGACAAAGTGCTTTATATATATTAAATTATAAAAACAGTAATCTGTTAAAATAATCAAAAATACTTATATTTTGTAGCTCAGTTCTTGGTCAAACAACTTCTCCAGCCTGCACCAAAGACCAGAAACACAACTTTTTTTACAAGAACACAAAAGAACCAGCCCCCACTAGCCAAGAGATAATTACACAGAGTAAATGTTTCAGTTTATACAATAGCCTAAGACAACAAGCTATGAAAGTTTTTAAACAGAAAAAGATTTCTGAAGATTCTGAATAGACAAAGTGCTTTATATATATTAAATTATAAAAACAGTAATCTGTTAAAATAATCAAAAAATACTTATATTTTGTAGCTCAGTTGGTCAAACAACTTCTCCAGCCTGCACCAAAGACCAGAAACACAACTTTTTTTTTACAAGAACACAAAAGAACCAGCCCCCACTAGCCAAGAGATAATTACACAGAGTAAATGTTTCAGTTTATACAATAGCCTGACAACAAGCTATGAAAGTTTTTAAACAGAAAAAGATTTCTGAAGATTCTGAATAGACAAAGTGCTTTATATATATTAAATTATAAAAACAGTAATCTGTTAAAATAATCAAAAAATACTTATATTTTGTAGCTCAGTTGCGGTCAAACAACTTCTCCAGCCTGCACCAAAGACCAGAAACCGGGTTAGCAATAGTGTAGTATATAGAAGAGAAGGACATCTATGGTTATGGTAAGATTTTACACAACTATTCTATGCCCTTCTACTCATATGCTGCAGTATTCATCAGATATGGGAGAATGCCGAAGCTCATGCTTGGGAAAGCTGGGGAGGAGGAGGAGCGGACGCTTTTTCTACAAATTCATGTGGTATAGCACTGGCAAAAGCAGCCCTGGATTTGGAGATGACATTGCATTTATAATGTTTAGTGAAAGTATGAACAGAGAGACCAGGTAGCTTCCTCCAGGATAGAACAAGTGTCCAAGCCTTTAAAGAAAGCCCAAGAAGAGGATACTGCTCTAGTGGTGTGCCCTCACTGGAGAAGAAAGATTCTTACTTTTGGCTGAGTAACAAAGAGATAGCTTTAGAAATCCAAGAAGAAATTGTTTGCTTGGAAACCATCTGACCCAGGGCCCTTGGGTGGTAGGACACAAACAGGCATTCAGATTTAAGGATAGGTTTGGTTTTATCCAGGTAGTATCTGAGTTGCCTGTGCACATCCAAAGAATGCAGGATTCTCTCACTTTTAGAGTGAAGGGAAGGAAAAAAGGTGGGAAGGTTGATAGACTGGTTAAGAGACAACTCACTGATCACCTCAGGCATAAAGGAAGGGTTGGCATGCAAGGATACCCTGTTCATGTGGAAAACTGTGAATCAGGATTAGACATCAGAGCTTGCAGCTCAGAAACCCTTCTAGCAGATCTAATGGCAACCACTAAAACTGTTTCCATGTACAAAGTTGCAGGAAAGAGGAACTTGCTGACTCAAAAGGTGCCAATGTAAGATTCTCTAACACAAAATTGAGATCCCAAGGAGGAGGAGGAGCTGGTTTCCTTGGTGATCTAATATGAAGGATGTTTTTAGGAAAAGTTTCACCTATAACCTCGAGCCTAAAGTAGGTGACACAGGCAGACAAGCTGTGATAGCTGAAAGGTAAGTCTTCAATGAAGAGTAGGATAGGTCACCTTTCATCAGTTCACACAGACAGGACAAAACCACTGGAACATTCACTAACTGTAGTCACTGTAGATCCTTCTTGCAATACCAGATGGAAAACCTTTTCAATTTGGAAACATAGGATTTCCTAGTAGTGGGTTTTCTAGCCCCTGCAGAACTTGAAGCATGCCCTCTAAAAATAGGTATCAAAGGGAATCCAAATCCTATCACTCACAGAGCCAGGTTCAGAGTTGACAGCTGTGTCTGTATCAGTTGTCCTGTGTGAGTAGATCGATCCTGTGGGGTAACTTGTGATGATTGCCCCTGGCTAAGTGCAGGAGAAAGGGGAACCAGTGCTGCCTTGGCCAAAAGGGAGCCACCAACAAGATTTTTGGTCGATCCTGCTGAATCTTCAGTAGGACCTTTTGGAGGCGAGGTAAGGGTGGAATGTATACAGAAGCATCCCCTTCCAAGAAAATGATAGAGTATCCACCTTCCATTCCAGGGGGTGTGGAACCCTAGCATAAAATTTTGGAAGTTGTCTGTTCATGAGGGAGGCAAAGAGATCTACCTAAGGCATATCCCAATGATGGATCAGGTCCAGAAACACATCCCTGTGTAACATCTATTTGTGGGACTGGGTCATGGACCTGCTTAATGTGTCTGCCATCACATTGTGAGCTGAGGGAAGGTAAACTGCCCGAAGGGAGACTTGGCTTTGAAGGGTTAACTCCTAAGCATATAGGGCTAGTCTGCAGAGGAGGCAAAACTTCATTCACCCCTGCTTGTTGATGTACCACAAACAGTGATGTTGTCTGTGAACCACCTCAGCACCTCAAGGTTTGGGTTTGAAGAGTTTCAAAGCAAAAATCAGGGCTCTCATTTCTTTTATGTTGATATGTTCCTTTGCTTGTGTGGGAGACCACACATCCCTGACCCTCCAGGACTGTACAGTCATGCCCCAACCTATGTCTGAAGCATCTGTGTATAACTCTAGGGAAGGGAGTGGTGGTTGTAGGGGGAGACAAGGATTTTTGGTTACCTGAAGTATCACCAATCCAACTCCTTTTTTATGCAGGGTAGGAGTGGAATCATGAAATCCAGTGGGTGGGAGTGTTGCATCCAAAGAGTCTTTAGAAACCATTGCATTTTCCTCATGTGCAGTTTGGCCCAGAGGAGCATGGGGACAGTAGATGCCATAAACCCCAGGAGGCATAGATTGGAGGGTAAGATACTCTGGAAGTAAGACGTGAGGAACAGAAACTTTTCTGTGGGTAGGAAAGCTAGCATCTTGTTTGTTTGGATCTTGCAGCACAGAAAAATGTGGCCTTGTGAAAGGATCAGAGAGAGTTTATAGTGAAGCCTAGACTCTCTAGAAGGGAAATGGTGAAGGAAAGGGAATCCTGAAGTAGGTCTGGTGACTGGGCTTGGATAAGAAGATCAACTAAATAAGGGAAGGCCTGAATTCCTTGCAGTCTGCAGAATGCCATGACAGGAGCCAAGCATTTTGTGAAGACCCTTGGTGCCATAGAGAGACCAAAGGGCAAAGCACAGAACTGAAAATGAGAGGAAGCAACAGAAAAACTTAACAAATTCCTGAATTGAGGCTGAATGGGGATGTGAAGATAAGCATCTCTGATGGCCAATGACACCATAAAAGCTTGGGGAAGAATGACAGGGAGAGACAGCAAAGCCAGCATCCGAAAGGATGGGACTTTCAGAAAGGTATTAAGGTGAGAAATGTCCAGAATGGGTTTCCAGGGGCCACCCTCCCTTGGAACCAAAAACATCCTGGAGTAGAACCCCTTCCCTTGTTCCGCAGAAGGAACCTCTTGAGTAGTCCTTTGAGAGAGAAGATCCAAAATTACCTGAGGGAAGAGGGCCATTTGATCCTTTGGTGGTTGTGGGATGCCTCTGAAGGAGGGATAAATTTCCCAAACCATGAAATATCCTCTCTGGATGATGGACAGGATACAAGAGTCCTGGGTGATCTGATACCAAGTCACAAGAGAGAAAGATGAAGGGACAGGGGAGTGGATGGCCCTGGAGGCAGGCAGTCACAGGCTACCAGGCTTAGACTGGGACTGAAAGGGCTGCTTCTAAACTGGAGTGGATGAGGTAGCTTTAGAAGAAGGTTGTTTCCTAGGGCCTCTCTTGTTTTTAGAAAGAGGAGGCATGACATGTTTCCTAATAAAGGCGGTCTTTGCTGGATAGTTCCTTTGGAACATGGGAACAGGAGAAACCAGGATATGCATCAAGGTCCTGCAGCTCCTTTCCTTTATCCTGTAGAGATTTTTATAGTTCTGCAGCCAAGCTACCAAATAAAGTTTTAGTATCCAGATGGGCATCCAAGAGTTTGGCCTTAAAATCATCAGGCAAAGGTTGTAACCTGAGCCAAGAATATTTCCTTAAAACCAACCCAGAGGCTGCTGCCCTAGCAGAGGCATCTGCAGCATCATAAATGTACTTGATAGAATGCCTCGTAACCTGGGCAGAGGAGTTGAGAATGGCAGCCAGTTTTGCCTTGGCAGGAGAATCTGGAAGCTAAGAAAGGTGTTTTCCTGCATCAGAAAGGAGACTCAGAGAGTATTTGACCATGTGAGTCTAGCAATTAATTGCCCTGAAGGCCAGGGTAGCAGAGGTATAGACCTTTTTCCCCAGTCTCTCCATAACCTTGCTCTCTCTCTTTATCAGAGGCTAGTAAGGAAGTAGAAAGCAATAACCTGAAGGCCTTATCAGCTGAGATAGAAATGGTAGCTGGGTCTGCAGATAGAGTTTTAAACAGGAATTTAGCATCCTCACATACCTTGTAGAACCTGTCTGGGGGGCTTGGGAGCAGGAAGATGAGAATCTGGGCACTTGGAAGCAGCAGTAAATGCATCCAGGAAGGCTGGCAGAACTGGGGGAATAACAGGGAGTGATGGAGAATCCATCTGCAAGAGGTCATAATACCTCTATTGAATATCTGGGAGTTGGCAGCAGTCCCATTTGAAAAATAATTGTCATTTTTGGGTAGTTTCTCCAAAGGAAATATCCTCCTCAGGGGAATCTGAACCATTAGTTTCCTCTTCTGGGGAGGCATAACCTACGGGTGAAGTTATCTGGGTGGAATAGGCCAATGACTCATCTTCAGAGAATTTCTCCTCATCCGAAAAGGAGTCTGCAGCCATCTTCTTGAATACAGTGGAACGAAAAAAGGACTGCAAAGGGACAGAGGAAGGTGAGGACTCGTGTAGGGCCATGAAGGCACTGAAAAGACTTTGGGAGAAATCCTGCCAATCAGGGGGTTGTTCTAGCTGAGCAGAAGCAACGTGCTTAGTCTTCACTTTTTTCTTTCTAGGAGTATCAATGTGATGGAATGTAGAAGGGCCTGACATCAGCTTACATTCGACTATGTCAGTAAGCACATTTTCATGCACAGTGATTTGAGTGATGACTGAGGACCCTTGGAAATAATGAGCTGTGGTGCCCCCTTTTTGCCCAAGTCAGACACCTGCACTTCCCTCTTGGACATGCTGGTAGACTCCTTCAGGCTTCCCCTGGGGTACCTGCCGAAGGGACATCCACCAACTCCAGGCCCACATCGACCTCGGGAGGGATGCCCGAGAGAGAGAGGGTGCAGCTGGTAGATCAGGCCAAGATTTTTTAGCCTTTTAAGTTTGTGGCTCATCTGAAGGACCCAATGTCACCTCCATCTCCCATGCCAGGCATTTAAGATGCTGGTTCTCTAAACACAACTTAAGGGAAGCTAGATGGCTCCTTAGAGTTTTGAGGATGAATAATTTACAAATATCACAGACGGCATGGTCATGGTCTAGGCCTAGACCAAACAAACAGAGGTCATGGACGTGTTTATATGGAATCTGCCTTCCACTATACCTCTCAACCTCCTACAGTAAGAAATCTGGACAGAGCCATAAAAAAGTGGTACAAATAGGGACAATTTTGAAATATTGCTCTTAGAAACTTAGAAAGTTGATAGAATACCAGGTTTTGCATTAGCATGAATTTTATGAAAGGTATGAAGTCTAAAACTCAAATGTCTGTCATTATTTTCTAACTTCAGCCTTTAATGATTTGCCACTAATTTGCCAGAAAGCCACACTTTTATGAAAAATGGACCAAAAATATAAGGCAAAAATATGGACATTCTGTGAAAATCTGTACAGTTAGGAGGTATGCCTTCCACACTGACACTTGCCCTTCCTAGCTGACATGAAATCACCCCACAAATGAGCAGCAGCAAAAAGCAAGAAAATTAGAAATGAAAAAATGCAATGGGGTACTTATCTGAACCATGGTTCAACACTAATCTGGCAAGTGAATGTCTGGAACAGGCGATCAGACAGGCGGCAGAAAAGTTCTGAGGTTGGTGCATGCTGATTTCTGCTTTATACCTGATGTCCCTTTATGACTGACATTCATGAGAGGATGTGCGGCATCACATGTACCTAGCAATAGCATGTAGACTTTTGCATACTGGCCAGACGTACGAGTTAGCTGGCGGCAAACTCCCATATGTGATGAATACTGTATCATATGAATAGAAGGACATTTAGAGTTTCCTAATGCTTAGTGTTGCACCCAGTGTCCTTCACTGTCTTTGTAAATAATATGGAATCTCATTCACAGTCTATTAACTTTATACAGAACACGTATTATTCTATGTTCTACTACTCCACTCAGTATATGCAGTCTCCTATAAAGTTAAAAATTAAGGGCTCAATCAAAACTTTTCCAGTACGAAAACTGCAGTTACAGAAAAAAATCTAGTGAAACCTATCTAACTGGATAGAAATAACTTACAGGCTATTAAGTATACTGCCTAGATGCCATCAAAGAAGACATTTAGAGCAAGTAATGGAAAATCAGCTGGAAAATGAGGAGAGAAAACATTAGTTGTGAAGAATCTTGTAGCTGTTCACACACAAAAAAAAAAGTTCAAATTTCAGTTTTTGTATGAAGAAAACTTCATTATTTACAGGAAAAACAAATCAAATGCACTCACATATGTTTAAGGTAAGTGAAATACCAAATTAATATATAGTCACTTAACAAAAAGCTGGAAACATAGAAGTTTTAGCTAGCTGTTCAGATGACCTAACAAAATTGCAAAGACCAGAGGATGAAATAAAAAAAGTAAGTGGCTGAGCATGACACTTCTTAAGAGGAGCTGGTTGAAAAAAAGTAGAGAGTTAGAAGGTAGAGCACACAAAGAAAACCTGCAATGTTCTGCTGTATCACAGAAGGTGGAAAGAACAGAATATTAATTTTATGAAAGTACAAATAAGCAACTGGACTGGTGTTCCACAGCAGGATTTGTTAACTGAAGGGGCAGTGTGTGTGTGTGTGTGTGTGTGTGTGTGTGTGTGTGTGTGTGTGTGTGTGTGTGTGTGTGTGTGTGTGTGTGTGTGTGTGTGTGTGTGTGTGTGTGTTCCAAACCAGGTAATGAGAAAGCAGCCGAGACCTATATTAGTAAAGATGCAATTATACCTGCAGAAAGATTGCTTGTTACAAAGCTATAGCGGAAAGGAAAAATATTAAAAAATGCAGACAGCAGATAGAATGTGAAAAATGATTATTCACTGTACACCAGGCAGAAGAGAAGCAGGTCTGTCCTAGAATCATGGCATGTAGAGAGGAAGATATGATATTCAAGCTGATGTATCCAGGTAGAATATTTTTTCCATGGGGAAATCAAGAGCATTTTGGAGGCAGAACAGGCTAAGAAGGAAGTTTACCCAAAGACTGAACCAGCAAACAAGTGACTTGGTTTTTCATTCTTCTGGCAATACACAGCACATGCATAGAATCTGCAAGTGAAACCTTTCCCATTGTCCAAATGAAAATGCTTAAGTGAGAGAAAAAATAGCATAAGATCTGATTAGAAGAATCAGGAGTAATTTGAATTTGAACCAGAGACTGCTATTTGAGATGATCAAAAAAAAAGAAAAAAAAAAGACCAGAAATGCTGTGAAACTAGTGGTAGATCTCGCTACATATAGGCCTAGATGTGTGAAATGTAGATTTGAAAAAGAAGCGTCTGAGAAAGAATGGAATTTTGTTGACTGTGTTAAACTGGTGGATGAAAGTACAGTTGTGTACACTTATCATAAATGTAGATGTTCGAGTTTATTCACTGTTGCAGTCATTACATTTGGGTAATCTGCTGGCAGGTTGCACTCAGTCAGCCTGATTAACAAAGTCTTGGGTCCTGCATTGGATGCTGTCCCTTCTTCCATGACGTCAGGTCGTCAGGGGTATAAAACATGTAGCTGACATCATTACATCAGTTTGTCTTGCCCCAGATGTCAGGATGTCAGGAGCCCCCCCTAATGGGGAGCAAATAAACACAAAAGTGTACCTCAAACCAAAAGCAAATACACCAAAAAGGCTTTTAAGCACAGTAAAGGAAAGTAGAGGTATAGACAGAAAAACTAGGGGGCTGGAGGGAGGGTAACCAGGACTTTATAGTAAGTGTACACAACTGTACTATGTTCATGTTTCACTGTTGCAGTCATTACATTTGGGTAGATTCCCAAAGCTATGGTTGGGAGGAGGAGTTTATACAACATTAGGGCCAGCTATAAGGCCCTGCAGGACAGCAGTGGCAAAGCCAGCTATGAATTTAGAGAAAATTGGTAAATGATAATGCTTAGTGAAAGTATGTACAGAACTCCAGGTAGCAGCTTCTAGGATATCCCTGGTAGGGACACCTCTGAGAAAGGCTGCAGAAGTAGATGCAGCCCTGGTGGAGTGAGATCTGATCCCCTGGGGGATAGGTTTTCCGTGGTGCTTATAGCAGAAATGAATGCAATGGCTTATCCATTTAGAAATGGTTTGTTTTGAAATAGCCTTCCCCTCTGCTCCTGCAGCAAATGCTACCAGCAATTGTTCAGATTTTCTTCGAGGTTTAGTCCTGTCCAAGTAGAATCTTAGTTGTCTGTCCAAGGAATGCAGAATCTGTTCCCCTTTGTTCTGTGGATTGGGAAAGAAGGTTGGCAAATGAATGGACTGATTAAGAGCCACACTGGAAATTACCTTGGGCATGAAGGATGGATTGGTCCTAAGAGATACCCTGTCTCCATGAAAGATGATGAAAGGCTCCACTGCCATAAGGGCCTGTAATTCAGATATCCTAGCTGAAGTGATTGCTAAAAGGAAGGCTGTTTTCAAAGAAAGAAATTTTAAGTCTGCAGTAGCAGCTGGCTCAAAAGGAGGTAGAGTGAGTTTCTCCAAAACAAAGTTAAGGTCCCAGGCAGGGGTAGGAGCTCTCCTGGGTGGTCTGAAGTTTTTTGCCTCTCTGAGATACTGCTTGAGCAGAGGATGAGAGAAGAGGGGTGGTTCCCTGTTATAGTGAGCTGAAACAGCTGAAGCGTGGATTTTAATGGAGGAAAAAGACAGGCCCTTGTGAAGCATCTCAGTTAAGTATTGCAAAATCTGAGGTAAATTGGGCACTACTGTGCTCATCCCTAAAGATTGGTTCCAGACACAGAACCTTTTCCATTTGTCAGCATACGACTTTCTAGTACTAGGTCTCCTCACCTCCAAGATGACATCCATCACAGGTTTGCTGAGGGTTGATAAGGGTGAATTTAAGTGATTAGCCAGGCTGCAAGGTTTAATGTTGGAAGCTGAGGGTGCAGAATTTGGTTCTCCTGCTGAGACAACAGGGAAGGGGTCCGAGGCAGGTGCCATGGAGATATTTGTGACACATTGCGCAGGAGGGGGTACCAGTGTTGGCGCAGCCTGTCTGGAGCAATCAAAATCATCACTGGTTTGTCCTGTTTGACCTTTAGTAAAACTTTGGAGAGCAGAGGCAGAGGGGGGAAAAATGTAGACTGAAAGGTTTTTCCAGCTGAGGGACAGAGCATCCACTTTCCAGGCTTGTTTGTGGGGAGTCATTGTTCAAAACTTGTCCAACTGGTAGTTCTGGGGGGAGGCAAATAGATCTATGTCTGGGCTCCCCCATTTGCTTGTCAACATGTTGAAAATCCGTGGTTCCAGTTTCCACTCGTGTGGGTCCATGAGATTTCTGCTTAGTCCGTCTGCCAGTGTATTCAATTTTCCTGGGAGGAATTGAGCTTGTAGATGCACTTGGTAGCTCAAGGCTGTATTCCACAATGCCATGGCTAGTCTGCAGAGGAGGTAGGAATGTGTACCCCCCTGCTTGTTCATGTACCACATAACCATGGTGTTGTCTGTCTTTACCATTAATTGTCCTGGAAGAATGTAGTCATTGAAGGCTGTCAAAGCATTCTGTACAGCTAACATTTCTTTTTGATTGAAATGTAGATGCATTTGATTTGGGTTCCATTTGCCTTGAATACACTTCCCTGCCAGGTGAGCCCCCCATGCATAGTCTGATGCATCTGTAGTTAGGGTTTGGGCAGCAGGGGGTAGTGTGAATCGTAATCCCTTGTTTTGGTGGCAGGCTTCTGCCCACCATAGGAACTCCAGGCATAGGCAAGGTATGATAGGAATCAATGTTTCCAGGCTGTGACAATGTTGACTCCATAGACATTTTTAGATACCACTGTAGTTTCCTCATATGCAGTCTTGCATATGGAATTAGAAGAATGTTTGAGGCCATGAACCCCAAGGCTTGCAGTATTTGTCTTGCAGATAGCAGGGTTTTTGTGGCCACTTGACTTAAGTAAGTTACCAAATGAATTTGCTTCTCTGGCATGAGGAAAGCCATCTGGGCAGTTGTATTCAAGCTTGCACCCAGGAATGTAATCCGTTGACAGTGTACTAGTTGTGATTTATTTTCATTTATGTTGAACCCTAGACAAGTTAGAACCCTTTTTACAAATGCCAGATGATTTAAAAGTATGCCCTGGGTTTCTGCCTGAATTAGACAATCGTCCAGGTATGGATATATTTGAATATTTCTTTGCCTGCAAAATGCAATAACTGGAGACAGGCACTTTGTGAATACCCTGGTTGCAGTAGACAAGCCAAGGGGCAGTGCAGAGAACTGATAATGCAAGAAGCCTGCTTTGAAGCGTAGATATCTTCTGCAAGATTCCCTGATTGGGATGTGCAGGTATGCTTCTTTTAAATCTAAAGTTGCCAACCAGGCGCCTTTGCCTAGCATAGGAAGTAACTGGTGAAGAGTCAGCATCTTGAATTTTGGAATCTCCAGAAAGGTGTTTAGAGTAGACAGGTCCAGGATTGGACGCCATTATTTGTTTTTTCTGGGTACCAGAAAAAGCCTTGAATAGAAACCTTGTCCCTTTTCCTCTTCTGGCACCAGTTGAATAGCCCCCATGCTTAAGAGAGAAAGTACTTGTTTTTGAGCCTCTGCCCACTGATTCAAGAGCAGGTCTGGCCACCCATTTGGTGTTGGCAATGTGTGGAAATGAAATCTGTATCCCTGGGACACTATAGTTAAAACCCATTTGTCCTGGGTTATGAGTTCCCAGTTCTTTGCATGAAGAGCAATCTTTCCCCCCAAAGGGGTGGTTAAAAGATAAGTGCTTGGTAATTTTAAAAGGAAGTCATTGAGAATGTTTACTATAGGGGGTGTCTTGTTATTTCTAGATTTGGAAGTGGAGGACCCCCCACTGCTTAGTTCTGAGTCCCCTGGGACTGAAACCTGGGGTTTTTGCCGTGTCTGGGTTTGGCTTGAGAGGATCTGGAAGGAGCTGGAAAGGACCAATTCTTAGTAGGCCAATGCCTACTAAATCTTGGAGATTGAACTTGTAAGAAATCTAACAGTCTGCATAGATTTTTATCTTCCAACTTTTTTAGAACTTCTTCAGCCTTATTGCCAATCAGGCGGTCCTGATTTAAAGGAGCATCCAACAATTTAGCTTTAACATGATCAGGCAAAGACTGCTCCTTAAGCCAAGCATGCCTTCTAAGTACAGACCCAGTAATAGCAGCCCTGCAGGAGGGCTCTAAAGAATCAAAACCACATTGCAAAGTATATTTTCCAACTTGTTCAGCAGAATGCATTAAATCTTGTAAATCTTTATTTTCCACACAGTCAGGAATCAACATCATTTTCTGTTTAAGCAGTCCAATAATATGCTGCTGATATTTTAACATATGAAATCGGCAGCTTAATGCTCTGATAGCCAAGGTCGCAGAAGTATAAACCTTTTTACCCCATCTATCCAGCTCCCTGCAGTCTCTATCAGAAGGGGTAGGATTTTTAGCAGTAGAAGCCTTAATGCCCTTGGGCCCCTGAGAAATGGTTTCTGGATCTGCAACAGGATTTTTAAAAAGGAACTTGTGGGAGTCAGGAACCCTGTAGTATCTGTCAGGTTTACTAGGAGCTGGAGGCAGGGAATCAGGAGCCAAACTGGATTCCGAGAACACATCATCAACAATGTCTAGTACAGGAGGTATAGCCAAAGGCCTATGCTGAGGTAGAAGCAGGAAATCCCTAAGCCTCTTTTTTGAATCAGAAAATTCCTGGCTTTCCTAGTGGAAATGCTCACTCAAAGTATGTAAAGTTTCCCCAAAAGAAAAGTCCTCAGGAGGGGAAGCAGAGGGAATGGAGTCCTCTGCATAGGAATCCTCATAAGTAGGTATGGACAAATCCAAGTCATTAGAAGAGTCAGAAGAAACAGAATCCTGATCAGAAGATTCATAGTCAAGTTCAGCCCTAGGTCTCTTACGGGGGGGGGGGGGTTGACTACCCTTGATTAGAGTAATTAGATCTTCAGCCATTTTTATCATTTGTTTTTTAGGCATAGGGGCCTGAAAATGTGGCCTGGGCATCGTTTTTTTTAGACATGGAATCAAGATTTAGGCCTTTTTAATGAAGGCAGTGTCGATTTAATATGCAAGTCTGTAGGCCTGAATACACTCTCAGAAGTCGGTACCTGCACAAAGGCACTGGACCCATCCAACGGTAGAGACATCCGCAGGATCCATAGGTGAAGCATCTTGCGGCATACCGGACTCCGAATGGGTCTCAGTAGAGGCCTGCGAATCAGAAGTAGCAGGTATCGGGGGCTGCAAAAGCACCTCACTGAGTACTGGCGAACTGGCGACTGGCTTAGGAGAAGAGTCGTCTGCCGTTTTGGACCTTGGCGGCCTGTCTCTGTCTTTATCTTTGCATTTTTTTGGAATTCTGGTAGTCGGATGGCTAACCAACAACATTTCTGGATAATTAAACCGAGAACCAAAATATTTAGAGGCAAAAATGTACCGACGACGGATAGTGCACTAATTAAACAAAGCACAAAACTGACAGCAAGGTACGTCGTGGTCAGGGCCTAGGCAAGGAATACAGTATGAATGAAAATCTTTATGAGGTATTTGCTTTCCACAAGTAATGCAACTATTAACTTTTACTGACATCGGTAAGGAGCAAGAAAAAATTTCCCCAATGGGGTACTTAGCTTCAAGTTGAAGACTTTGGTTCTAAAACTCGACAATGAAAATTTCAGGAATTGGCTGACCGGCACTTGTGAACTGCTTCTGCTTCGGGCACCGCATGGAAAGAAAGACTGATGTAATGATGTCAGCTGCATGTTTTATAACCCTGACGACCTGACGTCATGGAAGAAGGGACAGCATCCAACGCAGGACCCAAGACTTTCTTAATCAAGCTGACTGACGGCAACCTGCCAGCAGATTACCCAAATGTAATGACTGCAACAGTGAAACACGAAGAACATCTGTAAAGCACATTACCCACTTAATGTCATTAATTTTAAGAATGACACTGAAGGGACTTAAGTAATTATAAGTAAATAGGTTCTGTTCATAACAATATTTATATACAATTCCATGATATATAGTGCATGAGTAGTGGAAGCTAGGTTAAGAAGGGACGTGATGATTAATGATCAGCAGTATGGTTTCATGCCGGGAAAGAGCACTACAGATGCGATGTTTGCTCTGAGAGTGTTGATGGGGAAGTACAGAGAATGTCAGAAGGAGTTGCATTGTGTTTTTGTAGACTTAGAGAAAGCATATGA
This sequence comes from Protopterus annectens, assembly GCF_019279795.1. Lineage (NCBI taxonomy): Eukaryota > Metazoa > Chordata > Ceratodontiformes > Protopteridae > Protopterus > Protopterus annectens. The sequence goes on from NC_056735.1 coordinate 773,432,017, forward strand.
CAGGGTGCCTAGAGAGGAGTTGTGGTATTGTATGAGGAGGTTAGGAGTGTCAGAGAAGTATGTGAGTGGTACAGGATGTGTACAAGGGTAGTGTGACAGCAGTGAGGTCTGCGGTGGGAATGATGGATATGTTTAAGGTGGAGGTGGGGTTACATCAAGGATCAGCTCTGAGCCCGTTCTTATTTGCAATGGTGATGGACAGGTTGACAGATGAGATCAGACAGGAGTCCCCGTGGACTATGATGTTTGCAGATGACATTGTGATCTATAGTGAGAGTAGGGAACAGGTGGAGGAGACCCTGGAGAGATGGAGATATGCTCTAGAGAGAAGAGGAATGAAGGTCAGCAGGACTAATACAGAATATATGTGTGTGAATAAGAGGGAGGATAGAGGAATGATGAGGATGCAAGGAGTAGAGGTGGCGAAGGTAGATGAGTTTAAATACTTGGGGTCAATAGTTCAGAGTAATGGTGAGTGTGGAAGAGAGGTGAAGAAGAGAGTACAGGCAAGATGGAGTGGGTGGAGAAGAATGTCAGGAGTGATTTGTGACAGACGAGTACCTGTAAGAGTGAAAGGGAAGGTCTACAAGAGGGTAGTGAGACTAGCTATGTTATATGGGCCGGAGACAGTGGCACTGACAAAAAGGCAGGAGTTTGAGCTGGCTGTGACAGAGTTAAAGATGTTAAGATTTGCACTGGGTGTGATGAGGTTGGACAGGATTAGGAATAAGTATATTAGAGGGCCAGCCCAGGTTGGAAGGTTTGGAGACAAAGCCAGAGAGGCAAGATTACGTTGGTTTGGACATGTGCTGAGGAGGGATGCTGAGTATATTGGGAAAAAGATGCTAAGGATGAAGCTACCAGGTAACAGGAAAAGAGGAAGGCCTAAGATAAGGTTTATGGATGTGGTAAGAGAGGACATGCAGGTGCTAGGTGTGACAGAGCAAGATGCAGAGGACAGCAAGAAATGGAAACAGGTGATCCGCTGTGGCAACCCCTAATGGGAACAGCCGAAATAAGATGATGATAGTGCATGTTATACTGTAAAGCAGTTTTGTATAGTATTTAGTTAGAGGTACTTTAAATGTGATGTAGGGGGTATATTATCAGTCACTGCTGCATGTTCTAAACATACTAAAGCAAAAAAAAATCACTTTTTCTTAGTTGTAATGCACCCAGGCTTTACAATTTAACATGAGTAAGAAAGGTTGGAAAGAAGAAAGTTAAAGTTAATATAATGTTGTGATCTTGGGCTCCTGGGTGGGGGATGTGAAGGTGCGCTGTTCACATATCTGTAGAATTAAGGTAATAAAAACTTTTTTTCAGGGGTGGATGCCTGAATTAATGACCTTGATTTAAGCTACAGTGAAGCTTTTTTAAGCAAATATGTTTGAAAAGTAAGACAAAATTATGAAAGGCATGTAAAATCACAGTTTTCTTGTATTTGCAAAGTCCTTAGCTGTTTTTTTTAATTAGTGAATGCTTTTAGTGGGAGACAAGAAATATACAGGTGAAAACAATTAACCATGAGAACTGTGAACATTATGTTCTGAGTGGAATTTACAAAGATTTTTTTCACACATCACCGAGGTTACTAGCTGTTTTTTGTCTCATTACCAACTGTTATTACTTGGAGACAAGCTGTCTTGCAAGTGTCAATTAAACAAACAAAAAAACTCTGAATACACTGTGCTAAGAAAAATGTACAAGGAACAGTGTAATTAACATTCAAATATAAAATGGTAAGCAGATCAATGAAAAATTGTTTAAAACTATGGTAAGTGAATAATTTATACATGTAGCTGCCTCCCGAGCAGCCTTAATTATTTAATGCATTTAATATAGTGGTTCACAATTTTATTTATTTATTTGAAAGTAGTGAGTGCACATTTTCTTATTGGTAAAAGTTAATGTTTACTGAAGGATGCAAACAGTTTTCACAACTGGGTACGGAAAAGAGATACAGAAAGAACAGATAATTATTGTAAGAAGGAACACAAGCTGCAACAGGTGCTATATCATTGGTAACCTTAACTTTATAATAGGTAATACCTGAATGTGTGACCATCAATTTGGAGCAATTGCTCCTATCTGCCACGATAGATTTCATTTTTTTGAAAATGTACATAGGTTTGTTTGTACTCTGTAAATTATAAGAGAATGCAGGTTCTGAAAATCCATTTTATTTTCTGTCTGTTTTTATTGAAGTAAAAAGTCTTGAAAAATGTGACCCAGGCTCAAATGGAGATGAGATGAAGCAATTTCATAAGACATCAGTCTACCAAACATTAGTATATGCATGTAAGCTAAAAGATGGACATATACATTCAAAAGACCTGTCGTGTGTAGTAAAAGGAAGTAACAGCCTTTTGTCATTTGGCTACTCTGCCCATATTATCATGGAGTATAAATAGCCTTATAGGTATAGACAAAGAGCAGAGAACTGAACTGTATTAAAAATGAGGAGTACAAAGAGCAATGGTACAACAGACACATTGGAATAGAAATGAGCATGTGAATCTGATGAAGAAAGGATGCCAAGGTGGACATTCAGCTGAATATCAGGGACACAGAGAATATCTGTGGCCTTGTCTTTTCTGATAAGAGTCAAGGCCTGCAAAAACTACAAGCACTGTTGGTGACTCCCTGCTAGGTGAGGAACATAAATCTCTTTTTTGTCTGTGAGTTGCTTAAACTGATACAGCTGCTTTCTGTTTTACCTATTCCATTTTTTCTGTTCTGAGAAATCTATTTGGTCTGGTGTTTTTATTTCTATGTGGCAGATATATACTTAAATTACTCTAGCTGCACATTTCATGTGTTTTTTTTTACATTGGTTAATATGTTTCTTGAGTGACACTTAAATACACAGAAAATATCTGTAGCTTTGTCTTTTCTGATGACTCAAGGCTGCAACAACTACAAGCACTGTTAGTAACTCCCTGCTGGTTATTTTTCCTACCTACCCTCCCAATCTATGATCTGTTTTAAACTTGGTGATTTTTAAGTTGCCTACCCTTACTGTAAATTGAGCTTTATGAGCTCCTCCCTTTATACACTGCTATCTATATCTTGAATTATTTGCCTTTCCTTGTGCTTATTTTGAAAACAAAACGTGCATTTGCCTCTCATTGTCTGTTCTACTGATTTACTTGCTCCAAATGTATTATCTAGTAAGCTGTTGGATATAGTAGCATATATTTTTACTATCTAACAAGCTCTTTTCTGTGTTTTTTTTTTTGTTTCATCAAGACGACAGAGGATTTTCCATCTAATGGCAATGGGTGGTAACCTGATCTGTACAGGTTGGGGAAACACACTAGAGATCCCTGAATGTAGTTGTTTTATTGTCTGCAGGGTTTATTAATCAGCTTATCTTGTTTTTAGTACCTTTATAAATTCTGCACAACAGAGTGGCCCTTGGCTCATTTATACAAATCAGAGTACTTTTATTGAATAATCACAGTTTTATAAGCAGTTTAAATTACACTGCTGTTATCTTGAATTACCTATTGCCTTAAGTTTAAGTTGTTTGTGGTAGTATTTCACTCGTCATGCTTTTACTATGCTTTTACATTAGGAGGACTGGGGTTATTCATTTAATGGCAGTAGGTGCTTAGGCTTGTTATCCAAAGTGGGAAGTACACATAGGAGCTCTAAATGTAGTTGTTTTATTGGCCAGAGGACTTGCTTGTTAGTTTTATGCATTTCCACTGCTGGTATAAATTCGACACAATTGCATGGAGATGCTTGCTGTGCCCTGTACAGATACAAACATTTGGAAATACTGCTTATTTTCATTATACTGTGATACTTTACTTATTTGTTTTTTTCCAAACATCTTTAAATTTTAAAATTGCATTTTCAAACTGCTGTAAGGGCTGCTGTTCTGCAGTGAAATACACTGAAACTAGTGCTCCTTAGTTATTATTAGGAATCTGGCATCCTTTAGCACTCCATTGTCAGACACACTGACGTCCCTCTTACCAGGTGAGATAAGGAGAAGGTTAAAGTTAGCTGCTTGTCAGGGCCAGTATCTGGCAGATCATGCAAGTATTCAGGTCAATTACCCCTTGGTACCAGTATGCTTCAGTCATACTCCATGTGGGCATGAATGACCTGAGATGTACCTCCCTGGGCTATATAAAGAGAGACATGACTGAACTCTCAGAATATGTGTCACAGGCAAGTATGAGCCTAACACTAAGCAGCATTTTACCACCTCCAAGGATGATGCTACAATACCATCAGAAAATGATCGACTTTAACAATGGCTTAGCTACTCCTGTCATTCCAAAGGGGTCCTATACTTAGCCTGGAAGGATATGACTGACAAGCCACTTTGCTTGGCCAGGGATGGTCTTCACCTGTCAAAACTACACTTTTAGATATTGGCCAAAACATTATCCACTCCTATAGTGCATTTTTAGGCATTGCCAAACAAACTTTGCAACATAACAAAAGCCACTCATGACAAGCTAACTCAAGCTAGCTCAATACTAGGAGTATCAACAAGAAACTACACTCCCTGTTAGCTCTCCTCACCCTGGAGAATGCAGACACCTGTGCAGTTACTGAATCATGGTTCAAAGTCAAGGAAAGTACTCTGAGAGTGCTACAATGCCTTTCATACTTTCTAACCACCCACTGAACATGAAAGAGAAAAGGCAGAGGTGTATCTATCTACATAAAGGATAAGGATACCTCAAGGCTGGTCAAACAATATGCCACACCTGAGCTACTCCATGTCTAACTAACCATGGGAAAAATCGATTACCATATTCTTGCTAGCTACAAGTTCCCCTACCATGAACCAGAAAACCTACATATATATCATACCTGAAGTTTCTAGAATCACTCACCATCCAGCACAATACCATATTCATGGGTGATTTTCACTGTCTCTCCATTAATATGGAGGCATACATGACCACTAACATGCAGACCCAAATATTTCTTGACTTTGTAAATTCAAATGCCCAGGAGCAGCAAGTATGCACTCCCACTAGGGGAACATATATTTTAGATCTGGTACTCACAAATATTGGAGAGTGCTGCCCTCCGTCAGTGTGATGTCCTTACTGGTAAGTTCAGATCACAAAGTGTTCTCCTTGAAATAAAGGTTAAATTAGTCCCCCTCCCACCTAACCCCCCCTAAAACTTTAAAAACTTCTCTAAGGTAAATTACCCCCTATTAAGGGACAGCATATCTAGTTTTGAAGCTCCCCATAAGCCAGAAAATACAGAAACCTTGCAAAGGTGTACACAAAAGACCTCTACAACCATATAAACAGCTGTATAGAAATGACAGTACCAGACCAAAATAAATCCAGGTCAAACTGCAAAAACAAGCCACCCTGGTTGTCCCTGGTATTAATAAGTTGTACAACAAAAGAAAGAAAATCCTGTCCAGAAGTAAGAGGGAATGTGCACAACAGAGCAATAAGCCCCTCACTAGTCTAAACAAGTAAATCAATGGGCCAGTCAAGTCTCTGAAAGCAGACTTTGAGGTAAAAATAACCTCCAAAGCTAAGGATGACCATAAGGCATGTTTCAGTTATGTCCACAATCTTAAGGGTAGCACCTGACAATGTCCAGAATTAGTTGTAGATGGCATCACCTACAGTCAGCCAGAAGATATAGCAAATTTGATGGCTGACAAATTCAGCTCAAATTTTACCGCCCCATCACTTCCAGTTCTCCCCTAAGAAATACCCTCCCTCACTCCACTGCCAATTATCACCAAAGAACAGGTTGCCACTGTGCTCATTAAAGCTAAACATTCGGCTTCAATGGAGCCTGACGATATACCAGGTTGCCTCTTAAACAGCTTAAATCAGGACTTATCAGGCTGGTTAGGATTTTTTTTAACCACAGCTTCTGGACTGGGTTTGTCCCAACAGAATAGAAGATGGCAACAGTGATCCCTCTGCTTAAAGGAAGATCATATACTGACCCGGGAAATTACATACCCATAAGTTTGACTAGTCCTATATGAAAGGCCATGGAAAGAATATTTATGGACTTGATAAATAATGACATAGGAAACCTCCAAATACTGGACTCCACTCAATTCAGCTTTGTCAATAGCAGGTCATGCCTACTGAATCTGGTGGATGTTTTGAGAAAGTCACTAAGGCCATGGATTAGGGTAAAACAGTACATACCGCCTACTTTGACCAGGCCATTGCATTTGACACAATTCCCCACTCAGGTAAATTAAATAAACTCACAAAACTGGGCATACATCCCTATGTCACCAGATGGATATCCAGTTGGCTCATGGACAGGACATGTGGATAAAAGGGGTGAATTCAGACCCAGGAAGAGGCCAGTTACTAGTGGTGTGCCACAAGGCTCAGTGCTGGGACCACTCCTGTTTGGAATATACTTCTCTGAAGTCAAGGCTAATGTGAAAGACATCTGGATAACAAAGTCTGCACACATCTGCAAGCTGGGGGCAGTCATTGAATCCCCCAGTGATGTAATTATCCTTCAAGAGGGTCTAGATCAGACAAATGATTGGTGCCAGAACCATAGCCTAAAACTAAATGTGAAAAAATGCATTATTATCCTCTTTGGTAAGTCAAATATCTCTGTAAATTACATCAGTAGCACACCACTAAAAGTAGAGTCAGAGGTGAGAAATCTAGGTACAGAGACACTCGCCTGAAATTTGACTGCCATGTGTCCACAGTGGTGAGGAAATCTTTCTATGTGGCACAACTTATAAGTAAAAGTATGGCATTCAGATCAAAGGAAATTATAGTCCTGTTGTACATGGGCCTCATTAGACCAATAATGGAGTAAAATGCGTCATTTGCCATGTTCTTTACTAGGTACTGACAGCAGCTGAAGCAACCTCAGAAATTCCTCACGAATACAGGGTGTAAACAACATATCCTATGTGAATAGACTAAAAGCCCTATATCTCTTTACTCCATCTCCTACCAATTATTAAAGGGTGACATATGCCTGACCTACAAGGCACTCACAAATCCAGCCTTGATGGAGCTGCTACACATCTGCAAGTCGATCAGCACGAGCGTTACCCTATCTAGGGATCGAAACTTAGCTATGTGTCTCAGAGACTGCCCCTTCTTTGGAACAGGCTTCTTATTCATATTAAGCATATAGCCCTTCCCTGGCCCTCTTCACATGCAATTTAGATCAATGGATGGGGAATTGCAAATTCACACCTGGGATAGCGCCTATGTCTCTTATGGACATGGGCAATGTGTTAGATACTCAAGGCATAGACACAGATCCATGCCATTCTATTGCCCCTAAGGGCCACATATTAGGTAAAATTTAGTTACATTGTCTAGGCATGCAAGGGCTCTCAAACCATTAACCGAGTAATCTCTTATGAATGAAGGAAAAGGCAAGGAATAACACTGATTGCTTGAGGGGTCCCAGTAATGATAAAAAAAAAGGAATAAAAAGACAACAATGGCAGATTTGTGATAGTAATGGGTCATTGGAGGATTAGGCTGGCCTGTACCTATATTCTACCTAAACTATTATGGAGCTTCAGAGAATGTGGGACAAATAATCAGCTTTCAGTAGGGAATATTATGTATGGGTGGAGAATGGTACTTGATTTGCAATACTATGAATGTATCAAGGGGAACAGAAAGGAAAATAACAAAATAGTGTACATTTCTGAAGGTATATATGAGAATATTTGGTATTTCTTCTTCTTCTTTCTGCTTTTCCTGGTTAAGGGTCGCCACAGTGGATCATCTGTCCGCTCATGATTGGCAGTGGAGTTTTATGGTGTTGAGCTACCAATCCGGCACCCAACCTTCCACAGAAGGCACACACACACCTAGGGCTAATTTAGAGTGACCAATCCACCTACTGCATGTCTTTGGGATGTGGGAGGAAACCAGAGCACCTGGAGGAAATCCACACGAACACAGGGAGGACATGCAGACTCCGCACAGAAGGCACCCCAGCCGAGAATCGAACTGGAGAACCTCTTGCTGTGAGGCATATGATAATATTTGGTACAAATGAAGTAAATTCAGTATTAGTAACACAGGCAGAATTTACATATTATTTCTCAAGGTGCAATAACTAAGTTAGACTGGAAAGAAATTATTTCTCACAGCAGCATGTGTATTGAATTGAAAGCCTTGACCCACATGCAAGAACTACTTCAGATCATGCACCAATAAAACAAAGCTAGAGATGCTGGGTAATGAAGTAGTGAAAATGAAATGAAGGGGCTTTCCTCCTTACCTGTTAAAACAAGAAGAATTTAAGGAATGGGTAGTGGAAATGATTTGATTATTATGGAAGACAGAAATTTCTTTATAAGGGATAGACAGTAAGTGGAACAAAAGGAAAATGGAGTTTAAAAGCAGGGTAGAAATAAAAGAGAGAGAGATATGGAAAAGAAGTAATAGGAATTATTTAGAGGGATTGACAAAGGTTAAATTATTACAGAATAAAGGGAATCTTACAGGAAGTACAGTTGTGTACACTTAGCATAAATGTAGATGTTCGAGTGTATTCACTGTTGCAGTCATTACATTTGGGTTATCTGCCAGCAGGTAGCCCTCAGCCGGCCTGAATATCAAAGTCTTTGATTCCTATGTCAGATGCTGTCTCTTCTTTCATGATGTCAGGTCTTCAGGGGTATAAAACATGCAGCCGACGCCATTACATCAGTTTTTCTTGCATCAATTGTCAGGTGCCCCCATAATGGGAATCAGTTATATGTTATGTTACACCTCCAACAAAAAGCAAATACACCAGAAATCTCAAATACACCAAACAAGAAGGAAAGGTAGAGCCAAGAGAAGTCAGGGTGCTGGAGGGAGGGTAACCAGGACTGCAACAGTGAATACACTCAAACATCTACATTTATGCTAAGTGTACACAACTGTACTATGTTCTTCGCATTTCACTGTTGCAGTCATTACATTTGGGTAGATTCCCAAAGCTAAGGAAGGGAGGACGAAGTTATAGAGCATTAGGACCAGCTATTAAGCCCTGCAATACTGCAGTGGCAAAACCAGCTCTGGATTTAGAAAAAAATAGGCATGTGGTAATGCTTGGTGAAGGTATGAACAGTGCTCCAGGTAGCAGCTTCTAGGATGTCCCTGGTAGGGACCCCTCTGAGAAAGGCTGTAGAGGTAGATGCAGCCCTGGTGGAATGTGATCTTATCCCCTGTGGGGTAGGTATTCCATGGTGCTTATAGCAGAAATCAATGCAATGGGCTATCCGTTTAGAAATGGCTTGCTTTGAAATGGCCTTCCCCTCTGCCCCTGCAGCAAAGCCAACTAGCAGCTGTTCAGATTTCCTGAAAGGCTTAGTCCTGTCCAAATAAAATCTAAGTTGTCTGTGCACGTCCAAAGAGTGCAGAATTCATTCTCCTCCTTTGTTTTGTGGATTAGGAAAAAAGGTAGGCAAATTAATGGACTGATTTAGGGTCACACTAGACACCACCTTGGGCATAAAGGAAGGATTGGTCCTGAGGGAAACTCTATCTACATGGAAGGCAATGAAGGGCTCCACTGCCATGAGGGCCTGTAATTCAGACACTCTTCTTGCTGAAGTGATGGCTAGAAGGAAGGCTGTTTTCCAAGAAAGGAATTTCAACTCTGCAGTTGCAGCTGGTTCAAATGGAGGGATGAGCTTTTCCAATACAAAGTTGAAGTCCCAGACTGGAGTAGGGGCTCGTCTGGGGGGGTCTTAAATTTTTAGCCCCTCTAAGGAATTGCTTTAACAGAGGGTGAGAGAAGAGGGGCGGTTAAGTATTATAATGTGATGAAATAGCAGAGGCATGAATTTTAATTGACGAGAAGGATAGGCCCTTGTGGAGCATATCTGTTAAGTACTGAAGAATATGAGGTAAACGGGGCACTGTAGTGCCCATACCCTGGGTCTGGCTCCATGAACAGTATCTTTTCCACTTTTCAGCATAGGATTTTCTAGTACTAGGTCTCCTTGCTTCCAGAATTACCTCTAGCACCTGCTTACTGAGGGGTGCTATTGGAGAGCTCAAGGAATTAGCCAGGCTGCAAGGTTCAGGGTTTGAAGCTGTGGGTGCAGAATCTGGCCCGCCTGCTGGGACAGCAGGGAAGGTGTCTGTGGTAGGTGCCATGGATCCAGCAATATCATGCTGCACAAGAGGGGGAGTACCAGTGCTGGTGAGGCCAGTCTGGTGCAGTAAGAATTGTCCTTAGTTTGTCCTGTTTGATCTTTAGCAGAACTTTCGAGAGGTGAGGCAGACAGGTAAAGGCATAAACCGAGAGGCTTTCCCAGGTAAAGACACAGCATCCACTTTCCAAGCTTGTTTGTGGGGAGACCTTGTGCAGAATTTGTCCAATTGGTAGTTCTGGGGGGAGGCAAACAGGTCTATCTCTGGGCTCCACCATTTGTTTCTCAACATGTTGAATATGTTTGGGTCCAGTTCCCACTATCTATAAGAATGAATCACAGGAGGTTAGAAAAGGCTGAGAAGAGAGAATGGAAAGGCAGTTTACAAAGAGAGGACACCTGTATGGGTCTACAAGGATTATATTTTTTACTTGGAATTGCTTGCATAGGTATTTTTAAACTAAGGCAGAAAGCTTTACCTCAGGTAGACAGCAAATGCTGGAAGTGTGATAAGAAAGAGAGATACAACTGGGGACATGTTTTCTGGGAGTGTAATGAGTTTGTAAGACTTTAAAAATTCTATATAGAATACTTTGTCAAAAATACTGGGGGAGATGGTTGTATTTAAGGAAATGATTCATTTGAGCTGGGAAACAAGAACTGAATTGTCTAAATATACTAAGGCCTTACTAAGTTTAATGCAACTGGCTGCCAGAAAAGCCAATACTACAAAATGGAAATCAAATTTAAACCAACTCTAACTGAATACTGAATAATGTAAAGGACATAAAAAATGGAGGTGTAATCTTTAGAAAGAGAAGGAGCACATTACAGAGAAATAAATGGAATTTATTGGAACAATATATGCAGAATAATGTTCAGGAGGAGAAGTAAAGTTTGATATAAGGTAGGGATTCGGCAGTTTATGTAATGTAAATGATACTTGTTAAAAAGAAACATGCATACTGCATGAAAATTTCGCTATGGTTTGTTTTCTTTTCTATTAATACATGTGTACCTGTGTATTATGTAAATTGTGATTTAATGAAGATGTTTAAAAAAATAGCCAGAACCACAGATGCGGACCTGGTGATCCCAAACAGGTGCTAGTCAGCATATGGGTGGAAGCAAGCACATGCAGATGGAGAGTGTACAACACCTGATGGTGATATGGGCTCTCATATCATCTACCAAGGGTGAGGTTATGGAGCCAAAACAAGTGTCCTCATTGCTGGGATGCTGGTAAGGGCACAGACCAACTACATGGCTATTTCTGTAAAGATCCCTCCAGTTTTCTCATCTCCATGCTGAGGTAACCAAATATGGGGGAATGAAAGGGTCAAGACAGATTGGGAAAGGCTTCATGGTCAGCATACACATAGGAAACAGCACACAGAAAAAAACGTTATACTACTGATTAATAAGAAACTGTCTCTTCTACCATATATGACAGTTTATGTCTATTCATGCTTGCCTGACTACCACAAACAACATCTGCTCCCCATCTTACTGAATGCTTCTGCTCTTCTCAAAAACCTCCACTTAAGCCAAGCAATCTAGCAAATCTCTAAATGACAAATTGCCATATGTACAAACAATACCACACAAAAATGCTACTAAACCTACTCAGTCCATTTTCTACCACCTGGAATATACTGATCTGCTACTCAGTCACTAATAAAGAGGTATAGCCCAGGCCACGTCCCCCTGCTAGCCAACTGTCACCTAGTTCATTCTTTTCAACTTTATAATCAGATTGGCACTGTAGCTACATTTACAACACTATTACCTGACTCCACACATCTTCTCACCATCATCTACCTTAACCTTCTGTCCAGTTTATAACTCCTCCAACTGGCCTTCCATTATTTTTTGATCCTAAAATGGTGGTGGCCGGGGGGGCATAAAGGAACTTCAGCATTACCTGCAGTGCATACAGTGCACATCTTACTGGCCCCCGCACTCATACCTTTCTTGTCTCAGCTTGTTTCACTCTGCTGAGGTTTCCACTTTTTCCATCTCGTGATCTTCCATCATAATCTTTTCCCATATTACACACACTGTGTGTCTACTATATAAACATGCATATCATCACAGAATCCTTTTAAATGCAATGTTCACCATGTATATATCCAGAGCTTGTGCAAAATGTCCTATGTAAAACTGCAGAAACCCTCAGTACAATACTGTATATTCCCTGCTGTTAATATCACCAGTCTAATGTGTTAGATTAAGTTGCATTTTCTGTTAGTTGTGGCTATATGTAAGTCTACATGGAGCTTTTCTGCCTAGGCCTCCAATGAAAGTGCATTATACCCAGTGAGAATTTTCCAGTTATAAAACACAAAATAAATGCACTAATTCTGCAGTGCCATGAGATGTAAACAACAGTAACCTATTCCATGTACAAAGTAAAATTAGGCAAAATGAAGTCATACTTGGGTGGGTATACTACTGAATAGTTGGAAGCATTAAAAAAAAAAAAAAAAGCTTAAGACTTTGGAGACATTATCAAAAACTTAGTGTTATATTTATTAAAGGACCATCTAGCTACAACAACCCCCAGGGAAATACCAACAAGGTTAGAAGCCAGCTTTATAGTGCAAAGTGTTTAAACCCTCAATGCATTTCAGCTGACACTGGTTTGAACAGCAGGCCCAGGCACTAGAGCATTGAATTGCACTGAGACACCAATGATGGTTTTCAGTTTTTAGGGTAGGGAAAAGGCCATACTCTGATACCTAAGGACCACTTGAAAGACAGATGGATGTCAGGGTGCTCAGCAACACACAGCACTCCATTGTAGGGCATGGTTTGGTGGGAATGCTTGTTCAAATCAGACAAGTCTGCTGACCACTCAGGTGAAAGTATAGTTAAGATTCATCAATAACCAGTGTATGTCAATGATGTCTCTGTACATAAGACTGTGCTGATGCTCTATGCCTCAATAATTAAAGTGAGGTTCTTTCCCTAGGTTGTGCCTCCCAGTGGTCTAGGTTGTGGCAAGTGTGTCTTGTTCGCTTTGAGTGGAAGATGAATTCAGGAAAATATCAACCCATATAATAAAATTGCAATTAACTGTGCAAAAATATAGTGGAAGAAACAGGGTTAATGAAAGTGAAATGCAATTAAAAAATAAATAAATCGAAACACACTGGTGATGGGGAAAATAAGCAAACTGGAATTGTGTCAAAAAATACAATTCCAAATCAACCACTTTTCATAGTAGTACATAATCACTCATATGACATGTAAATGAAGTAAGACATTTCTGATTTAAGGGTACACAGAAATATGCCAAAGTCTTGAAAAGGTAATACTGTCCATCTTTCATTACTACTCCAAATGATCTTTGCTCCAAGTGACACAAAAGTAAAAGTCAAGCAAATGAGAAACCATTATATGAAATCACATTTTTATTACGCAAAACATGGCTGTGGCATATGCTTGCTGCATTTTTTCTTTAGACAGATAAAATTATAAATACATAAAGCACCTTCCTTCTGATAAACAAATATTACTTCCTGACACGGTGAAAGAATATTAACTCTCTTGGTCGTCTTCGGCTGCTTCTGGCTTGATAAAACTGCCAAATGAATATTCATGTCAAAAAGCTAGAAATATTAAATAAAATACATTTTTTCACACAGCATCTTCTCATTCAAGGTCAGTCCAAATATTTAACTTCAAACCATTTCACTGTTAACAAAAGATCTGCTACTTGGTCACACATCATTTTTTTTAAAACACTGCATACATGACTTGCGTATAAACAACAGTACACCTGTACAAAAAGAGTTATAAATCTATGGACATGATTTTTCACACGTACCTTTAAAATGGAAGCAGTATACAATTATGTGAAGCAGCTAAGCTAAATGTGGAGCTTGACAATAAAAAGCAGCACTCCAGCAGTGAATAGAGACACACAGTTGACTGCTTCCTTAGAATAACAAAAGTATTCTCTGAATATTCAAGAAACAATACTGGCAACAGTAAAGTCTTTCGTACATACTGTTAATATTACTTTGTTCTCACCTAGTGGGAATACACGATTATAGGGCATTACAAAATTTGAATTATTACAACATGATCTTAACAAAAAGTTGTTCTCACCTAGTGAGAATACATAACTACAGGGTGTTAAAATTCTGAATTATTATAACATGATCTTAATAAAAAGGAGCAGAGTAGAAATGTATACTGATTTTCAAGGAAGGGCAGCAATGATTTAGGATGCTAGATGGTGCAATTTTCAAAAATGAAAAAATAAACACACTAAACTAATATAAACAAAATGCAACAGGATAATGCTGATCACTTTCTACTGATATATTAGGCTTACCTATCAGCTGCCCTTCTCTCCCTTCTGAACTGGCTTTCCAGGGATTTTGTATAATGCTGTGAGCAGAAAGACACAAATGACAACTGTGTGTGTGTGTGTGTGTGTGTGTGTGTGTGTGTATATATATATATATATATATATATATATATATATATATATAAAAACATATGTGGAGTGGTCAAGTGGATCACAAAGTTGTGAATAATTTTATAAAAAAAGAAAAAAATCAGTGCACTCAACAGCTCACAGATAATGTCTTCTGATAATAATAATTATACAATAAATGCTCATTAATATTCAAAAACAGTAACACTGACTGGCAGTGTGCCTGTTGTAAATCTAGCATGTACCAACAGAAAAAAATTCAGTCACTGAAGTACCATTAAATATCCAGCCTTTCTATATGTATATGCTAAGGGACACAAAAATATAAGAAAACAAATCAGGTATGTTCTACAAAACTAACCAAACAGAAACCTACCTGACTTTCCTTATATGTAAACAGTTACCATTAAAACAATAACAGGGATTCTGCTTTCTCTATTGCATCTCCTGCATTAATGTACTGTGGAAGTGTGGGAATGCAAGTCCCATACACATGTGCAAATACATCAGCACAGGGAAGAAAATGCAGAAGCCTGAAGTGCCCTTATACAAATAAATCTTTAAAGAAAAGGGATCAATTTCTTTTTTCAATAATGTGATTGTACAATAGCGATAATCCATTCCTGTTTGTGGCTATATTAGGATTTACCCACAGCTGGCTTTGTTTAATCAAATCCCACCAATCGTGTGTAAATCCTGACATACTCATGCACAGACATGGATTATTGCTTAATAGTACACCAGACTAGGGTGTCAGTTAAGTGTTTGCAGTGTAAATATTACACTGCAACCCCCAAGTGGTGACCTTCTTTATTAATACATCAAATCCCAGTGGTGCCCTCAATAGGCTTTGAAAGTGTACAGTTCAGGTTTGAACACTCTCTCCCCCAACAAAGAAACACACACAAAAGTTTTGTGACATGAGGTACTGCAGTCTCTAATATTCCACTGAAACAACACCAGTAAACTCAACTTTTCCAAAAGGCTTTACTCTGCTGTGTTTAAACTATTTCAAGCACCTAGGGTAGGAGGGCTGTTTTAGTTCTGTTCATAGAATTTTAAAGTTCTTCTTTATGAGACTGCTTTTTCAGGCAGGTACAGAATGATTCATGATCAGTAGGTTGTGGAACATGCTCCATTCCTTCACGGACTTCAGGACTGCTGAGCTGTCGTTTTGCATATTGCTTAAAAAAAAAAAAAAGCATTTTTAAAATCTATGGAGTTATTTCATTTGAGTTTTAAACTAGGTGTGAACTGAACAGTCAGCTGTGAAAAGCCTACAGTACATACATGCAAACATGTCAGGCACTATCACTGGCATTCTACCAACATGCATGCACTACAGTCAGATATAAAACAGTAACATTCGATTGAACAATATTAATAATAATAATAATAATAATTAAAAAGTTATGTCCTACCATAACTTGGCATCTGTGCTGTCTTCCTTCATTCATCCTCACGACAGGGTCTCAGATCAGACACTTGGCTCCAGCTCGGCCACTTTCCACATACTTGGATCTGACTCTCAAGCTCCTCCCTCATACCCATAAATAGCCAGCATCCACGCAACTACCTCAGATTGAGTTTGCCAAATCCAGTCATGCCACACTCGGACACAATAGACTAACAGAAGAGGCTCAGACACTGGACTAACTGTCCTGAGCTTATCCAGGTTCCTCAAGAAGAAAGGCAGGGGGATGGTTGGGTGGGAAAGTGAAGATGAATGAAGGAAAACAACACAGATGAAAGGTATGGTAAGACATAACAGTTTAATCTGATGTTGTCTCCTTCATTCACCCTCACGACAGAGCCAGAGTCCCCAGATACAAGAACCTTGGGTGGCCCTCATGGAAGGACATGCCGGAGTACCATCGAGCCAAAGGAAGCCCTGCACCTGGAAATAACATGCAACTTGTAATAAGACACAAAGGCATGATTATTAGACAATATAGCTGCTGCACAAATGTCATCAATCGAGATTCTGGTATAAAAAGCTGATGAAGCAGCCATGACTCTGGTAGAATGTGCCCTAGGGGGTTTAGGTAACTGCAGCCCTCTAGAAGAATAAATGAAGAAGATGCAATAAAAGATCCACTTTGCCAAGGTAACTTTCGGCACCGCTTGTCCAAGTCTATTCGAAAAAAAAGCTATAAAAAGCCGGTCAGACTTTCTGTGTTGCTCGGTCCTGTGTACATAAAAATGGAGCTGTCTATGAACATCTAAAAGGTGGAGAACTTACTCCTCTTTGTTTGAAAAATTGGGAAAGAACACAGGAAGTTGAATGCATTGATAGATATTGCTTTCTGTAGCCACCTTAGGCATAAAGGATGGATTAGTGCATAAGGACTCCCTATCCCTATGGAATAAGCTGTAAGGAGGCTTAGAAGATAGAGCTTAAAAAGTTCATAAATACTCTTGGCAAAAGTGACTGCCACCAAGAGTGGATACTGAAGCCTGGACTGTCTAATCAAGATTGGAATTGGATAAACCAAGCGGTCAATTTCAGGTTTCGAAGATTTGGGTGGTGCATCCTGAGTGGGTTCCAATATCCAGGGAGGATATTCAGGTGAGATCATAAGAAGGGGAATTACACTTGGCGAGGCCAGAAGGAGGCAATGAGGATGACTGAACTCTTCAATATGCCTGCCTTCTTAAGAAATTTGGGAATGAGTGGGAGAGGAGAACATGCATACAGAAGACCCGAGGGCCAATCATGGACTACAGCATCCCTCGGGAACTCTCCCAGAGGAGGGATCAGAGTGAAAAACTTGCTGTATTTGTTGTTGAGGGGAGATGCAAAGAGATCGCAACAAGGTTGACCCCAACAGCTGAAGATCATGTTCGCTACTGATTAGTTGAGGGACCACTAGTGTGGGGTCAGAAGTGACCTGCTGAGTCTGTCCGCTAGACCGTTGGTTTTCCCTGGGATGTGCATTGCAAGTAGAAGGCAGTCTCCAGAGCTCGCCCACTCCTAGACACTCATGGCCTCCCTGCACAGGGGGTAAGAATGGGTTCCTCCTTGCTTGCTGATGTACCAGACAGCTTGCTGATGTACCAGACAGCTGACAAGTTATCAGTGTCTACTGCAATAATCCCCTGAGGGAGAACATCATGAAAGGCTTGCAACATCAGAAGGAGAGCTCTCGTCTCTAAAACACTGATATGCACACTGATTTCGGGAGTCAACCACATGCCTTAGACCATCTTCCTATTGTAACCCCCCCCCCCCCAACTGAACTGGGACGTGTCCATGGTCACGGTGGCTGTCAGAGGATCACTGACAAAGGGTCTGCCAAGAATAATACTGTCGGAATGAATCCACCAACTGACATGACATTTGCAGACGAGAGTTAATTTAATATGAAGGGACAACAGCTGAGATAGAATGAACCACTGACTGGCTAGTGTCTACTGTAGAACCTGCATGATGAACCTGGGCAGGAGAACTAATAGAATGGCTGCAGACATGGACTCCAAGACCTGCAAGATCAATCGAGTGGAGAGGGATGAATTGGCTAATAACTGCTGAACTTGATTTCTCAGAATGGTTACACAGTGTAGAGGAAGAGAAGCTATCTGATGTCTGATATTGAGCTGCGTGCCTATGAACTCTAGGTTCTGAACTGGAGTAAGGCTGGACTTGTTCATGTTTATGGTGATGCCCAGGAATTGTGCTAACTGAAGTAAGTAATCCCTGGTTTGAATAAGTCGATGCTTCGTGGGGGCGGTTAGGAGCCAATCGTCTAAATATAAAAACACCTGGAATCCTTTGAGCCGCGGATGAGTGGCTACCACTGCCGTGCATTTGGTGAACACGTGGGGGGCTGTGGTGAGTCCAAAGGGCTCAGAACTGGTAATGATTGGCTCCCAACTGAAAATGCAGATATCTCCTGGAGCATCTGTCTGTTTTGATGTGATAGTATATGTCCTTGAGATCGATGGAGCACATCCAGTCGTCCTTGTGCAACAATGGCAGAGTGGACTGAACCATAACCATTCAGAACTTCACTTTCTTTATGTATTCATTTAACTTGCTGAGATTCAGAAAGGGTTTTAGGTTCCCTGTCTTTTTCAACACTAAAAAGAAATGGGAGTAGGTTCTGAATCCTCTCTGTTCAGTTGTGATTTTTTTTGCAGCAGCTGTTGGATTTCCTGCTCTGCCTGCTCCCACTGACCAGGAGGCTTCTTGAGTTCAGAGGGAGAAGGGAAAATGGAATATAATAACCTCTGGATATAACACCTAGCACTTAATGGTTTTGAGTCAATTGAGTCCAGGCATCGGGGTGCAAAGCCAATCATCCCCCGACTGCCTCCAGAGATGGACATCCGGGCAGCACCTGTGCTGGCAGGGTTTATTGGAATGGGGTTCCCTAAAGCCCTGGTTCTGTGGACCCCCTCTGCCTTGGGGTGGCATCTACCATCAAGCCCTCCTCTTCTGCCCCTACAGGAGAGTTGCACGAGCGGATCCTGGAAAGGCCCTTGGGGCTTGCAGAACCACATTTTCTTGCCCCCATGCTGGTTTCTGGAAAAGGACCTCTGGGGGTAGAAAAGTTGATTCCAACAGCAGAAAGGGTCTTCCTGTCCTTTTTGCTGCACGTGAGAGTGTCTCTAACCGAAGGCCCAAAACGGGAGGAGCCATCATAAGGGGCATTGACAAACAATACCTTAAAGGGTTCCAAAAAATCACAAAGCATCATCCAGGCATGCCTCCTTAGGGAAAGTTCTGAACCAGCTGCTCAAGGAGTGCCTCCATGGTATGGGAGATTAACCTCATCAAAGAAATGAGCTCTGCCAAGCTGATATAAGTATACTTTTTTTGCACTTGATTTGTTTCAGTGATAGTTAACAAAACTGTACTGCATTTACTTATTTGCTTGACTGAATACTGAATATTGCTGGTCTCTGTTGGCATTTTGTTAACAGAACTGTACTGCATTTATTTATTTGCTTCATTGTTTATTGCTGGCCTCTGTCTGCATTTTGTTTCTCAGAGTTAGTTCAGCACTTGAGCTCCAAGCCAGCTGGTTTTACAGTGGTGGTTGCTTTACACTCTGTGAGTCAGCCAACCCAAGGTATAAACTACTGGTCAACACCTCTCTGTGTTTATTTGACTGCCTGAGGGTCTATCTTTCCTTTTGTACTACTGGTACAAAGACCTACATTTCTGTGAAATTGTGCTCAGTAGCAGAGCTAACTTAGTAGAGTTGATTGCCTAGCTGTGATTGAGTCTTTAACCATCTGGATATACCAAGCTGATATAAGTATACATTTCGGCATTTGATCTGTTTCAGTGATAGTTAACAAAACTGTACTGCATTTATTTATCTGCTTGATTGAATACTGAATATTGCTGGTCTCTGTCTGCATTTTGTTAACAAAACTGTACTGCATTTATTTATTTGCTTCATTGATTATTGCTGGCCTCTGTCTGCATTTTGTTGTTTTTCCCACCCTCCTGCACAAGTGTTGTTGTACTCTTACTCAACTGAGTATAGTGAGATAATTTGGGAAGAACTACCCTCTTGCTTCTTTGATTTTGGACACTCCTCCCAGTCCCATCTCATCAGCTCAATCTACTGTGTACAGACAGCATTTGGGAAGGCCAACCTCCCTTAGTTTCTTACTCTTGAATTATCTTCTGTTTCCCCCCACTCCATATTAAAAAAAATTACACTTTAGCTGCTTTTACTGTAACTGAGTTCTTCCTACTTTATTACCTTATTTTGCTTTGCTGTGTGCTCTTAAGTGTTCAAGTGCTTTTATTCTGCTGCATTTATTACTGCTTGTTAGTAGCCTGATTAAATGTATCTGTTATTCTAAGCATCTTAGTTTTGGTTTTAGTACTTGGGATTCTGGCCAGTTACTTTACATTTAAGTCTTTTGTGGTCAACACTCTTTCCGTAAGTCCATCCAAGTTTTCAGAACACTATGTCTGGGCAATTCCCATCAGTTTCTCCTGCCAGCCTGGTTGATATGGGCATACTGAGACAGTGCAGCAACTGCCTCATATTTACTGACATCCCGCTTCTCCTAGCGCATAATTCTTCTACTGCCAAGAAATGCATCTGCATTCAGTAACCTAGAATCCATGCTCTCTCATGCCACAGTCAGTACTCCTGACGATGAGGAGATTTCCACCACAAACACCACACCACTCACATCACATAGCCAAGCACAACACACATCCATCTATGCAGAGGTCCTAAATAAAAACTTACCTAAACAGCATACACCTCCAACACACACTCACAAACATTCTATACCCAACACCAAATGCATCATACACAGCAGACAACACACTACTGTCTCCCAAACACAGCCCATAAGGTATAACAATAAATCAAACATACTATTCATTGGTGACTCAACTGTGAGACACATCAATGTCCCCCTCACCAGGCTCAAAAAGTAGAAGGTCACGGTCAGTTGTCTGTCTGGTGCCAAAATCTGCCACATCATGCACACACTTAAGTCTCTCCACAGCAAGTACAAGTATGACTCTGTCATTGTTCATGTTGGTGTGAATGACTTGAGCCATACCTCCCTGGACTATATGAACAGAGACATGATTGAGGTCTCAGAGTATGTGTCTGAAGCAGGTACGACCCTAGCCCTAAACAGCATCCTACCTTCACCAAGAATTATACCACAATATCAACAATAAAATAATTGACTTCAACAAATAGCTTACTTTCTGGTGTCATTCCAAAGGGATCCAGTATCTGTCTGCCTGGGATGACATAGTTAATAGGCCTAGATGCTTAGCCAGAGATGGCCTCCACCTGTCAACCCTGGGATTCTGGATCCTGGTCAAGGCTTTTGCCTCCTCCATTGTGCCATTTTTAGGCAATGTCTCAAAGACAAATCTTTCAATATAAAAGATCTGTCAAAAAGCAAATTGAAGGTAATCCTGATTAACACAAGGAGCCTTAACCTGAAACTGCACTCAGTGGAGACTCTCCTTACACTGGAAGATGCCTACGTCAGTGTGGTCACGGAAACTTGGTTCAGGGCTCCGCAGAGCACACCTGCCTTACCAGGCTATATCTCATTCCACACATTTCGACCCCAAAATGAGGTCGGGAAGACTAAGGGTGGTGGAGTCTATCTTCATTAAGGACAGGCACACCTCCAGCTTGGTTTGCCAGCATGATGCACTGGAACTACTCCAGGTGCAACTGACAGTTGGGAACACACCCACCAAAGCTATAGCCAGCTATACACCCCCCCGCCATGACTCAGGGCACCCACTCTTCCTAACTGGACCTACTTGACTCCATCAAGGTACCCCAGACATCCTGATCCTTGGTGACTTCAATTACCCCACCATAGACTGGGTGAACTATTCCTGCACTAATGCAGTCACTCAACGATTCCTTGAATTCATCAGTTCTAATGCACTAGACCAGCTCATCTCATCTCCCACAAAGGGAGATAACATTCTGGAATTGGTTCTCACCAACATGAGTGACCGCTGCACCACTCCCATAGTATGTTTATCTCTGGTGAGATCAGATCATTGGTCTGTCTAATGCAAAGGTCTATCCCACCCATCCCTCCGCCCAGCTGTAACCAGACTAAAAACTTCTCAAAAGCTGACTACAACCTCCTAAGAGGGGGTATCAGTAGCTTCACACCCCCCCCCCTCAGAGGATGCAGACAACTATGCTGAACAGTACGCCAATGCAGTATACAAGCATCTGTACAAATGCACGGACGCAGCCATACCCAACAGAACTAAAACCTGCTCCTCAAGGAAAAACAAACCTATCTGGTGAAAATCCTCTATCAAAAGGCTTTACAACAAAAGAAAGAAACTGTTGTCCAAGGGCAAAAAGGAACAAATTTCAAATTGGAAAAACTCCCTCCTTACCCTTAACAGGCAAATTAGATCAGTAGTGAAAACCTCCAAAGCCAATTATGAATCGAAACTAGCCTTCGAAACAAAGGGAAACCACCAAGGCTTTTTCAGTTACGCCAGGAACCTTCATGCCAAACCTCAGGTTTATTCCAAATTAGTACTTAACGGTATCACTTACACTGATCCTGTTGACTCAGCCAAACTTTAAGCATGTAGGTTCAGCGCAAACGTCACCCCCCCGTCCCTCCCAAAGGCCCACTCCACATCCCGATACTTGTCCCACACCTCACATATCTATAGATCAAGTGTTAAAGGCCCTATCCGAGGCAAATAATACAGCTTCCATGAGACATGATAGTATCCCCAGCTATATTCTGCACCATCTCCTGCAAGAGCTAGCTTCGTCATTGAGCACCCCATAAAACCACAGCCTAAGTACAGGCTTCATTCCAGGAGAGTGGAGAACTGCCATTGTCATTCCTTTGCACAAAGGTGGTGCCACTAATGACCCTGAAAACTTTTACCCCATTACCTTGAAAAGTCTGATTTGTAAAGCCATGCCATGTAAAGCGTATTATTATTATTATTATTATTATTATTATGCATCTCATAAAAGGACATAGGCAATCTCCAAGCAAGTTCGGATTCGCCAAGGGCAGATCTTTCCTGGTAAACCTGGATGACTTCTTTGAGACTGTCACCAAGGTCTTGGATGAGGGAAAAGTCATTATATACAGCTTACCTTAACTTGGCCAAGGCCTTTGACACAATCCCCCACTCAGGTATCATCAAAAAGCTAACACAACTTGATGTAAATCCCTATCTCATCAGGTTGGTGGTCAACTGGCTCACTGACATTACCCACAAGGTCAAAATAGGCACCTCCACTACCGACAGCAGACCTGTCACTAGTGGTGTTCCCCAGGGATCTATTCTGAGACCCCTACTGTTTGGCATCTACAAAAGGCTGTGGCTGACCAAGTTTGCAGGCAGCTGTAAGTTGGGTGCTGTCATTGACTCCCCAAATAATGTTAACATACTGCAAAAGGGTCTCACAGCAACAAATGACTGGTGCCAAAGTCATGGCCTCAAATTAAATGCAAAAAATGTATCATCACACCATTTGGCAAAAACGAGACCTCTACTTATTACCACATCAACGGTAGCCCCCTAAGCATACAACATGTGGTGACAGACCGGAGTACTCAGGTTAACAACAGGCTCACAGTCGACCGTCACGTAGTGACAGTGATCAGAAAAGTATTTTACTTGGTTCATCTCATAAGTAAAGGGATTACATTCAGAAAAAGGAGGTTATTACCTCTATGTACTCCTCCCTCATTAGGCCAATAATTGAGTATAATGCCCTGTTTGGTATGTAGATCTCCAAACAACTGCACCAACTGGAAAGGTCACAGAAATACCTCACAAACAGAATCCATGGCCTCCAGCACTGGCCCTATGTGGATAGGCTCAAATCACTATCACTCTACTTGGTATCGTACAGACTGCTCAGAAGTGATCTGTGCCTTGCCTGCAAGGCAATTTTGGACCCTGCCCTACTACAGATGCTCCATATCCATAAGTCTAACTTCTTGTGTATCACCCACTAAAAAGGACTAAATCTAATATGTGACATCAACAAAACCTGCTGGATAGACAGGTTTGTCTCCCAGATGCTGCACCATCTCTGGAATAGGCTTCCCACACAAGTCAAACAGAGTAACTTGCTGACCCTCTTCAACCACAACCTTTATGAGTGGATGGGAAACCACAAATTTGTCCCAGGGGTTCCACCTGTATCCCTCATTCACAGGGGTGACAGGTGCTGACTGAGGTTTCTTTTTTGGGGATAAACTCTTAGGTAATCTTGTATGAGCCTCAGGGCCATTAGCCTAGTAACCTCCTATGATCCTATGGAAGAAAGAATGGCCAGCTTGGGAGAAACCTTCTTAAATTCTGCCGCAGGCATGGATTTTGACAGGGAAGTTGTCAGTTCTTTGACCAGGTCCCTCTGTAACCGAGTGAAATAAACTATCTAGCTCAACAACCTCAGCACAAAAGTTGCCAAGGCATATTGGTGGCCGACACCACCATGATAGCATCAATCAAAGGGCCCTTTTCCACTCTGTTGGGTGCACTAAAAACCCATTGGGCCACTTGGGTATAGGCTCGATTGCATCCCATTCCTTCCACACACGGCAAGATATTAAATCCACTAGGGCATCTGCCGAGGGGGGGGGGGGTCACCCAGGATGTAGATGGGCCCATCCCAAATACTTCCAAGAGAACTGATTCCTCAGAAGGAGAAGGTTGGGCATACCACCCACATTCCTGCTTCTGAACTGCCCAAATGTCTCTGAAGGAGACATCCTCAGGTGGGGATCAGGGGGGATCCTTCCCCCTCTTCGAAGTCAGTATCCTTGGTTAAATACTCCAAGGGAGAGTCTATGTGCCTCCTTTTACACATCCTCTTATGAGAAACCATCTCACTGGGGTATTCTGGGGAGGTATCAGAAGAGAGTGATCCCTCCTGAGCAGAGAAGTCTTGGAGGCCACTTGGAATGGGAAGATTCATGCCAGGAAGAAAGACAGGAAGGCCTGGATTCGATGGAGGTATAGGGGAAAGACTGAGGAACTTGTATGGTAGAATCTCCAACTTGGGACAAGACCCTCTCCATTACCTGAAAGGCCGAAGTACCAGGTGAAGCCCTGTCTAGATCCCCTGGAGCTGAAGCTACTGAGAAATGGACAGGACTTACACCGGATCCATAACCTCCAGATGGTATTAGACCCGAGCTATCTAATGCCAAAGCCCCCAAGGGAAGGGACAGCTCCGAGAAGGATGGAACCAATCCCAGTCCCCTGGACCTGACACTGACGCCATGCCTCCGAGACTCACTCTGCTCCGACAAGGCTGTAACAGGGCTGGTCAAGGGCATACTCAGCACTGAGGAAGGAAGCTTCCTCCGTGCCAAGTCTGACACATATGGCAGTCCTGAATCTCTAGGCTCCAAAGCCGGAGGACAGATCGGAGAAGTATGGATGCAGTCACCCAGGTAGCTCACAGATCCAACATGGGACAGTAAGGGAACTACCCCCATCTGGATATGGGCCTTAAGTAACCTCCTCACTATCCTGTCCATGTCCACCTTGGATAAACTTCTTGAGGACCTGGAAGAAGCTGGCAAGGAGGTCTGGGAGTGCTTGGACTTAGAGGACAGGGCAGACTTAGTCAAAGACCTCGTTTCCAAAGGTATAGGATCCAAAGTAGGAGCTGACGTCAGAGTCAGAGAAATAGAAATAATCTCCCCCGAATCTGAAGAGACCGTAGGATCCGAACATGGAGCAGAATGCTGTGGATCTGAAGAGGTCAAATCAATCAACTTCTTTGGCTTCTAAGAGTCTCTTCTCGGTGAGGCAGGGAGGGACCTCTTCTTTGACTTTTAAACCAAAGGAGAAGCAGAAGCCAAGATAAGGGTCTGAGCCTCAGCCGAAGAAAGCTCCTGAGAATAAGTTTCTTCTGTCTGCCAAAGCCCAAGGGTTAAAGGCAGCACAGACAGAACATTCAGCTTTTAAATGATCGGTTCCCACGCAATACATGCACTTCTTGTGGGCATCCTAATTGGGGATTTTGTGCCCACAAGAAGTGCAGTGCTTAAACCTGGGAACCAGCTTGTCAGACAAAATGAAAGCCTGCCAAGAACCAACTGACAGGAAGCAGAAAAATGGAAAGGAAACCTGAGAATTAAAAGTACAGGTAAGAACTAGAGCTATAAATTACACACACAAAAAAATCTACAAAAACTACAGTTACTTCTAACACAAGAAAGAAAAATGTATTTCTTTTTTTACTACAGATTGAAAAAAAGGGCACACACACACACACACACACACACACACACACACACACACACACACACACACACACACACACACACACACACACACACAACAGAAGGAGGGAGGAAGAAATTTAAAGTCAAAGGCACTTACAAAGCTAAGAGGGACTATCTAACACTGCCCATGTTAGAGAGAGAGAAGAATCCACATTTGACTTGCTGGAGCGGCAAATGAGATCAGAGGTAGTGGGGTGGATGCATAGTATTACGGGTATGAGGGAGGAGCTTCAGAGTGAGATCCAAATCTGTGGAAAGTGGCTGAGTCATATCCGAGGGTTGGATCTGAGACCCTGAGGATGAATGAAGGGAGACAACATCAGATATTTGTATTTATTAACTAGGGTAACACACTAGTCCACATGGAGCACTTTTTCAGACTCAGTCTGGGACACTGTCAGGCTAAGTGATCCACTCAGAATCACAAAACAGGCAAATGGAGGCTGAGGGAATCAAACAGGGAACTACAGTGTTAACATCTCAAAGCTTTAATTCTATGCACTAACTGCCATATAACAAACATGATAATTGAATTGTTTGTTTGAGTTTAGTACCTTTGACTAGCATTGCTTAAAAAAAAAAAAATATATATATATATATATATATATATATATATATATATATATGTGTGTGTGTATGTATATATATACACACACACACACACACACACACACGTGCATACAGTGGATATGAAAAGTGTACACACGCCTGTTAAATAAAATGCCAGGTTTTTGTGATATAAAAAAATGAGACCACAATAAAACATTTCAAAACTTTTCCCACCTTTAATATAACCTATAACCTGTAGAATTCAATTGAAAAACAAACAAATCCGTTCGGGGAAAAATATAAAAAATAAAAAACGTACAATAAGCTAGTTGCATAAGTGTGCACACCCTTAAACTAATACTTTGTTAAAGAACCTTTTGATTTAATTACAGCATTCAGTCTTCTTGGGTACACATCTGCCATCAATTAAAGATTCTGATTGACCCCAAATAAAGTTCAGCTGTCCTAGTAGGATTTTCCTGACATTTACTCAGTTGCCTGCTACAGCAAAAGCCATGCTTCTCAGAAAGCTTACAAAGCATCAAAAGGATCTCATTGTTGAAAGGTATGAGTCAGGAGAAGGGTACAAAAAAATTTTCACAGCATTGGATATGCCATGGAACACAGTGAAGACCGTCATCAAAAAGTGGAGAAAATATGGGACAACATTGCAAAGAACTGGATGTACCTCCAAAATTGATGAAAAGACGAGAAGAAAACTGGTCAGGGAGGCT
This sequence comes from Protopterus annectens, assembly GCF_019279795.1. Lineage (NCBI taxonomy): Eukaryota > Metazoa > Chordata > Ceratodontiformes > Protopteridae > Protopterus > Protopterus annectens. Next base: position 773,459,627 of record NC_056735.1, read on the forward strand.
GACAAGAGACCTACAGCAACACTGAAGGAGCTGCAGGAATTTATGGCAAGTACTGGTTGGGTAGTACATATGACAGCAATCTCCCATATTCTTCATATGTCTGGACTATGGGGTAGTGTTGCAAGATGGAAGCCTTTTCTTATACAGAAAAACATCCAGGTCTGGCTAAAATTTGCAAAACAATACATCAAGTCTCCCAAAAGCATGTGGGAAAATGTATTATGGTCTGATGAGACCAAGGTTGAACTTTTTGGCCAAAATTCCAAAAGGTACGTTTGGTGGAAAAACAACACTTTGCATCACCAAAAGAACATCATCCCCAGGGTGAAGCATGGTGGTGGCAGTAACATGCTTTGGGGTTGCTTTTTTCCGCTGAAACTGGGGCTTTAGTCAAGGTGGAGGGAATTATGAACAATTCCAAATACCAGTCACTTTTGGCCCAAAACCTTCAGGCGTCTGCTAGAAAGATGAAGAGGAATTTCACCTTTCAACATGACAATGACCCCAAGCATACATCCAAATCAACAAAAGAATGGCTTCACCAGAAGAAAATTAAAGTTTTGGAATAACCCAGCCAGAGCCCAGACCTAAATCCAATAGAAAATCTGTTGGATGACCTGAAGAGGGCTGTGCACAAGAGATGCCCTCACAATCTGACAGATTTGGATAGCTTTTTTAAGGAAGAGTGGGCAAATATTGCCTAGTCAAGAAGTGCCATGCTGATAGACCCTACCCAAGAAGACTAAATGCTGTAATAAAATCAAAAGGTGTTACAACAAAGTATTAGTTTAAGGGTGTGCACATGTATTCAACCAGCTTATTGTATGTTTTTCATTTCTTATATTTTTCCCCTAACAGATTTGTTTGTTTTTCAATTTAACTGTATAGGTTAAATCACATTAAAGGTGGGAAAAGTTCTGAAATAATTTATTGTTGTCTCATTTTTTTATATCACAAAAACCTGGCATTTTAACAGGGCTGTGCATACTTTTTATATCCACTGTATCTATCTATACACATATACAGATATATGAATGTGCTTTGATGTACCTTAAAAGTTGCAATCAAGAGTTTATATGATATTACATACAAGCCATGGACCTCCTGTGTAGATAAATATGAGATACTGCTATTTCTCACCTATTTACAAATGGGTTAAGTTGGAATTCTGAAGGCAAATCTAGTTTATTTGAACGTTTCCCCCCAGCCTTGAGACACTTGACTTTACCCATTTTCAGAAATATGTGCAAATATATCCTGCAGTGATGGTCTGGAGTCAAGATTCTTAGCAGACATGTGCGTGAACAGTCATGATACAAGTTCTTGATTCTTTATTTTCTGTCTGACTGTCTCTCTGTCTAAATATAAGGTTAAGAAACCTCTTTTTATATCTAAATGAAGCACAAAAAAAGAGGGAGACAGACACAGATAGAAAGTGCTAGCGAAATGCCAATAAGAGCAAGCTAAATATTTACCTGTGTCACTAGCAATCATTTCTAATGTGTCTATGTAAGTTCTCTCACTACCTCTGATTAAAAGGTTTTGGCAAACATTGGTTCCTTATGAGAAAGACGAAAGTCATGATTCTGAAAATAATTTTGCAATACTCAATGAAATGAAACACTACTAACAATAAACAATGACTAGTGAAAGCAGCTTTGTCAAAAGCACAAATGTGGTCAGTGAAAAATACATACAAAACAATATTTTCTTGGAGGGGGGTTCTCTTTCAGCTCCTTTACAGGGGAGGCAGAGGGACTGCTCCTGTTTAACATAAGCGCTCCAAGGTCAATGCAACTTAGCATAAAAATGATACTGGCTAAAGGGACCTATCCTCCACAAGTCTCTTTCACTGAGGGTTGCAATAGATCAAATGATGTGTTCATTGAATAATTTATGTCATCTTTTATTTAATCTTCTTTATTTGTATTTCTACCAACATTTAAGGAATGTATTGTTGTGTAAGTTGCACTTACAAATAACAGCAAATGTTTGCATTTCACAATGCAGTAGCCTTTAGGCTACATGGGTTGTATCTAGTGGATATCAGTGTAAGAAACATTTCTATGTGGAAGATTTTCAGTCCATATATTTCTAGTTAATCACTGTATATTAATCAGATCAGACAATAGTAGTAGAAGTAGAGAACGTAAACTCGTCTTAAGTCAAATCAAAACAAAAAGTAATAATAGAAAATATATAATTGTACAGAGTTACTAAGTATTCGAAAGTAATCCAAGCAAAGCAGGCAGTCTGTTTCCAGTCGAAAATCCTTTACTAAGTACACAGGCAAGTGATCCAAGTAAAACAAAAATAGAGTAAAAATTTCCTCACAAGCTTTCTAAATATATATATATATATATATATATATATATATATATATATAGATATATATAGATATATATAGATATATATACTTTTTATCAGGCATGGGAGTGGTTTATTGTGCTGTAAAACAAAGTGTTATTGGTACATATGTTAAATTCACATCCCTTCCCCCATCAGTGTGACATTCGAGCTGGTCCTGCCCTACCTAGTAGCTGTCATAATAACATATAACCCTTATGTACTTTAAATACAATTTATAGTGATGTGGTACCTCTTATTTAACCAAATTATTAAGTAGATTATTAGGTCTGTGATTTTATCCAAGGCAATATACTACACGGCTGGACATATATCAACCTTAGTTCATTTGGCAATCAAAAAATATATAGCTGTGGCGACCCCTAACCGGGAAAAGCCGAAAGACACAAACAATCTACATATACATTTTGCATGTAAAAATCAATTTCTATTTTCATAACCTATTGTTAACAAAGACCGCTTTCCTCCTTCTAGACTTCTTCAGGTCTGTGTACAAGAACCCTAAAAACCTATATAATTGTATAATTAGTTAGTATTGTTATTCCACATCATTTTGAATAAAGTGGAAAAAAGAACCAGAAAAAAATAAAAATAAGAAATAATGTATGTATGATGATGGAAACAAAATATACACTTAAATTTCAACTGATTTAAAATGGTATTTAAAACCAATTTGTAGAATAAAATAAAATAAAATACAATTAGGCATGTAAACAATGTGGCAATTTTGTAAGTTCCAGTGCACTTTTAATTGAATAGTAGTAGTTTAGTCCAGGCTTCCTAAAAGAGTTCAGCTTTAATTGCCACATGAGTTCATATTTCTCCAGAATATTTGGGATGTCTCCTTTAAGATCACCCATGTCTATGCGATCCAGGATCTGGAACTTAAAACCTGTGTGTCTTTTATGAAGAGAAAGGTGTTTGGCTAGTGCATTATTTTTACATCCATAGCGGATTTCTGACAGAGGACATGAAATCCTACGCTTGAGTTTATTTACAGTCTTGCCCACATAGAATGCATCACATTCATTGCACTGTGCCCTGTAAATTACTTTTTTAGTGTTACAGTCACCCCTGCACTGGTTTTAGTGATCTTCTTTAAATAAGGGCAATAAAAACTATCACCTTGCTGTATAAATATACAAAATGTACAATTAGTTTCACATCTTTTAGTGCTTTTCTCACATGGTCTAGGTTTAAATTCAACAAAACTTCTAATGTTTCTGGCCTTCCTATAAACAAATGATGGGGCTTCACCTAAGATGTTAATCAGAAAAGGGATTCCTGTGACAATGTCCCAGTTTTCTTCAATAATATTTTTGATACTGTGATAATCCAAAGTGTATGTCAGGATGCAGTTATTTTTGCATTTGTTATTCTCTGTGGAATTACTTAACATTTTTCTACTGGGGAGGTTGAGTGAAGGTGCTTCAGTCCTTTTCAGTTCTATAATGGGTTCCAGGATGTTTTTTAAATTCTGACTTTCATAGCCTCTCACTAGAAAATCATTCTCTAAGTTGTTCAGGTTTCTCAAAAATGGTTCCATCTCTGTGGTAATTCGATCTAATCTATAGCCTTGGCACTTCACTACATTATACTTGTTTTTTGTAGGCTGTAGACTTTTACTGTAGAGTAATAAATTAACCCTCATTGGTTTTCTGAATAGATCAGTGGTGATTCTATTATTGTTGGTGTCCTTGTAAATCTGCATTTCTAAGAAAGTGGTTGAAGTATAGCTATGGGAAGAGGTAAACTTCAGGAAGGGGGTTGTTTGATTGAGGTAAATGATAAAATCACCAAGTAGCAAGGTTTCACCTTCCCACACAATAAAGACATCATCAATAAAACATGTAATCTGTGTTGTTTAACACAAAGTCCTCCTCCCATTTGCCCAGGGCTATGTTAGCTATGCTGGGAGCCATGGCAGTCCCCATTGCTATACCAGTTTTTTGTTTGTAGTGTTTGCCACTGAAAGTAAAGAAAATGAAGTCCAGTACAAGATTAATGAGCTTGCTTAACTTTTGCAGTTGTGCCTGTGTACCCTGATTATGTTTCTTAAAAGACTCCATAGCTGCTGTTATACACTAATTGTGAGGGAGCACTGTGTACAAGGATTCCACATCAATAGTTACCAAAAATACTGTCAGCTTCCACTGTAATGTTTTTATTTTCTTCAAAAAAATCCATTGAATCTCTTATGTATAACTTATTATTTTCTGCTAGAGGTTTCAGCAAGTAATCAAGGTAAATGGCTGTGGCTTCAGTAAGGGAACCTCCACTTGCTACCACCGGTCTATAAGGTAGGTCTTCTCTGTTCTTGTGTGGCTTTGGTATTCCAAACAAGTAAGGTAAACATGGGCATGGGATCCATAAATAATTATAAAGATTTTCAGTGATAAGTTTTTCTTCCCATAATGTGGTGAGATTAGTGTTCCATAAATCATATGCTCTTTTTATGTCATCCATGGTAAATAACTCATAAAATCTGTTATCCTCCAGCATGTTCTCTGTCTTTTGGCTGTAGCTAGTGGTATCAGTCACAAGTATGCCTCCTCCCTTGTCTGTCTTCATTACACGCCTGGATTTATCATTGCCTAGCTCAAGCAATGCTTTTCTTTCTCCCTGTGTTAAATTATAAAGTTTTTTCTTGGGAGGTTTTTTAAGCAGTTTCCTGATATCCATCTCACATTTCACTTCGAAAGCAGCTAGTGTTTGATGTAGTGGTGGACAACAGCTGCTAGGCCTTTTTATAGTTTCATCAATAGGCTTATTTTCAGTGTCATTACTTTTGCCATGAAACTGTATCCTTAAGTTGAGCTTCCTCACAAACATTTTAAGGTCTATCAGTACTTGAGCAACCTCACTCCTGCAGCTTGGTACAAAAGTAAGTCCTTTGGACACCACACTTTTTTCCTCTTCAGTCAGTGCTTTAACAGAGTGATTCCAGATAAGTGGAGCACCTGTTATTGTTATTCTACCTGTTATTGTGGCTGGTTCCTACGTCTTGGCCTGGGACCTTGGTTGTAGTCGGGGTTCCAGTCGAGATTGCCCAGGTACTGTATTTCCCTCACCCCTGTCCACTGTTTGGTTCTCCTGGCTCCCTGGGAGTTTGTGGATAGAGTATGAGACCTCTGGAATTCCTCCTCTGCTTTCTGGAACCTCTGTGGGTTGTAGTAGTATTCCTCGCTGTGGCTGTGGTATGGGGGGACCTGGTAAGAGGGACAAGCTCTGATGGTGGTCGTCGTTCTTGTTCTGGTACTGGCTTTGGTATTGGTGTGGTGGTTGATGTCTGTGCTGTCAATATTGGTCTTCCTGAAGAAACTGGTCTCTGTGAAGGTGCTGCTGCTCCTGGTAGCTGGATTGTCTGTGGTCCCAGTTGTCCTGGTACTCCTGTAATTCGTCCTGTAGAACTCTTTGTCGGTTTTGGTTGCCGCTGTGGTTTATGTTCGATTAACTTATTACTCCACAGTAAAAGTCTACATCCTACAAAAACCAAGTATAATGTAGCGAAGTCCCAAGGCTGCAGATTAGCTCGAATTACCACAGAGATGGAATCATTTTTGAGAAAACTGAACAACTTAGAGAATGATTTTCTAGTGAGAGGCTATGAAAGTCAGATGTTAAAAAACATCCTGGAACCCATTATAGAACTGAAAAGGACTGAAGCACCTTCACTCAACCTCCCCAGTAGAAAAATGTTAAGTAATTCCACAGAGAATAACAAATGCAAAAATAGCTGCATCCTGACATACATTTTGGATTATCACAGTATCAAAAATATTATTGAAGAAAACTGGGACATTGTCACAGAAAACCCTTTTCTGATTAACATCTTAGGTGCATCATTTGTTTATAGGAAGGCCAGGAACATCAGAAGTTTTGTTGAATTTAAACCTAGACCATGTGAGAAAAGCACTAAAAAATGTGAAACTAATTGTACATTTTGTATATTTATACAGCAAGGTGATAGTTTTTATTGCCCTTATTTAAAGAAGATCATTAAAACCAATGCAGGAGATGACTGTAACATTAAGAAAGTAATTTACAGGGCACAGTGCAATGAATGTGATGCATTCTATGTGGGCAAGACTGTAAATAAACTCAAGCATAGGATTTCATGTCATCTGTCAGAAAACCACTCTGGATGTAAAAATAATGCACTAGCCAAACACCTTTCTCTTCATAAAAGACACACAGGTTTTAAGTTATAGATCCTGGATCGCATAAACATGGGTGATCTTGAAGGAGACATCACGAATATTCTGGAGAAACATGAACTCATGTGGCAATTAAAGATGAACTCTTTTAGGAAGCCTGGACTAAACTACTACTGTTCAATTAAAAGTGCACTGGAACTTAGAAAATTGCCACATTGTTTACATGCCTAATTGTATTTTATTTTATTCTACAAACTGGTTTTAAATACCATTTTAAATCAGTTGAAATTTAAGTGTATATTTTGTTTCCATCATCATACATACATTTTTTCTTATTTTTAGTTTTTCTGGTTCTTTTTTCCACTTTATTCAAAATGATGTAGAATAACAATACTAATTATACAATTATATAGGATTTTAGGGTTCTTGTACACAGACCTGAAGAAATCTAGAAGGAGGAAAACTATCTTTGTTAACAATAGGTTATGGAAATAGAAAATGATTTTTACATGCAAAATGTATATGTATATATTTATATATATTTTTTGATTGCCAAATGAACTAAGGTTGATATATTTCCTGCCATGTAGTATATTGTCTTGGATAAAAATCACAGACTTAATAAATCTACTTAATAATTTGGTTAAATAAGAGGTACCACATCATTATAAATTGTAGTTAAAGTACATAAGGGTTATATATTATTATGACAGCTGCTAAGTAGGGCAGGACCAGCTCAAATGTCACACTGATGGGGGAAGGGATGTGAATTTAACATATGTACCAATAACACTTTGTTTTACAGCACAATAAACCACTCCCATGCCTGATAAAAAGTATATATATATATATATATATATATATATTTAGAAAGCTTGTGAGGAAATTATTACTCTATTTTGGTTTTACTTGGATCGCTTGTCTGTGTACTTAAAGGATTTTCGACTGGAAACAGACTGCCTGCCTTGCTTGGATTACTTTCGAATACTTAGTAATGCTGTACAATTATATATTTTCTATTATTACTTTTTGTTTTGTTTTGACTTAAGACAAGTTTACGTTAGCTACTTCTACTACTATTGTCTGATCTGATTAATATACAGTGATTAACTAGAAATATATGGACTGAAAATCTTCCACACAGAACTTTCTTACACTGTTTTGTTTTTGGACCCACTACACTTTAGTGGGTTGTTTTGAGACTTCGGGGATACCACGGAGATTACTTGTTTTTTTGTTGGTACTTTGGTTTCTGAGACCAAGGTTTTTGTTCTGTCAAAGGATCCCTGAATTTGTGTGGAATTCCAGCATTTTAAGACATGGATAATGACAGGCTAAAAGATTTACTAACTGTACCTATCTGGAATGATACAGAAGCAGATCAGATACAAATGGCTACAGAAAATGGACAGGGAAGAATGGGCCCAGAAGATATGAATTCAGAGACGTTTTCTAAACTAGAAAAGCAACTGAAACACATGCAGGGTCTCTACTGAGAACAGATTTATTTACAACACAGCAGAGATAAGAAGAGACTACCCTGGGGACTTAGATTGAACAAAAGACCAATGTGGAAAAATATGGATGATTCACTTTCTAAGGAATGAGAAGATATTTTAGCGAATGCCAGCTACAAACTTATTCATCTGCTAGTAAGGAACAAACTTAGTGTGCAGGAAGCTACAAAGGCTGACATCACATCTTTAAAAACAACATTGGAAAATGAGAACCACAATAACCTAGATGCTAAATTTGAGCTGCTTAAAGAAAGAGTGAAAGGATATGAGCAGTCCATTAAAGAAAGAAAGATTAATAAAATGAAACGAGATCAACTGGACAAAGATGATCCTGGGAGACTTACTAGGAGGTACAATAATAATAACAACAGGAGAACCAATAACAGACAAGGTTTTAGTTATTACAGGGGATATAAGGGAAAGTATAACCGTGCCAGCAGACCTCAACGGGATTTTCCCAGGGGAGATCCTCACACAAAACTAGACAGGGGCACAATACAGGACCACTAGAAGACGGCCCCTCCAACATCTCATTCCCCACAATCCCAATCCCCTCTGGCTATCAACACTCCGCAGAAGACTTTGATATCACAGAAGGATCAGGACAGGAACATATGCCACAGTGGCAACCAGAACAGACAGAGAGTTCTGCAGGATGAATTACAGGGCTACCAGGACAACAGGGACCACAGACAATCCAGCTACCAGGAGCAGCCGCACTTTCACAAAGACCAGTTTCTTCACGAAGACCAATATCAACAGCACAGGCATCAACCACCACACCAATAGCAAAGCCAGCACCAGTACCAGAACAAGAACAACGACCACCACCAGAGCCCCAGAGCTTGTCCCTGTTACCAGGTCCCCCCATACCACAGCCACAGCGAGGAATACTACTACAACCCACAGAGGTTCCAGAAAGCAGAGGATGAATTCTAGAGGTCTCATACTCTATCCACGAACTCCCAGGGAGACAGGAGAACCATACAGTGGACAGGGGTGAGGGAAATACAATACCTGAGCAATCCCGACTGGAACCCCGACTACAACCCAGGTTCCAGGCTCAGACGGAGGAACCAGCCACAATAACAGGTACAATAACAACACGTACCACAATAACAGGTGCTCCACTTATCTGGAACCACTCTGTTAAAGCACTGACTGAAGAGGAAAAAAAGTGTGTCGTCCAAAGGACTTACTTTTGTACCAAGCTGCAGGAGTGAGGTTGCTCAAGTACTGATAGACCTTAAAATGTTTGTGAGGAAGCTCAACTTAAGGGTACAGTTTCATGGCAAAAGTAATGACACTGAAAATATGCCTATTGATGAAACTATAAAAGGCCTAGCAGCTATTGTCCACCACTACATCAAACACTAGCTGCTTTCGAAGTTAAATGTGAGATGGATATCAGGAATCTGCTTAAAAAAACCTCCTAAGAAAAAACTTTATAACTTAACACAGGGAAAAAGAAAAGCACTGCTTGAGCTAGGCAATGATAAATCCAGGCGTGTAATGAAGGCAGACAAGGGAGGAGGTATACTTGTGACTGATACCACTAGCTACAACTAAAAGATAGAGAACATGCTGGAGGATAACAGATTTTATGAGTTATTTACCATGGATGACATAAAAAGAGTATATGATTTATGGAACACTAATCTCACCACATTATGGGAAGAAAAACTTATCACTGAAAATCTTTATAATTATTTATGGAGCCCATGCCCACATTTACCTTACTTTTTTGGAATACCAAAGCCACACAAGAACAGAGAAGACCCACCTTATAGACCAGCGGTAGCAAGTGGAGGTTCTCTTACTGAAACCACAGCCATTTACCTTGATTACTTGCAGAAACCTCTAGCAGAAAAGAATAAGTCATACATAAGAGATTCAATGGATTTTTTGAAGAAAATAAAAAACATTACAGTGGAAGCTGACAGTATTTTGGTAACTATTGATGTGGAATCCTTGCACACAGTGCTCCCTCACAATTACTGCATAACAGCTGTTATGGAGTCTTTTAAGAAACATAATCAGGATACACAGGCACAACTGCAAAAGTTAAGCAAGGTCATTAATCTTGTACTGGACTTCAATTTCTTTACTTTCAATGGCAAACACTACAAACAAAAAACTGGTATAGCAATGGGGGCTGCCATGGCTCCCAGCACAGCTAACAGCCCTGGGCAAATGGGAGGAGGACTTTGTGTTAAACAACACAGATTACATGTTTTATTGATGATGTCTTTATTGTGTGGGAAGGTGACACCTTGCAGCTTGGAGATTTTATCACTTCCCTCAATCAAACAACCCCCTTCCTGAAGTTTACCTCTTCCCATAGCTATACTTCAACCACTTTCTTAGATATGCAGATTTCCAAGGACACCAACAATAACAGTTAAGTTGTTATATAACAATAAAAATCTTACTTTTTCTGTCTCTTTTTCAGCTTTTCAGCCTTGTGCTTGAGTTACAGGCTGCCCCTTTTCAGCAACCTAGCAAGGCTAAGAAATCCTATCTGAACACGAGGGAATACTCAACCTGCAAATCCTACGTGGACTACCTATTCTCTTCTTGCTCAAAAACCTACAGTTTTTATTTATTTATTTATTTTACATTTGTTGACCGGGCTAGTCAAGCTGGACATATATCCGGGAGAAAAGCTCCAGAACAGGCAAGCAACAATTATATATCACAAAAAATTAATATGCACAAAAATATACAAGTTGAAAAAGAGAAAATTGCAAAGAATCTAAAAATACATTAAAAGTAGAAATAAAATAAGAAAAAGTTAAAGGCATGGTACTATAGTTAGACTAATAAAACAGAAGGAAACAATGTAGGAATCGTTACAAAAGATTATTAGTAAGGCATAGTTCTAAGAAGTGTCTCTCAGCAATTGAAAGTGTAGGTTAGAGGAAGAGGAAAATTAGGTGTATGGAGACATGTTTTCAGTTGGGGTTAGTACAAGGACATAACCATTGAGTTTTAAGATGTTCTTTGATATGTTTTTTGAAAAGAGTAGTAGAGTCTTGATTAGTTAATTCTTGAGGGAGTTGATTCCAGTTTTTACCTATGGAATTTGAAAATAATGCGTCACCAGCTTTATTGTGTGATTTAGTAACAGATACTAGTAGTTTATTGGCAGAGCGAAGTGTGGCTAGGTTTTTATAAGGTGAAATTAGTTTTGTCAGGCTAGGAGTATCATCAGGGTAGTAAAGTGTCTTATGAATGATGAGTAATTGTTGGTAGAGTAAGTGGTTATTTAGCTCTAGCCAATTTAGTTGTTTGAGGTTGTTATTTTTAGGTATTTTACTAATTTGTGAGTGCTTTAAAGTTGTACGAATTGTAAGGGCCAGCACACCCGTGGACCTACCCCATAGGCCATATATTAAGCTATTAATATACTACTTTTTCCCCCCTCCCTTTAGCTCTTTTACTAGTGAATCTCATGTAATTTCTTATATGTACCACTAGACGGCAGCAGAACTCAAGGTATGTAAAGCTGTTTCTTACTGCCAGCCAAACTCCTCTAGCCCTGCGTACTAGTTTCTCTTAGTTACCCTGTTAGTACTCTTACTACAGGTAACTACCCCCACCACCCCTTGAAGGATTGTAGAAAGGAATTTAACTTGTTAGCCTTAAATTTAAATAAACCAGACAACTTATCCTATTTTCACTTACTACCCCAATTATAGAACTACTTAATTGACTCTCTAACCTTACTTTCCTGCTATAGAACTCTCTAATTTTTAATCTTCCCCTTCACATCTATACTAAAAGCTCACCCCTTTATGTCTTATGTTAAATAAATAAATAAAGTGCCTCTTACCTACACAAAGCTTGTAGAACACAGTCTCACTGTATAACTGACTGCCCCCCAGCCTCTCTCACCTGTGACCCACTCCATTCGCCCTGCGGGCTCACTCCGCACCCCTACCCTACAACCAATTCCCATCCACCCCCAGTGGTCCTACACTTATACCTCTTAAACCACACCCTCTCTCCCAATCAACCAACCCATTCCTCCCTTCCTTCTCACAAATTTAACCACACCCCTACATCTTTTTACTATCTGTGACTATAACCCAATACTTAGAGTATTTTACCTTATCCCCTTCCTTTTCAACTAACAAGTTTTAACTCCTTTCTCTAAACACTCTTCTTATCCAATACCACCTTTTTTAATTGTAGACTTAACTCCTAGAACTTCTTATACATATCAGCACAAGATGCCTTTAGTAGTAAAAACTAAAATGACCAAACCAATCCTCTTAGCTTTAATTTCAATTGCTCTCACCTCCACCTACCTCATCACCTCCTTTGAAAAATTGTATTATTACCATTTTAATTACTCTCCAAAACAAACAGCTATACATACTCCCATACTCCCTAATATCCAAACTAATATCACTTTTGATCCCACCTATCTACTACCTAAATACCATAGATTCTCCCACATTAAATACAATAAACCCACTGTAAAGAAAGTAAAATATCTAACCTACTTTATAAATACTTCCACAATCAAACTAAGTAATCCCTCCTTAAAAGATGGTGATATCCACCCTAACCCTGGCCCTACAAATCCTGCTACCCTAACAACCCACCCTAAACTTCCTAACTCTTTCCTAATAGGACACCTAAATATCTGCAGTATTAAAAACAAAGTAGCCCATCTCCATGCCCTTCTAGATATTCACTGCTTTGATATCTTCTGCCCGACAGAAACATGGTTAAAACCAGACACCAAAGACAATGAAATCATTCCCCAAGGATATAATATATTAAGACAAGACCGAATAAAAAGCAAGGGTGAGGGAGTAGCAGTTCTATTCAAAGATGGATTTCAAATCTCCACTTTACCATACAACCCACCTCAGCATAGTAAGGCAGAAGTCCTTATCACCAAATTACAAATCAACCAAAATAAATCTTTATATATCATCTGTATCTACTACTGTAAATTACAGCAAAATCACCAAAACAATCACCAAAAGTTCTGGTCTAGTATAAATAATCTCCTGTACCCAGCCCACTCTCGCACACCTTCCCATCTCAGGCCGAACAAAATACCCCCCACCAAACTGCCAATACCTTCAATACCTTCTTCACAGAGACCATACAATCACTAGCCAGTCAACTAGTCCCTGACAACTCAAGCCTCCCCACCACTATACCTGGCACTCTACCAACATTCCATCTGCAACCCATCTCTACCACTCTCATCTATAAGTTCATCCAAAAACTTAAACATTATACTCCTTCTGCTAACCAACTTCCATCTGAATACCTGCAAAAAGCAGCTAAAGAAATTTCTTATCCCATATCCATCCTCAAATAGAACCATTAAAGAAGGAATTGTTCCAGACATCTGGAAACTCTCCCATATTATCCCCCTACACAAAGGGGGTACCTCCACTGATTATTCCAACTACTGGCCAATAGCTCTATTATCACCCTTAGCAAATATTATGGAAAAATGCATTCACCAACAACTATTAAACCATTTATCTCAACATAACATCATAGCAAACTGTCAGCATGGCTTTAGGCCATCCCACAGCACCACAACTGCCCTACTATCCTTTACAGAAGCCATCAATAGAAATTGTAATAAAAACAACCTCTCTTCAGCACTCTTTATTGACCTCTCAAAAGCATTTGACATGGTAAACCATGCCCTTCTTATCAACATTCTTGAATCCCTTTCCCTTGACTGTCTGGCAGTTAAATGGTTCAAGTCCTACCTTACCAATAGGCAACAGGCAATTCTCTGGGAAAATAATATATCATCCCTCCTGCCAGTCACACTCGGAGTCCCTCAGGGTTCTATTCTAGGTCCACTTCTCTTCTCACTGTTTATCAACGACCTCCATGTAGCCATTCCACAAGCCACCTGCATTCAATACTCAGATGATTCTACACTAGTATGCTCAGCAAACTCCCCTACTGATCTACTTTCACTTACTCAGAATGTTTTCAACATAGTTGAAACATGGTTCACAAAAACATTGCCTCCTACTCAATGCTAAAAAAACTAACCTCCTTCTCTTCACACCCACCAGTAAATCCTCCCCCATAGATTTCTCCGTCATCTCCAATAATGGCACAATTATATTCCCTAATTCTACCACTAAATTGCTAGGAATTACTATTGACAATAACCTTACATTTGACAGCCACATAAATAACACCATAAAAACTGTCAACAGAAAAATAGGCTGCTTATATAGAATTAAGCCTTTCCTAACACCAATAGCCAGAACTTTTAGTTATGTACTTACCATAACTTTAGATGTATGGGATCCATCTCGCCTACATTCTCTACAGATGGGTTCGGAGCCGATCCTCGGCTCCGACTCGGCACACTATACAATAGAACGAAGTCTCTTATTGGCTGAGTTACCTCATATCCCAGGATGCACCACTACTGCTTCCCCAGATCTTGTTTGTCCGCACACATGCACACACACATAGACTGTTGTTATAACATTGCCTGGTGTTTCAAGAGAGGAAACAGTTGAATTTGGACCGTCCGGTCTCTTCTGGCCTCCAAGGCAGGGGGAAGGAGGGTGGGTTATTAGGAATGTAGATGGATCCCATACATCTAAAGTTATGGTAAGTACATAACTAAAAGATGTAATGTGATCCTATCTCGCCTACATTTTCTACAGATGGGACAGCGTCCCTAGCACCTAATTCCTGGGTGGCTCACTGGAAAACGGTCCGGAGAACCGTGGAACCGAAGGAAGCTCGACCCCTAGATGCCACATCCAATTTGTAGTGAGAAATAAAGGTGTGTAGAGAAGACCAGATGTCATTAATAGAGAGCTTGGAATGAAAGGGGCCATCGCCCTGGTAGAATGAGCTTTCACTGGAACTGCAAGCTCCTTATTTGAAATGCGATAAATATGACTGATACAGTCTCTGATCCACTTGGCAATAGTGACTTTCGTGACGCCTTTGCCCAATTTACTGTCCGAAAAGGACACGAACAGTTGATCTGATTTTCGTGCTTGGTGTGTCCTATCCAAACAGAAACGTAATTGTCTGTGCACATCTAAGCTGTGAAAGGTATACTCAGCTCTGTTTGAATACTTAGGGAAAAAAAACGGTAATTCCAGTGATTGTTGCAAACAAAAGTTAGAACAAACCTTTGGTATAAAGGATGGGTTTGGTCTAAGAGATACTCTATCCTTGTGAAATACCAGGTATGGTGGTTTGACACATAAGGCTTGAAGTTCTGAAACTCGCCTGGCTGATGTAATAGCAACTAGAAGGGCAGTTTTCCACGAAAGAAATTTTAAGTCACAGGTTGCTGCCGGCTCAAAGGGAGGTGCGGTTAATGCACCTAACACTACGTTAAGGTCCCACGGTGGTGCAGGATGAGATATAGTGAGAAGCCAAGCTCCTTTAATAAAAGCTTTGCACAACTTGTTGCTCATTAAAGGTGGTTCTCTCGTGAAAATTGGAAATAGCTGCCAATTGAACTTTGATGGTAGAGACCGAACAACCCTGGTTGAACAGGGAAGTTAAAAACTTGAGAACCTCTGACACCGAGGCTGTCATAGGGTCTAATCCTCGGAGATGGGCCCAAATAGCAAACCTCTTCCATTTACTGCTATACATCTTTTTAGTAGAAGTCTTGTGGGCCGAGGGCAAAATATGCATGACTTCAGGGTTGAAAGAATGGCTCCTAACTATGGTCGGAAGAGGAGTAGCCAAGCTGCTAGTTTCAACGAATGGAGGGACTGATGGAGCTGTCCTGACTGATGTGTCAAGAGGTCCGGAACTTGGTCCAGGAACCAGGGACCCTCCAATGCATACTTGTGAAGAAAGGGGAACCAGACTTGACGAGGCCAGTATGGGGCGATTAGAATCATTTTGCTTTCCAAGCGAATCGCCTTCTGAATCACCTTGGAGAGAAAGGGAATCGGTGGAAAGGTGTATAGCAGACCGGGGGGCCAAGCTTCGACCAGAGCATCCTTGGGGATCTCCCCTAGAACTGGAGTGAGAGAGAAGAACTGCTGGCATTTTGCGTTGAGGGGAGTTGCGAAAAGATCGCAACATGGGGCTCCCCATCTCGTGAAAATCTGTGTTACCACTCTGTCGTTCAAGGACCATTCGTGAGGGGAGAGAATAGTCCTGCGCAGTCTGTCGGCTATCAGACTGGAAGTCCCCGGAATGTGTGTTGCCACTAGAAAACGTTTGGTAGCAATCGCCCAATCCCATACCTTCATGGCCTCTCTGCAAAGGGGGTAAGACCTGGTCCCTCCTTGCTTGTTCAAGTACCAGACTACCGACATGTTGTTGGACTGAATGGCAATCTTCCCCTGGGGGAGGTGATCATGCAGTGCTTGCAACTGCAAACGCACCGCCCTCATTTCCAGGATATTGATGTCGAGAAGATTCTCATCGGAGTGCCACGTGCCTTGGACCGACCTGTCCAGATAATGTCCCCCCCACCCTGTCTGGGAGGCATCCGTAGTCAACGTGGCTAAGGGGGATGGGGGAACGAAGGGTCGCCCCTGATCCAGGTTGGAGGAAAGAAGCCACCAACGAAGATCCTGTTTGCACGTCTCTGTGATCAATATGTGGTGACTGAGGGGGAGGTCTTGATAAGACCACTGGACTGAGAGGAGCCACTGGAGTATCCTCATATGCAACCTTGCCAAGGGGACGAGAAGAATGGTGGCTGACATGGAACCTAACAGCTGCAGGACCATTCTTGCTGGAGCGTGATGTCTGAGGAGTAACGTCCGAACCTGAGACTGAAATGTTGTTATCCTTTCCGCAGGAAGATTGACTCGCATCTGCCTTGAGTCTATTTCTGCACCAATAAACAGAATACGCTGTGATGGCAGCAATACGGATTTTGTCCAATTGAAGGTGATTCCTAAGGAGTTGCCTAGGGAGATAGTGGCTGCTAGAGTTTTTAAGAGTAGATGCCTTGAGGTGGCAGTTAGGAGCCAGTCGTCTAGGTATGGAAACACCTGGAATCCTAGACTTCTCAGGTGAGCAGTCACCACTGCCAAACATTTGGTGAACACCCTGGGGGCTGTGGTGAGACCAAAGGGCAGTGCACGGAACTGGAAATGACTGTCTCCTAGGCTGAAGCGCAAGTGTCTCCTTGCCGCCTGATCTATCAGAATGTGATAATAGGCATCTTTGAGATCTATGCCCTTCTCCAACAGCGGGAGAATGGTTTGCAAGGTGACCATCCGGAATTTGGACTTTTTCACTGATCGGTTTAACCTGCTGAGATCCAAAATGGGCCTCAAGTCCCCGGTCTTTTTTGGTACCAAAAAGAATCTTGAGTAAGTCCCTGATCCGGCCTGACCTGCAGGGACAGGTTGGATGACTCCTTTTTGAAGCAGCTTTGAAATGTCGTTGGCTGCCAGCTCCCGTTGACTGGGTGGCGGGTCTGGGATTCTTTGGGATGGTGGTGGGGGGTTGAGAGAAGGGAATGGTGTAACCTCCGGCGATGATTCGGAGCACCCATTGGTCCTGAGTGATACTTTTCCAGGCCTTTAGGTGCCTCAAAAAACGACCCCCGCCTGGCTCCGGAGCTGCACAGTCGGGCACTCCCTTCAAGGATGCTGGAAGGAGGAGGAGCCACGAAAGGACTCGTGGTCTCCAGTGTTGCGGGAGCCTCCGCCTCTCTCCCTGAAAATTTCCCTTCCTCTGCCTCTAGAAGGGGAATTGCTCTGCTGCGACAAGGCTTTTGAGACTTACGGAACCACATTTTCCCTCCTCTTGAGCCTTGGGATAAGATCTGAAGGAGTGGAAACGGCCCCTACGGCAGTTAAAGTCTTACCCTCCCGTTACTAGGCAGTCAAAGTGTCCTTTACCTTGGGTCCAAACAGGAGGACCCATCCGGCGTCGGCAAAGGAAGACTTAAAGGCCTCACCAAAGTGACACAGGCGTAGCCAGGCTTGTCTCCGTTGAGCAACACCTGTGCTCCGCCGCTTGCTCGCCTCCTTCGGCTGCATACGAAATGAGCCTCATGGACGAGTTGGATAGGGAGGACAGGGTAGCTAACTGGGAGTTAACCGTCTGGGCTAACTGCTCAGGTAAGTTACCGAGAGGGTATCCAAAGCTCCTTGACCAGATCCCTCCGCAGTCTCGTAAATGCGTCAAGTAGTTCAGAGACCTTAATGTAAAGTTTGCTGAAGCAATGCGGCTTCCGTGCCGATCCATGCTCCTAGACTCCTTATTAGGAGGATGGACGGACGAAGCCTCTGCCACATCTTGTTGGGTGGCAGATGCCACCACCAAGGCATCTACAGCCACACCTTTGGAAAGAAAGTCCTTATCAGGGGGTGCCGAAAGGAATTTATTGGGGCGAGCTGGCACCGGTTCAACAGAGTCCGGTGTTCCCGAGAGATCAAATCCAGGAGCTCATCGAAGGGCGGAGACACCCAGGAGGCGGAGGGCTGAGCCCCGAAGGCCTTAAGGAACACCGACTCCTCAGCAGAAGGGGGTTTGGACTGCCTGTCGCCTCGTTGCTTAAGGATTTCCAAGATGTCCGCAAAGGATACATCATCCGAGGACGACTTGGGGGACCCTTCCGCATCATTGAGGTTGGTATCCGAGGTGAGAGACTCATCAGGGGAGTCGGCGTGCTACCTCTTGCACTGTCTCTTCCTCGGGGGTTCCTCCAAAGACGTTTCGGAGGGACCTCCAGGAAGAAGGGAACCCCCGATGGGGGTAACCTCAGGCCCAAGGGCTCTGCTGTCATGAGACAGGGGGATTGCAAAGGAACCAGTCTCCGTGCCAAGGGAAGGTGGTGGTGAGATGGTAGAAGTGGCCAGGGAGGATTTGGCCAAGGCACTCCTCATGGCCTTGAAGGCGGGACCCCCAGAGACCTGGGAAGGTTCAACCCCAAAGGCCACAACAGCAGTCGGAACTCCCACCGCCGGCGCACTGAGAGGGAGGCTCAGAACCGAAAGGATCGGTCCCCCCCCCCCCCACGACCCGACAGAGAGGAGGTCCACACATCAACACCACCCAAAGGGCGGGTTGGAGTAGGGGTCGAACCGACCCAACAACCTCCACCGCTCCACTAACACCGACTCCAGCGAAGCTGTTGGAGGAGGAATCGAGATGGCGGGTGGGAACGCTGACTGGGCTGGAGCCGAGATCAACTTTGAAAGACCGGAGACTGAAAAGCCTTTGAAGCACCCTGTCTACATCCGAATCAGACATCCTCGACGACCGAGAAGAGACGACCGGGTCCGAAGTCGACTTCTCCGCCCGAAAGACTGGGGACCGGCTCCATATGGTTTTGAGAAGTATCGGCACTGAAGGAGATTCCACTACCACTGCATCGAGCCGATGTGGACTTCGGCACCAAGGGGAAGAGTCTGAGCGGCAACCTTCATTGGCTCAAGGCAGTGGAGCCGATGGAGATGACTCGCCCTCGGCGCCGAGCTCTTGGCTCCGAAGCCAGAGGAGTCGAGGCTGGAGACATCGAGGCAGACCGTTCCGCCCTCAGCTCCGAAGTCCGTGGAGCCAACGGAGAAGCCTGCTTTGACTTTTTTGCTGCCGGATCCGACGGGCTGGTCGGAGCCGATGTTTTTTCTTCCTCGACGGGGAAGAAGAAGAAGATAGGGCTTCCTCAAAGGAAGGAGTAATAAGCCCTTTCAAAATCAACTTATTTTTCCTCTATTGGAGCACGCGAGAGGAAAAAGCGTGGCAAACGCTACAGGATTCCTGGAGGTGCTTCGGCCCCAAACAGTATACACATAAAGAATGGTCGTCCGTAATGGACATTTTATAATTGCATTTAGAACATTTTTTAAATCCTGATGGCCTATGTTCCTTCGACATGGCTATCTACTTCGACACTGAACTTCAAAGAGAGAACTAAACACGTAGGCTAGGGCAAGGTCCCTCTAACTTAAACGGGATCACTTACCACCAACAAAAATAATACAATTTTACCACAATTTTCAACTACACAGTCACAGAATAAGTAGCTGTTAAACAGTTCTAACTAAATAGCTGAGCAAGGCCCCTCTACTTATGGGGATCGCTATTGTAAAAATACAATTTTTCCACAAAATTTTTAAAGTACACAGTCACACAACAATAAGTAGCTGTTAAAACAGCTTTTGGGTAGGTTTTAGCGAAAATTCTGACAGAAAAATAATCACTAAGAGGCACTTAGCTCAGCCAAGTCCGAGACCATGTCTATGCTGTAGAAGCGGCAAACGAGATCTGGGGAAGCAGTAGTGGTGCATCCTGGGATATGAGGTAACTCAGCCAATAAGAGACTTTGTTTTATTGTATAGCGTGCCGAGGATCGGCTCCGAACCCATCTGTAGAGAATGTAGGCGAGATAGGATCACATTACATCTAAGATTGCACACTTCCATTTAATTTCAACTCTTCTGTATGCCTCAACAATATACACTAATCTAAAGATAAATAATCTCATCAAACTAGCTAATTCCTAATAATAACATCGCCAGAGTTGCCACCGGCAATCCTTTTAGAACTCACCATTGTCTGAATCGAATGCAGCTAGGCTGGCTTGAATTTCAAAACCAATTAAAACTCTCCCAACTCACCATTGCCCACAAGATATTATATAAACCTAACAGCAACCCTATACTTTCCAATCTCATAATCCCATACAAAAATCTAAATTCTCTTCGCTCTTCCAGCAAGCTTCTTGCTAGCATAAGCAAGTCTTACAACATGGCTGGAGTTTCACTGTTTTCCAACTTTGTGGGAAAAAACTGGAACCTACTGCTTAATGGACTAACTTTAATTTCTTCGCTGCCTCTCTTTAAACAAAACCTCAAAAGACACCTGAAAACACATTGGTTATGCCCCTGCAGCAACCCTGACTAATCTTCTCCTTCACTATAGCTATTTCTCCTTTGGAACCTCTACTTATTTCACTTTCATTGAAGTAAGACTGTTACTGCTTAATGGAATTCAACATACTGGCATAGTCTATCCTGCTTGATGCTCTGCAAGTCTCTATCCTGTTTGATATACTGATAGTCTACATGTATCTGACTGCATATTGAATTATCCTGTACATTTTGTCACATGACTACTGTAAATACCTACTTTACTTTATTAATACTATTGTATTTGTTTAGTAATCTTATTACTTCCTGTCTTTTAATAATCTTCTATTGAAATCAGTTCATTTACTATGTATTAATATTGATTTTTAATTTGTAATTTTTAATTGTTATATTTCAATTTTTTGTTGCCAATGGAGCTTTTCTCCCCGGGCCTCTACTGAAAATGGAAATATATCCAGTTAGACTAGCCCGGTTAACGAATGTAAAATAAATAAAAATAAAAAATAAATAAACAGAATCACCACTGAACTATTCAGAAAACCAACAAGGGTTAACTTATTACTCCACAGTAAGAGTCTACATCCTACAAAAGCCAAGTATAATGTAGTGAAGTCCCAAGGCTATAGCTAGCTCGTATTACCACAGAGATGGAACCATTTTTGAGAAACCTGAACAACTTAGAGAATGATTTTCTAGTGAGAGGCTATGAAAGTCAGATGTTAAAAAACATCCTGGAACCCATTATAGAACTGAAAAGGACTGAAGCACCTTCATTCAACCTCCCCAGTAGAAAAATGTTAACTATTTCCACAGAGAATAACAAATGCAAAAATAGCTGCATCCTGACATACACTTTGGATTATCACAGTATCAAAAATATTATTGAAGAAAACTGGGACATTGTCACAGGAAACTCTTTTTTGATTAACATCTTAGGTGTGAAGCCCCATCATTTGTTTATAGGAAGGCCAGGAACATTAGAAGTTTTGTTGAATTTAAACCTAGACCATGTGAGAAAAGCACTAAAAGATGTGAAACTAATTGTACATTTTGTATATTTATACAGCAAGGTGATAGTTTTTATTGCCCTTATTTAAAGAAGATCATTAAAACCAGTGCAGGGGGTGACTGTAACACTAAAAAAGTAATTTACAGGGCACAGTGCAATGAATGTGATGCATTCTATGTGGGCAAGACTGTAAATAAACTCAAGCGTAGGATTTCATGTCATCTGTCAGAAATCTGCTCTGGATATAAAAATAATGCACTAGCCAAACACACAGGTTTTAAGTTCCAGATCCTGGATCGCATAGACATGGGTGATCTTGAAGGAGACATCCTGAATATTCTGGAGAAACATGAACTTATGTGGCAATTAAAGCTGAACTCTCTTAGGAAGCCTGGACTAAACTACTACTGTTCAATTTATTTATTTATTTAAAAAAGTCTGACAAATTGCCTTTCTGCAATAAAAACTACGTGGATTTTACATCTGGATTTTTCTCTTTCTGTTATTTTCACCGCCTCCTCCTGCTCAGTACTTGGTTGTTTTACAAAATTATTTATTTATTTATTTATTTTACATTTGTTGAGTCGGCTAGTCTAGCTGGATACATGTCCATTTTCAGTAGAGGCCCAGAGAGAAAAGCTCCACATAGTTATACATAGTAATTACAATATAAGAATTGAAGTTATACAGCGTTGTTAAAAAAATTTAGAAAATTTAAGATGGTACAATCAAAAGAGAAAAGTGTTTTTTTTTTCATAGTTTAGCATAGTATTCCAGTTTCATGGGTTACAGTGATAAATTTTGCATAAAATGCTTATATTTGTGTACAAAAGAATAGATTGTAAAGATTTCATATGATATGAAGACATAAAGGAGGGGTGGGAAAAGATAGAGGGAGAAGAAATTAGTCAGGGTTAGTGCAAGTGCATAGCCAGTGATTATTGAGATGTAGTTTTAGATGTTTTTTAAAAAGTTGTAGAGAAGTCTGAGCTGTGATATCGGATGGAAGTTTATTCCACACTTTTCCCACAGAGTTAGAGAACCTGCTGAGTTGTTTGATTTAGTAGTTTTAATCAGCAGTTTGCTTGAGGAACATACATTTTTGAGGTTGTTGTAAGGTGTGATAAGGCTAGAGAGTATAGGAGTATTGCTAGGTAGGTACATGGTCTTATGAGCTATAGTGAGTTGGTGAAATTGAAGCTGGTTAAGGAATTCAAGCCAGTTTAAGTGTTTAAGATTTAAACAGTGGTGGGTTCTGAAAGGAGAGCCTGTAGCAAATCTAGCAATATTATTATAGGAAGTTGCTAGTTTCTTGAGGTTATTTTTGGAGACATTAGTATATATGGGAGCAGCATAGAGCAGAGTGGATAGAAGGTGAGTTCTAGCTATAGCAGACCTAGCTTCTGGTGAAAGATAGTGTTTGATGCGATAAAGGGATCCCAGTTTCTTATTAGTTAATTTTATTGTATTGTTTATGTGTGTATCGAAGTTTAGGTTGTTGTCAATCGTTATTCCTAGCAGTTTAGTGTTAGGGTCAGGTAAGATAAGGGTACCATTGTTAGAAATAAGATTGATCTGTACAGGGGAAGACTTTTGGGTTGGGGTGAAAAGTAGCAATTTAGTTTTTTTGGGATTTAGGAGGAGGCAGCGGTAAGAGAACCATTGTTCAACAGCGTTGAAGGCTTTTTGAGTAATTGACTGAAGTTTGGTTGGTGAGTTAGCAGAGCAGATTAAGGTTGAGTCATCTGCATATTGAATACAGGTAGAGTATGGGATCGCAGATTGAAGGTCGTTTATGAAGATAGAAAATAAGAGTGGGCCTAAAATAGAGCCCTGTGGAATGCCGAGGGAGATTGGGAGGTGATTAGAAAGTTCATTTTGCCAGAGTACAGCCTGCTGACAATTACCAAGTTAAGATGTACACCACTTTAAAGATAGGGAATCCAGAGAGTGAGACTTAAGGGTATACAGTAGGAGTTGATGGTTGACCATATCGAAAGCTTTGGATAGGTCAATGAAGACTGCAGATGATAGACTGTTGTTATTGCGGTTATTGTTGATACAGTTTGTGAATGATAGCAGGGCAGTGGTAGTACTATGAAATTGTCTAAAGCCATGTTGGCAATTAGCAATAGGTTATTTATGAGAAGGTGGTTGAGTATCTGTTTATGGATGCATTTTTCCATAATTTTAGCTATTGGGGATAGTAAAGCTATGGGACGATAGTTAGGGTAATCATTGGAGTTTCCTCCTTTATGTAAAGGGATGAAATGTGAGATTTTCCAGATTGATGGTAAATCACCTTCGTTTATAGAAATGTTTATCAGAATGGAAATAGGGTAGGCAATGGCTTTAGCACCTTTTTGCAAGAATTCTGCTGGGAGTTTATCAGCTGATGGGGAGGTTGGTTTTAACTTTTGGAGAAGGGAGGAGCTGTATGAAGTAGATACAGGTTGGGGGTGAAATTGTGGGGATGGATTATCAGAAGATGTGGGCAAGTTAGATATATTAGGTGATAGGTGGCTAGCTAGAGTTTGGATGGTTTCTGTAAAGAAAGAATTAAAGGTATTGGCAGTTTCTTTTGGATTTTTGGGGTTAGATCCTTGTGGACTGGGTGTGATTGATTGGCCTGGGTAGAGGAGATTATTAATACTAGCCCAGAAGTTTTTAGGTTGTCTGGTAGAGGATTGTTGTAATTGTAGACAGTCATTTTTTATCTAGCAGGGTGGCTCTTTTAGTGCTGTTTCTATGTTCTCTAAAGGTTTTATGGTCTGTCAGATTCTCAGAAGTACTCCATTTTGCCCAGTATTTATTTCTAAGTAGGATTTTCTGTTTAGTAGCATTAGTAAGCCAAGGGGCTGGTTTAGCTTTGATTCTGATAGAACGGGTTGGTGCATGATGATCCAAGATAGCCAAGAATGTAGTATTAAAGTATTCCACAGCGTTATTAAGAGTGAGAGTTTTTAATGGAGACCAATTACATTGATTAAGTTCTGCTTGGAAATGTTCTGGGTTGAAATGCTTTTTTGAACGTATTATTCGGAAAGTGTTTGGGAATGTTATGTCGGTTTTATGTCTGATAATATATGTAAGACAATGGTCGCTAAGGTCATCAGGAAGGATGCCTGTTGTGTAGGTTTGCTGTGGGGTATTAGTTAGTATCCAGTCTAAGGTGGTAGCTTTGTTATTGATTTTATTGGTTCTGGTATGGTAATTAATCAGTTGTGAGAAGCCATACAGGTTAATGTGGGTGGTGGGATTCGTATTTGTGCAGGAGTTCCAGTCAATGTTAAAGTCCCCAAGAATAATGGTTTCTCGAGGGATATTACTAGAGAGCCAGCTAAGAATGTCCTCTAGAATATTACAATTGTTCCCTGGGGGGAGATAGACACATGATATTTATGACTTTACTAGAATTTAGCTGCAGTTTGGAGATTATTTCTGCACTAGCATTTGTTGGTAAGTTAAGTTTGAGTGTACTGATTTGTAGCTCAGTTTTATAGAGGATTGCTACTCCCTCTCCTTTTTTGGAAGTACGGTCAAGTCTAATAATATTATAGCCAGGTGGGGAGATTTCGTTGTCTTTGATGGAAGGTTTTAGCCATGTTTCAGATAAACATAGGATATCAAATGGCTGAGTCTGTAAGAGTGCATGAAGTTGAGTAATTTTGTTGCAGATACTGCATATATTTAGGTGTGCAATTGAGAGTGAGTTGGTAGGCTTGGTAGGTGGAGGTTTAGTAGAATTGTTGTGGTTGTTAATTGTTAAGGAAAGGGGATTATTTGGGCCAGGGTTTGGGTGAATGTCACCATCTAATAGAGACAGAAGGGGTGCTATAGGTTTAGGTTGGTCTGGTTTGCTGTAGAAATTGAATAGTTTTCTAGTTTTTAGGTAAGAGAAGTTAATATGAGTGAGTCGATGATATTTCCGTAATTGGAAGGAGGGTATGTAAGTGATATTTAGGCAGTAGAGAGAAGAAGGTTTTGCTTGTGATGAGGTATGTCTGGAAGGTAGTGGTAGGGGGTTGTTGAGAGAGTGTTCAAATGAGGTAAGAAAAACCTGAGCTGTTTAGAAAAAGAAGCAGCCGAAGAAGTGTGGAAATACAAAGCAAAATCTAGGCACTTTTAAAAGGTATAAAAAAGAAATATGGACATGGGAAAGAGAGCTCTGATATGGTGCAATATTTATCACAGGAGAAAGCCAAATTAATCTACACAAAAAAGACAGTCCCAAAGATATTCAAAGAGAAATACAGGCAAGAGGCAAGAGGGGGTAATAAGAGTAACCAAATTAAAATTTGACTGTTGTGGGGGATTGTAGGGATGTACATTTTAAGGATAGTGATTTGAATAGAGCAGCGATAGGCTGGAAAAAATGTAAGTAAGGTAGAGAAGTGGTAGTAGGATAGGTGTTAGGAGAAGATGTGAACAGAGATAGTGTGGGCAGGTTGTTGAGGAAAGGGGGTGGGTGTAGTAATTATTTGTTTCATATGGTTGGTGTAAATTTAGAAGGGGTGTGGTCTGTAGGTGGATAAGTTAAGGAGCACTGGGGGCGGGTGAGAAATGGGGGCAGGGTAAGGGAGCAGAGTGAGCCCGAAGGGCGAACGGAGTGGGATCCGACAAGAGAGAGTTCTGCCAAGGAAGACAATCAGTGAGGTCGGAGAAAATTCTGCAGGTAAGTTTGGTAGAATAGGATTTTGAGAGAGACAGAATGTTAGAAAGAAGAGATTAAGGCTGTAAGAGAGATAGTAGGTAGGAAGGATGCTTGGAGAGAAGGTAAAGAATCAGTGAAAAGCAGGGGGCAATGTGCTATAGGTAGGATTAGCCGGTTTGTAGCAAATTGGTAAAGA
Source organism: Protopterus annectens (assembly GCF_019279795.1). NCBI lineage: Eukaryota > Metazoa > Chordata > Ceratodontiformes > Protopteridae > Protopterus > Protopterus annectens. Next base: position 773,486,360 of record NC_056735.1, read on the forward strand.
ATAGCTTATAGAGTGACGCCACCTAGTGGCCAGGAATATAAATACAAGAGCTAGGCCTACTTTAGGTGATGGCAGGGTAAGTGAAGGGTAAAAGTGGGACAGAAGGAAAGATAGGACACGTGTTAGAATTAGGGATACTTACAGGAGATTAAATTAGGTGGTTGGGGTCGTTGGCTGCTGACTTCCTAGACTTGGAAGCTTAGGCTAACCTAGCAGAAGCTTGGACATTTATCAGGTTGCAAAAGTGACTTAATTATTTCCGTACATACTTTCACTGGTTTATAGGAAGGGAAAGTTTCTCTGGGAGCCAGTAACTACTTCCTGAGATGGATTAATTTCAGTGACGGCCAGCAGCTAACATTCAGTTGTTTGCTGTAGGGGCAAATCAAAGTACACAGCTAGTGATATGGAGAAGGAAAGACAAGAGAAAAAAAAGGGGGTAAGGCATACAGCACAAACAATAGAAGGCAGGTTACAAACAGCATACAATGTTACATTCAGAGAGTGTTTAGTTGTCGAATAAATTCTAATGCACTCTAGGCTACAAAGTGGTAACTGATGTGGATAGACAAAACAGAATTACATTTGTTAATAAGTAGCATACACCATTTTCAGACAGACTAAGTAAAAAAAGAAAAATTCCACTTTCAGCTTATATGCCTCTAATAATGGTAACAATGTACTGAGATTTTTACACTACAAAATAAATGGATAGTTAATTATCTAAAACACAGTATTAGGGGACAGAATCCTGCTCTACACATTCAGGGGGAATATAATTTTTAAAAAATTATATATTCACTGCTGCTGATTGAAGGAAGTCCCTGTGGTAAGTCATTTAGTACGCTAAGCTGATACAGTAAAGACAGCTAGGGTCAGAGTTCCATGGAATAACTGTAACGCATTCTAGGACAGACTAAGTTAGTAATAATGATAGTTTAAAGGGAGGAGGGCTTAGTTGTGACCATAGGGGCCAGGTAGCTTTGAGAGCTTGGTCGGTACAGCGCTGAGGGTCTTGTGGCAATGTATATTGAGTATATATCAGTACTACAATAGAAAATTGAAGTTAAAAAAAAGAGAAAGTATTATTGCCGCACACAAAATGCACTATTAGTGCTGTGCGCCACTGTATGAAGTTTGCAATAGCTTTATTCTTGGTTAAAGTACCTGTGACAGGGCTGTGTTTCTCCGGCCAGTATAAAATCAGTAAATAGTAATGCCACACTAAAAATACACTCTTTAGAGCTGTGTGACACTGTTCGGCATTTGACAAAACAATCTTGGTAGAAAGGGCGCGTAGCAGCGCTAAGCGCCTCAGGGCAGTATAACTTAGAGTAAAATAATAATGGATTGCACAGAATGCACAATATAGAGCTGTACGAAGCACTTGTAGCATTTATTCTTGGTAAAAAGTACTTGTGACAGTGCTGTGTATCTCCGGCCAGTATAAGACAAGTAAATAGTAATGCCACACGTAAAATATACTCTTTAGAGCTATGTGACGCTGTTCGGCATTTGCCAAAAAATTAAACTTGTTTGAAAGGGTGTGTAGCAACGCTAAGCACCTCAGGGCAGTATAAATTAGAGTAAATGATAATGGATTATACAGAATGCACAATCTAGAGCTGTGCGATGCACATACAGCATTTATGCTTGGTAAAAAGTACTTGTGACAGCACTGTGTATCTTCGGCCAGTATAAAATAAGTAAAAATTAATGCCACACGTAAAATAGACTCTTAGAGCTATGTGACGCTGTTCAGCATTTGCCAGAACAATTGAACTGCCTGATACACAATCAATCCTGCAATCATATCAATGATTGATAATCCATTAAGATGCCACTAATAATAAGCAGTAGATGGTTAAAAAAAAGCAATATCCTTACTGGGCAGACATTATAGCAGAAATTCCAAAAGTAGGAGAAAATACAGTAATAGTCTGTATCAGCAAGCAAGTAGACCTTTGGTAGCTAGTAACACATGCTCAACGCTGAAAGCGTTCTCAGCAAATAGCAATATACATTTTACAAATTTGTAATTGCCATACCAATAGTTACAACTGTAAACCAGTAAAGCAAACTACTTAAATAGTAGACAAAGAGTAGTACAAAGCTTTAGTTACCTTACTATAGATTAAGCACCGAGGTAGGGAGCACAGCAGCCAAGTACAGGGGTAGAAATAAAGATGGCGACCCTAAAGTGTAAGGTATATTTATAAGATGGGGAGGGACAAAGGGGCTAAGGGGGAGGGTATAAGGATCAAGCACAGGTAAGGGCTAAGATACGCGAGATAAGAAGTAGGGATAGAAGGGAGATGAGTAGGAATACTTTTAGGGGGAGGAGCTTAGTGCTTGAGACCGTAGACTAGGAGGGAAATAAGACTCACTGTTTGCAATAATTTGAGGATAATATGGAGAAATATAAGAGGTTGTAGGGTTGGGGGATGGTCAGGTGTAAAAGAGATAGGGGATAAAGACAACAGAATAACAGCGACAAGAGAGAGTTCTGCCAAGGAAGACAATCAGTGAGGTCGGAGAAAATTCTGCAGGTAAGTTTGGTAGAATAGGAGTTTGAGAGGGAGAGAATGTTAGAAAGAAGAGGCTGGTAGGAAGAGATTAAGGCTGTAAGAGAGATAGTAGGTAGGAAGGATGCTTGGAGAGAAGGTAAAGAATCAGTGAAAAGCAGGGGGCAATGTGCTATAGGTAGGATTAGCAGGTTTGTAGCAAATTGGTAAAGAATAGTTTATAGAGTGACGCCACCTAGTGGCCAGGAATATAAATACAAGAGCTAGGCCTACTTTAGGTGATGGCAGGGTAAGTGAAGGGTAAAAGTGGGACAGAAGGAAAGATAGGACACGTGTTAGAATTACGGATACTTACATGAGATTAAATTAGGTGGCTGGGGGGGTTGGCTGCTGACTACCGACTACCTAGACTTGGAAGCTTAGGCTAACCTGGCAGAAGCTTGGACATTTATCAGGTTGCAAAAGTGACTTAGTTATTTCCGTACATACTTTAACTGGTTTATAGGAAGGGAAAGTTTATCTGGGAGCCAGTAATTACTTCCTGAGATGGATTAATTTCAGTGATGACCAGCAGCTAACATTCAGTTGTTTGCTGTAGGGGCAAATTAAGTACACAGCTTACTATAGATTAAGCACCGAGGTAGGGAGCACAGCAGCCAAGTACAGGGGTAGAAAGTGCACTGGAACTTAGAAAATTGCCACATTGTTTACATGCCTAATTGTATTTTATTTTATTTTATTCTACAAAACTGGTTTTAAATACCATTTTAAAACAGTTGAAATTTAAGTGTATATTTTGTTTCCATCATCATACATACATTTTTTCCTTATTTTTATTTTTTTCTGGTTCTTTTTTCCACTTTATTCAAAATGATGTGGAATAACAATACTAACTAATTATACAATTATACAGGTTTTTAGGGTTCTTGTACACAGACCTGAAGAAGTCTAGAAGGACGAAAGCGATCTTTGTTAACAATAGGTTATGAAAACAGAAATTGATTTTTACATGCAAAATGTGCATGTATATATTTATATATATTTTTTTGATTGCCAAATGAACTAAGGTTGATATATTTCCAGCCATGTAGTATATTGTCTTGGATAAAATCATAGACTTAATAATCTACTTAATAATTAGGTTAAATAAAGAGGTATCACATCATTATAAATTGCATTTAAAGTAAATAAGGGTTATATATTATTATGACAGCTACTAGGTAGGGCCGGACCGGCTTGAATGTCACACTGATGGGGGAAGGGATGTGAATTTAACATATGTACCAATAACACTGTTTTACAGCACAATAAACCACTCCCATGCCAGATAAAAAGTATATATATATATATATATATATATATATATATATATATATATATATATTTAGAAAGCTTGTGATGAAATTATTACTCTATTTTTGGTTTACCTGGATCGCTTGTCTGTGTACTTAATAAAGTATTTTTGACTGGAAACAGACTGCCTACTTTGCTTGGATTACTTTCGAATACTTAGTTATGCTGTACAATTATATATTTTCTATTATTACTTTTTATTTTGTTTTGACTTAAGACGAGTTTACGTTCGCTACTTTTACTACTATTGTCTGATCTGATTAATATACAGTGATTAACTAGAAATATATGGACTGAAATCTTTCACACAGAGAAGTTTCTTACACTGTTTTGTTTTTGAACCCACTACACTTTAGTGGGTTGTTTTGAGACTTCAGGAATACCACGGAAATTACTTGTTTTTTATCTAGTGGATATCGCTGCTGTGGAACAGATTCCCCATTCACATAAAAACGGACAGAGCCAGCTCTTAAATGCATTTTCCCATGCACAGGTCCCCTCAAATCATATGGGGTGAGATCCCAGTTATTCTCATTAGGGTCACTATATATTTATCAACCATGGGATGGGTAAGGTCAATCTATAACCAAATGGGATAGGTTATTTTGAGTACAAAAAGGGAAACTGGTTAAGCTTAAAATGGTCCACAAGGGTAGCTAGCCTAGTAGTTACCTATGAACAACCGCCCAGCTTCAAAAAGCTTTGCCCCCTCAAGTCCTTCACTCTGACTGCTGATCGGCTAACCCCAATAAGTCAGGAGTCAGTCTTTCTACAGAGCTTTCTTACACATAAAATGAGAGCAGCCTAACAATCCCAAACCATCCAAACCAAAATGGCAGCATATAAAGTAGAAACAAACATAACCCTACTTTGATTCCAACTACAACTATATACAAAAGTAGGGGGATAGGGAGTGGGTGTGGCAGTGAGGAATTTGAACATCTATAGGTAACTCTATCTTACACAACTGTACTATGCTCTATTCTGACTGCTACAGTAGCCCTATGGATTAATTACCAAAGTTTTACCATACTTACCTAAGTTTTACCATACTGTGAGAAGGAAGGCCATGGATTTAATAGCCTCAGGAGAATAGTCTTAACAAAACTTGACCTAGACTTAGAAACAAATCCCATTTGTAATATCTTGTAAAGGTATGTATAAAGAGCCATGCAGCTGCCTCTTAGAGGGTGCCCCTTTCCAGTATAACATCCAAAAAGACAAGGCTCTAGTAGAATGTGCCCTAATACTGCCTGCAATAGGTTTGTCGTCGGTTTAGAAACAAGATATCCCTTTTTTGCCCCATGAGAACCTTTTCTATCACGATAGTACCTGAGCTACATGTGCATGTCCAGAGTACACTGAATCCTTTCTCTCTGTTTTTCAGACTCCAGGTAGAAAACTGGGAGTCTGATCGCTTGATTCAATGCAAACTCTGAAACCACTTTGGGCATGAATGAAGGGAATTGTTCTTAAAGACATCCTATCCTTCTGAAAATTAAGATAGAGCTCACCCATCATAAGAGCTTGCAAATCAGATACTCTTTTTGCAGGTGTCAGAGACATGATGAGTACAGTTTTCCAAGGAAAGAACCTTAAATGAGCCTGACGGGCAGGTTCGAAAGGCAATATAGTCAATTTCTCCAGCACATATTTGAGATCTCAAGTAAGAGCAACCAGTTTATGAGCTAGTCTCAGGTGTACAACTCCTTTCAGAATCTGTTTCACAACAGAGAAGAAAGAGAAAGATCAGTGAAAAGACATGCTGAAATGCTGCAAGATGAGCCTTCACAGAGGAATAGGAGAGGCCAGAGAAAAGAACTTGCACAAATATTTGAGCGCCAGTGGTACAAAATCCCTGATGAGCTCCAACTAAATCCCTAGGCATCAACTGGAAAATCACTTCCACTTACCAATACAGGATTTTCTAGGAGCAGGCTTTCATGCCTCCTTTAGTACTTGCTGCATGTCCTCATGAAATAAGTGTGTTACAGTTATTAACCACAGTTTCAAGGATAGTGTGCCCATAAAAGCCAAAATCAAATGAAGAATGGCACACAAGTGGAGAGACAGCACAATGTATTCAAAAAAGGCTTTACTCCACACAATAATAACTATTATGTGGAATAAAGCCTTTTTGACTACATTGTGCTGTCTCTCCACTTGTGTGCCTTTCTTCATTTGATTGTGTTAAAGTTATATTGAATCATAAGTAGAAGTTGACTGATATTGGGATGTATCAAACTCCTTCAGTCTTGTGTGAGCAGATCCAGTTTGTGAGGAAGCTTGTGGTAATTCCCCTTTAGCCAATTCCATAAGATGGGAGAATCAATGTTGCCTGGGCCAAAAGGAGGTCACCACCATGATTTTTGTGGTATCCTTCTGAATATTCAGAATTACCTTGGATATCAGGGGAGTGGGTGAAAACACACAAAGGAACATTTTCTTCAAAGACAATGAAAATGTATCTTTTTTTCCCATGTATTCTTCTAATGATCCTTTAGTTATCTGTTTTCAAAGGAGGTGAACAGATCTATTTGTGGTGTTCCCCACAACTGGATCAAATCCTGGAAGACCCCTCATTCAGTTTCCTTTCGTGAGGGTCTGTCCTGGTCCTGCTCAACTTGTCTGCCACTACATTTTGCTCTGAAAGAGTGACAGATGCTTGGAGGGTTAATGAATGCTGAAGAGCTAATTCCCAGGTCATAAATGACATCCTACATGGGGGGGGGGGGGACAACCTTGTACCGTCCATCTTGTTTTATATACCACATAATTGTGGTATTGTCTATAATGGCTTGAAGAGGTCCTGGGGACCAAAGATGATAAAGAGACTTATAGGCATGGATCACAGCCAACATCTACTTTAAACTGATGGTCTTTAGTCTTTCTGAAGGATTCCACGTGCCTTGTACTTTTACCCCTCTGGAATCTGCTCCCCAAACAAAATCTGACACATCTGTAGTAATAGATTGGTTTGCGGTCAGAGGACAGAAGGGAAGACTTGTGTTCAGTTGAATTTCTTGTCTCCACCAATGCAGTTCCCTTTTTTATGAATACCAAAACTGAAATTTGACACAATGGGTATATGCATTTTTTAGAAACCACTTTATTTTTCTCATGTGTAGCCTGGCTACATGTATTATGAGAATTGTCAGTGCTATGAACTCTACAATCCCAAGGAATTCTCTTGTAGAAGCCTAAGTTGGATTGGAGAAGTTCAGGAAAATTCCAGATAAATATCCACCTTGTCATGTGCCAAAAATACATTTTGAAGGGAAGCATCTATAAGGCATCCCTCAATTACAGTCCTGTGAAACAGAATCCAAAGGGATTTTGCAATATATATCTGGAACTGCAAATTGGTCAAAAGGGAAATAACCCATGTTAATGATTTGTGATATCTGGATAAAATGTCTGAAAAGATAAGATGAGCAGATTGTCTAAATAAGGAAAATGTGAATGGTATCAAGTCTAACATATGCTATGACTGAGGCCAGACATTCTGTGAATGCCTATGGAGCTGTAGAGTAAAGGGCAAATCATTGAATTGATAATGTGACCCAGAAACAGAGAACCTTTGAAACTTCTTGAAGCCTGTGGCTACGGGAATGTGATAATAAACATCTTTTAGGTCTAGAGTTACCAAGTAACTCATGTGAAGAATGAGAGGTAACATTTTCTGTAAGATCAACATTTTGAACTTTAGAACTTTTGCATACAGAGTTTGAAACGAAAGATCTAGAACTGGACTCCAAGAGGCCTCTTTCTTTAGTATCAGAACCATTCCAGAGTAGAAGAAGCATTTGCCCCTTTGACCTAAAGTTTGTAACTACTGAAGAACCTGAGGAAAAAAATTCTATTTGGTTGAGAGGGTGAAAGGTACTCCCCTGAAAGATGTGTTTGTATTCAATGCCATCTGTAATCCCCTTGCACCACTTTCAACACTCAGGAGTCCAAAACAATATTTTGCCAAAAGGGAATGTTGAGAGGCAGTTTTTTGGAACAAAATTTGAAAAGATGCTGTCTGATGAGAGGGAAGAGGGTAACTAGTATTGGCTAGTCCCTTTTTCAGAAAAGACCCCTGATTTATTTTCTTGCAAAGAAAAAGACTAGTTTTGTTTATTTGGCTTTTCTTCGTTAAAGGAGGAGGCCTATAAGATTTGTACTGGGGAACATTAAATATCTTAGAAACTCCCTGAAATCAATTTCCATGTGTTATCATATTGTTTGAGAACCTGGGTATCAGAAGAACCAGACAATACTTCCTTGTCTAAAGCTGAATCCAGCGTTTCAGATTTTACCTCCTCAGCAAACTTTTGATAATGCACCCAAGCAAATTTTCTCATTACTGTAGCAGTGGCTCTAGACATAGTATCTACACAATCAAACGCATTATTCAAAGCATGTTTAAATACCAGAGAAAAGATGAAAACAGTTTATTTAAAAAAATATCTTTCTTCTCTAGAAAGACTATAAGTTACTCCCTCAGAGTGTCCACATGATAAAGCTTAAATGTCCATTTATTTGTCTGGTAATTCAGAAATCTGAACTCTAAAGTGGAAGAGAAAGCATTCTCATAACAATTTGGTCCAAACCTTTACCTTTTTCACTAGGTTATCTTTAAACTCCTGGATCTGCTTGTGGCTGCTGTGCGTTCCTGGCCTGCTATCCCATACTTCCTTTTTTCTGCCTCTCTATCTACTCTGCTCTGCGTCTACTGGCCCTGCCCTCTTGGACAACTAAGAACAGACACAGATTCTATTTTTTTCCCCAGACTGACTTACTTCCCCAACAGGAAAGTCCTACCTTCTCCCTGAAGTGACAGGAAAGGAATTCAAGAAATTTTTCTGCCTCTCTACCTACTCTGCTCTGCCTACTGGCCCTGCCCTCCTGGACAACTAAGAACAGACACAGATTTTATTTTTTCCCAGATTGACCTACTTCTCCAACATGAAAGTCCTACCTTCTCCCTGAAGTGACAGGAAAGGAATTCAAGAAATGTTTTTGCCTCTCTACCTACTCTGCTCTGCCTACTGGCCCTGCCCACCTAGACAACTAAGAACAGACACAGATTCTATTTTTTCCCAGATTGACTTACTTCCCCAACAGGAAAGTCCTACCTTCTCCCTGAAGTGACAGGAAATGAATTCAAGAAAATTTTCTGCATCTCTACCTACTCTGCTCTGCCTACTGGTCCTGCTCTCCTGGACAACTAAGAACAGACACAGATTCTATTTTTTCCCAGAATGACTTACTTCCCCAACAGGAAAGTCCTACCTTCTCCCTGAAGTGACATGAAAGAAATTCAAGAAAGTATGTTATATGGACTTAATCCTAATTTATTTTGAATGTAAAGTTACTCTATCACTTACTAGGAGCTAGGATAAAATTCTGACTTGTGAAGCCTGCAGCCAAAACCCCCATATCTACCTCATCCCATTTCAACCTTTCCTTTACCTTTCTACCACCTATAGTGATTCCTCACTCCACATATTTGATTTGGCCACTAGATGGCAGTCTTTACCCATCTATAACCTCTCTTCCTCACACAATCTCTCTCACCATAACATATATCTAGTTTCTTTTTCACTTTCTTTTCTCTAACTGCTTGCTAATTAGTCCTACCTACCTCTGACTTTCTTCCTACTCCCCCTCAACACAGTCACCTCAGCACACCTCTAACCAGCCTGATTACCACCCTCTGTACTTACCTTCACCTTACTGATAGTTTTTCACACTGTCTGTCCTGCTGCCATTCTTTCCTTGGGTCTCCCCACTCCATTTGCCCTGCGGGCTCACTCTACTCCCTTACCCTACCCCCAAATCTCACCAACCCCCACTGCACCTGACCTTATACTTCCCTAGCTACACCCCAACCTCTTCAACCAATTAGCCAACTCCATTGCTCTTATCAATTAACAATTGTTGGCTCCTTTTGTTAACCCAAACTGTTCAACAGCTGACTTTCCCCTCTCTCAGCCCCACCATACAACTGGTCTTCATTCCTTCCAATTATCTTAATCTCCTCCACCCTATACCCCTCACTATGTATAGCCACTGCTAGTCAACACACCTTAACATTTTTCTCTTGTCCATTGGGCTTACCTCTCTACTGATATCTCATGGCCTAACTTGCTATGAATCCCTAACCTTTGCTAAATTTCAACACCCCCTAAGACAAACAAGCCCACTCTCTCCTATAACCTCTCTAACACACAGTAACATAACATCTTATTCATCCTACCTTCTACCACAGTTTCATAGAATAACCCATATTAAATATTACCAAATGAGAAAAGAAGACCCTTCTCTCTGTAAACTTGTCAAACTATCACTTAACTCTCATAATTGTCTACTGCTACATGGTGACATCCACCCGAACCCTGGTCCTAACTATAGCACCCTTAATACTTCTTCAACCAATACTATCACTTCTCTCACCCTCCCAAAAAGCCCAAACTCTCTAGTTATAGGTCACCTCAATATACGTAGTGTAAATAATAAAATAACCCAGCTACATGCCCTATTAGACACCTATTCCTTTGACATCTTATGCCTTACTGAAACTTGGCTTAAACCCACAACTTGTCTCTCCAGGCTATAACATTCTCAGACATGACCGTCTAAATAAAAAGGGTGGTGGGGTAGCAATACTGTTCAAATCTGAATTGAAGGTCACATCACTACATATACATCCACCACCACCTAATAACGCTGAATTTCTAACCTCTAAGCTCCAAATTAATACAAAAAAAGCTATATATATATTATTTGCTCATATATCCCCCCAGGTAACAACATCAGTACTCTTGAAAATACCCTTAGCTGGCTTTCCATGTCCCTATCACAATAAACCATACTCCTTGGTGATTTTAATATTGACTGGAATGGCTGTACCTCTGCCAACCCGACTACTATATAAACCTCTTTGGCTTCCAGAAAACCATTACCTTCCCTACCAGAACCTACAAACCTAGCAAGAAACAAACCACATTAGATTGGATACTAGTTAATAGTGACCCCCATGCTTATAAAACAGGTATACTCCCCGACAACATAAGTGACCATTCTCCTACTTTCATTTCTAGGAAAAAGACCCACTTTCACAATCAAATAGCATTTAGTACTACCACAAACAACGTAGTTAACTTCCAAGCTGAGCTCAAAGCCTGCAACTGGTCGCCCCTAAAATACCTACCTCTTGACGAAGCAGTTTCTTTCTTTAACAAACATTTTTGCAAATCCTAGATCACCATGCTCCCACTTGCACTGTTAGAATTAAAAACAAACTGGATCCCTGGCTCTCTAAAGACATAAGACTAGACATTCAACTAAGAAATAAACTCTGGTCCAAATGGAGAAAAACTAAAAACCCAACTGTCCACCTTAACTTTAGCCAACTTCATAATACCACAAAAAATCTATATTCGTTGAAAAAAAAACTACTACCTCAAATTCCAACAGACCCAACCGCAAAACCCAGAAAAGTTCTGGTCAGGAATCAATAAACTACTCCACCCAGGACAGTCCAAAACACCTACCCACTCAAACTTCTTTCAACCAAATTGCTGACACAGTTAATATTTTTTTTTCTCTGAAACAGTACAATCACTAGCAAATACCTTACCACCTGTTACCACCACCAAACTATCCTCACTATTCAACTTGCCCCAAACATTTAACCTCCAGCCTGTCCCAACATCTCTCATACACTCCCTGCTTCTCAAACTTAAACCATGTATACCATCAGCTGACCTCCTCCCAGATGAATGCCTGCAAATTGCAGCTGGTGTACTTGCCTACCCTATTTCTATCTTAAACAGAACCACTTCTGAATCCTATGTCCCATCCAATTGGAAAGTCTCACATATTATCCCTCTGCATAAGGGAGGTACCTCAAATGAAATTTCAAACTTCCGCCCCATAGTCTTCTCTCTTCCTTAGCAAAAATTATGGAGAGATGTATCCACTGTCAATTACTGCATCATCTCCTCCAGAATAACCTACTAGTGGACTGCCAACATGGCTTCAGGCCATACCATAGTACTACAACTGCACTTCTATCCTTTACAGATTGCATTAATAAAAATAGGAATGCTAACCTGCTATCTTCTGCTCTTTTCATAGACCTCTCCAAGGCCATTGATATGGTTAACCACAAACTATTGACAGGTATACTTAAATCACTTTCCCTTGATTCATAATTAGTACAATGGTTCCAATCCTACCTGGACAATAGAAAACAAGCAGTCCTTTGGGACAATAACCTATCCTCTCAGCTTCCAGTCACCCTTGGAGTCCCAAAAGGATCAATTCTTGGACCACTATTTTCATTAATGATCTGAAAACTTCCCTTCCCCAAGCTACATGAATACAATATGCCGACGATTCGACTCTGGTATGTGCCGCATCCTCTCCAGCAGAACTTCAAACCAGTACACAGTCTTTACCTTAGTAGAAAACTGGTTCCATCAAAGATGTCTCCTCCTTAACCCCAAAAAAAACTAAATTATTACTTTTTACTCGCACACAGAAATCCCCCCCCCTATAAAATAGACAACAATCTCAACTTTAACACACGCATTAATTCAACTATTAAATCAGTTAATAGAAAACTTGGATTCCTTTTTAGAATCAAGCCCTTTCTCACAGCCTCAGCTAAGATTTCTATTGCCCAGACCCACCTCATTTCTACCCTTCTCTACGCCTCCCCTATCTATACTAACTTATCCAAAAGCAATCTGAATAAACTAGCTACCCCCTACAACAACATAGCCAAATTTGCCACCGGTGCCCCTTTTCGTACCCACCATTGCCATAATCTTAAACTTCTAGGATGGCTGGAAGTACAAAACCAACTACTTTTCCAGCAACTCATTTTTATCCACAAGATCGTACATCATCCTGCAAATACTCCCATACTCTGTAACCTCTTCAATTTCTATAAAAATTTACCAACCCTAAGATCCGCTAAGAAGCTACAAGTAGCCACCATAAAATCCAACAACAAATCCGGGGACTGCCTGTTCTCAAATGCTGTTGGCAATACTTGGAACAAACTTCCAAGAGAAATAACATCCCTGACTTCCACCAACCTTTTCAAAAAACAATTGAAAATCTTCATTAAAAACCAATGGCTCTGCCCCTGCTCCAATCCTGACTGATACTATTCTCCTTTTTGTCTAATTACTTCTCGACTAAAAACTTTTTCTTCTGATATTTCCTCTATCGTCTACGTTGTCTTAGAATCAATTAATTTTTTTTTACCTCCTTACTGTCCTGAGTAAACTCATATAAATTAAACATTTTTGTTTTTCTTTTTATGCAACTGTATAATAACAATCTGTTTTCATATATGTAACCTTATAACTGTTTGCTAAAACATTTGCTAATCAGTTGCATATTATATAAATTGTTTTTTTCCACTGTTTTTTTTTGTGGACTCTATGTATAATATTTTTTCTCTGAGCTTTTCTCCTCGGGCCTCTACTGAAAATCAATATATATCCAGATAGACTAGCCCAGTCAACAAATGTAAAATAAAATAAATAAATAAGGTGTAGGGCTGGTATTGAGGACCAGCTTGTTGCCATCAGGAGATACTCCTGATATGGCCACTGGATCAGCTGTAAGGTGAGAGAAAATAACTTTTAGCTTGAGGTGCTTTATACAACTTATTTGATTTTTTTAGGGACTGATGGCTGGGTATCAGGATGACTAGAGGAAAAATTCAACACATCCTCCAGGGCTGGCCATATAGGAGGGATTGGAGTGGGACGAGTAATATCCATTTGCAGTAAATCATTACAGGTCCTCAGTTTGGGGGAATATCAATTTGTTCCCATAAAAAATAATTAATTCATCCTGGCAATGGTCTGATTAAAAGAAAATTCATTCACAGAAGGAAAAGAATAAAAATTTTCCTCAAAATCAGAGAGTTGGAATTGGGAATCAGCAGGAAAAGAAACTCTATGTCTGTCCAAATAAAAATCATCAGACCCTATACCCTCAGCAATAACTGACAGATGCCCCTCAGTAAAGGATTCCGAGTACCCGGAATTAATGTCTGTAATGCCTGTCTAGCCAAAGTAGGGCACTCATTTATTTGACAGTAATAAACATCATTGGAAGAACAATGTCTAACAATGTTTTTTCTTAATAGCAGTTCCAGCAGAAAAGGACCAGCTAGAAGGAGGGACGATTGTCCGGTCTAATGGTCTCTTGCCCCAGGTACCCAGTGAGAGAAGATGGTTCTCCCTAGCTATTATCAAATAATGGAACAGTCAAAGAAGTTGTGACTGATTCCCCGGTTCATGCTGGTCACAAGGATTACAACAGAGGAAGCCAGAGAAGTAAATGAGTGGTTTGAGTAACAAGCAATGGCCACCGCAAGTTCAGTCACTATTGGCTGAGGCATAGACTAAGTTTGCAATAATGGAAAGGACTCCTTGGCAAATTATTTTTTTCTTCCTATCTAGGTACTGTGGGAGAATGGCTAGTTAGACCGGAGTAATTATCTATGCTGTAACTGGAGAGAAAGCACCTGGAGAGGAAGCACTGCTAGAGTGGGTTTGTCACAAGGTAAGGTGTTACTGAATATTCATAAGCAGCACTCTTACTCTTGCAACACCTTCCCCAGTCCATTAACAAATAATAAGTAAATGTAGAACAGAATTTTCCTGTTAGTAATGTATACACACACACACACACACACACACACACACACACACACACACACACACACACACACACACACACACACACACACACACACACACACACACTGACAAAATCAAAATGGCAGGTAGGTGGTCATGAAGTAAGTATAAGCATTACAAAGACACTTAAAAACCCTGCCTGTCCCACAAAAGTCAAAGTTTACACAAGCAGTACATATGTTTTCATAAAATTAGCCCAAAATATATGAATAAACACTATCACGAAACTTCTGATATTGTGAAAAAACAAGTTTTTTTTTTAAAGGGGGAAGAATACCTTTAGTCACAAAATATATAAAATACTATTTTTCTTAAAAGGGCAACAATTTTTGAGTGGAGGGGGTTCCCCAGTGGGGATATATCTGCCAGAAATGAAGCAGATTACTACTTCTGTGAAGCCCAAGAGATAATGCTTCCTGAGAAGGAAAGAAAGTACTGAAGAAAGCTTTACTCTGACTGTTGATTTCCCTCCTTGGGATTAGCCAATCAGCAGTCAGGGGGAAGGAATGGGGGGGGGGGGTTAGAGCTCTTAGAACCTGGCTGGTTGTTGCTTCTTAGGCAGGAAACAATCTATATATCCTAAGGGCTACTGCAGTAGTAGGGATGATGATTAAGACATGTACATGTTATTGTCGGATCTATATTACACAATTCAAGGAAATCAGAACATGACCTTTAATATGATCTGTTATAAATAACCACCTTTCAGTGTGTAGTCTATTTTCTTGACACATGCTGCAATCTTAATTAGGACAGCCTTCATACTATACTAAACATTCAGTCATTAGGGCATTTTGTTCCACAGTCATGAACTTAAAATCATTTAAAAAATAAGTAATTTCTTCCAGGTCTTCCTTCTTTAATTATTAATATCATATGTATAGAATAAGTTGGCTGCATCATATTAAAAAATAATTCTTAATCAATTTTCACATCACTTTGTTATGCCCAACCATATTCTATTCAACTCATCTCTGTTTAAAAGCTAACACATTTTACTTCTCAAAACAAATTACTTATGCTGTAAATTCCTGGTCACTTCAAGACCTCTCCCAGGAAAACCACTACATATCGCTTTTCATAACAGAATCCAATTTATATGACACAGTTCACAATATCACATCTACCCAGCTAGCCATTTCTACCACAGCCCTTCTTCTGTCCAACAGACAGATCAATCCATGCATTAGACTAAATGACAAGGAAAAGGCTTCATGACAAACAATACCCATTCATGGACAAATCCAAGGAAGCTTTCTCTGGAGACCAGATCCAATTTGTAATGAGTGATAAAGGTATGTAGAGTAGCCCATGTTGCTGCTGTGCATATCTCATTCATGAAAGCCTTGGAATGGAAAACAACTGAAGTGGCCATTGATCTGGTGGAATACACTCTCACAGGCAGTGTAAGTAATGCAGTCTCTTTGTCATTTTGACAAGGTAACTTTGGAAACAGATTTCCCTAAAGTTGGGCCGGAAAAGGATACAAACAACTGGTCTGATTTTCTAGATTCTTTAGTTCTGCTGAGATAGAAACTTAATTGTCTGTGAACATCCAGCAAATGTAGGCAATATTCACCTTTGTTGGAAAATTTAGGAAAGAAAACAGGCAAGTCAATGGTTTGACTAATGTTGGATTCTGAGACCACCTTCAGAAGAAAAGATGGGTTAATTCTGAGTGAAACTCTATCCTTATGCAAAATTAAGTAAGGGGGTTTCAAGCATAAAGCTTGAATCTCAGAAATTTGTCTTGTGGAGGTTATAGCGATGAGAAAAAGCATTTTCCATGAAAGAAACTTTAAATGGCATGTCGCTGTTGGTTCAAAGGGAGGAAGCACCATGGACTGAGGAACAATGGTCAGATCCCAGGGGACTAGAGGGTCTTTAAATGGAGGTTTTAATTGCAGAGCTCCTTTCAGGAACACTTTACATAATCTATGTGAAATTAGAGGAAGGTCCTCAAAACCACTATGAAAATTAGAGATGGCAGCTAACTGGGCCCTAACAGTGGAGGCAGAAGCTCATTGATCAAAAAGAATGACTAGAAATTGTAAAACATTTTCCACAGGTGTGGAGAAGGGGTTGAGATTATCGTATGCCCAAGTCGAAAATCTCTTCCATTTGCTAAGGTACAGTTTCCTGGTGGAAGGTCTATGGGAAGTCAGCAGAATTTTTTGCACTGGGGATGGTAAATCATTATGCCTGGTGATTAGAGGAATTGGAGGAAACAAGCCATCTGCTTGAGGTTTTGAAGGTTGGGATGCACCAGTCCCTGAGGGTGAGAGAGCAGTTCAGGAACTGGGTCCAAAATCCATGGGCGGTGAATTAGATGAGGCCATAGAAAGGGAAACCAAATTTGACGAGGCCAATAGGGTGCAATAAGGATCACTTTGCTTCTCAACCTGGTTGCTTTCTTGAGAAAGAGGGGAATGAGGGGAAAGGGGAGAAATGCACAGAGTAGACCCGAGGGCCAATCGCGGAGAACAGTGTCTCTTGGGGACTCCCCCTAAGGGGGGATTAGGGCAAAGTAACTGCTGCACTTGTTGTTCAGGGGCGATGCAAATAGGTCGCAGCAAGGCTGGCCCCAGCGATGGAAAATCTACTTCCCTATTCTGGGATTGAGAGACCACTCATGAGGCAGTAGGATACATCTGCTCAGTTCGTCTGCTGTCACATTCGAGCTCCTCAGGATGTGCGTTGCTATCAGAAAGCAGTTGGAGGAAATCGCCCACTGCCACACTCTGAGAGCTTCTAGATACAGGGGTTACGACTTGGTTCTACACTGTTTTATGATGTACCAGACCACGGACATGTTATCTGATTGAATTGAATGGTTCCTAGAGGGAGGACAGAATGAAAGGCTTGCAACAGTAAAAACACTCCCCTCAACTCCAGAACACTGATATGCAAGTTGGCCTCCATTGGGGACCAAGTGCCTTGGACTGTTCTTCACAGATAATCCCCCCCCATCCAGGAGGCATCCAT
The DNA here is from genome assembly GCF_019279795.1 of Protopterus annectens. NCBI lineage: Eukaryota > Metazoa > Chordata > Ceratodontiformes > Protopteridae > Protopterus > Protopterus annectens. Next base: position 773,503,944 of record NC_056735.1, read on the forward strand.
GGTCACTATGGCCTTGGGTTGAGGAGGGACAAAGGGACAGCTTAAAAGAATTTCCTCAGATTCCATCTACCAGGACAGGTCCTTTTTGCAGCGACTACTGACAAGGCTGGGGTAGGTCACTGGGTGGGTTAGAATGGACCATTGTGATGCTATAAGCCATTGTAGTAGCCGCATATGGAATCTCGTTAGAGGAACCAGGGTGATAGTCATCACCATGGAACCTAACACTTGAAGGATTCGTAGTGCCGGAACTGTGAATGATTTTATTTCCATCTCCCCTTTCTTAATGTTAAGGGCATTGACTTATTAGGGTTGTAAACCAGTAAGTTATAATTACTTTATGTTATGGTATTGGTTTAAATTGTTCTCATACAGTATTTTGTATTTTTTATGACAGTTTTTATGATGTTCAACTATATATTGTCCTGTACCTTTAAATGAAGTAGCCCATGTATCCAGGAAATGACCATCGTAACTTTTGCAGGCTTTTGTATATTGTTACACTGTTCTAATGTTTGTTACTGTTACTCTGATGAAGTCCCTATATGATAGGGGATGAAAGCGCTAAGTGTGTCAGTTTTGGGATTGTTTTTTAAATCACATTAAAGCTTCCTTTAGTACTCCGCAATTTCTTGTTACTGTGTTATATACAGCCATTCAGTTACATCTAGCCTTTTTATTTTGGATTTTTCCCATGTATCCACAGGTGATCCTTAATATAACCATATTAGAAAAATAAATGCTATTCATTCTGCAGTCCCTTTACTTACTACTATTTAATGTTAAGTCTAAACCTACATTTCCTTTTATTTTTCAAAACAGATTTTGTGACAATCTTAATACATTACAGTTGTGCAAGTAAACTTACTGTAAGAGTAGTTCAAATGATCACTGCTGCAGTAGCCTTACCTATATGGGTTATATCACCCCAAGGATATAACAGTTGGCCAGCTTCCATAGCTTCAGGCCAACTTCCACGCAACCAAACTATCAGGCAGCTTGAGCTGAGCTAGCTAAAAGACAAGTTTGGGCATGAAGCCCTTCAGAGCTCTGCTAACAACAGACAGATGGAGGCTGAGCCCTGAAAGGACAAACCTAGGAACAACAAAAAATAAATGTCCACACCCTGGCATAAAAAGCACACTGAAAAACAAGGGAGCTGGAGGGGGGGGGGGGTGGCGGCAGTGATCATTCAAGCATCTACTGTTACGGTAAGTTTACTTAATGCAACTGCACTATGTTCATGACATTGACCACTGCTACAGTAGGCTTAGCTATACAGGTAGATTACCCTAGATAACTACATTTGGGAGGAGGAAGGAAAAGTGCCTAGGAACTCCTGGAGAATGGTCCTAGCAAAGCCTGATCTGGCTATAAAGAAGGAATCAAGCTTATAGTGTTTTGTGAAAGTTTGTATAAAGGATTAAGTAATAGCTTCTAGAATACTTCCAGAATCCAACCCTTTCCAAAAAGCTAAGATGAAGCCAAGGCCCTGGTAGAGAGGGCCTTGACCCTGCCTGGAATAGTTCTGTTATGGTGGGTACAGCAAAAGGTAATAGCCTTAGACAACCATTTAGAAATAGTCTGTTTTGACACAGGTTGTCCCTTTGTCTTACCATCAAGAAAAAAAAAAAATGAAAACTGATTGGAAGATCTGAAAAATTTAGTTATGTCAAGACGGTACCCGAGTTGTCTATGGACATTCAAGTTATGGGCTATCTTTTTTTCCACGTTTTTAGGTTCAGGAAAGAAAACAGGGAGATGGATAGTTTGCCTTAAAGTAAACTTGGATACTACTTTAGGCATAATAGAAGGATTAGTTCTCACAGAAACCCTGCCCCTATGTAAATGACATATGCCTGATGCACCATAATAGTTTGCAACTCAGATACTCATCTTGCATAGGTCACAGCAAACAGTAAAACTGTTTTCCACGTTAAAAACCTCAGGTCAGCTGGTTCAACTTTATTTATTTATTTTATTTTACATTTGTTGACTGGGCTAATCCAACTGAATATATGCCCATTTTCAGTAGAGGCCCTGGGAGATAAGCTCCACCAAAGTGATGGAACAAGTGTTAGCTTCTCTAACACAAAGTTAAGATCCGAAGGTGGGGCCACTGGTTTTCTTGGAGGTCTCTTATGCAAAACCCCTTTCAAAAACATTTTGAAATGAGAGTGCATTGAAAGAGGATACAGCAGCAGACATGCTGATAAATGAACCATGACAGACAAATACAATAGGTCATAGGATCATAACTCACACAAATATTGTAAAAGCAGAGAATAACTAGCCGTGAATGGATGGGTGCTGGTTATGTTCATGGCACCAATTAGAAAACCTTTTCAATTTGCTAATATACAATTTTCTAGTAGCAGACTTTCTTGCCTCAATTAGTAACTGCTGCACATCCTCAGTAAGTAAACAGGTGAATTAAGACCCTATCATCCCGGCAGTCAACTGAAGCTGACTTGATGTCAGGGTGTATCAGGCACCCCTGTTCTTGTGTGAGTAGAACTAGTCGGTGAGGAGGCTTGTGGTAATTGCCCCTAGTTATTTCCAAAAGAAGGGAAAACAATGGTTGCCTGGGCCAGAAGACAGTCAACACAATGATCTTGGGGGATTCCTTCTGAATCTTCAGAAGTATACTGGATATTAGTGGAACAGGTGAAAAAGCAAACAGGAACATTACTGTCGAAGGAAAATAAAATAAAAGGCATTGGTTTTCCATGACTTCTTGCAGGGAGTCCTGAAACAGAACTGTACCAGCTGATTGTTCATAAAGAAGGCAAAGAGGTCTATACTTGAGGAAAACCGCATGGATGGATCACATTTTTGAAGATTACCCTGATCTAGTTTCCATTCATGAGGGTCTGCCCTAGTCCTGTTCAGCTTCTTTGCTACACAGTTTTGCTCTGATGGAATGTAGGATGACTGTACTGTGAAGCTTTATCCCAGGCTAACATGGCTAGTTTACAATGGGGATACGACTTGGCTCCACCTTGCTTGCTGATGTACCACTTGACTGTGTTGGCATTGCATATGACCACTTGAAGAGGTCCGCAGGACCAGAGATGGTTTGGAGAGTTGAGTGCCTAGGTCTGGTTAAGCATCTCCTTGATGTTTATCTGCTTGCATCTGTCCTGTGTCTCACACCACCTGCACTTTTATCCCTCCTGAAACTGCTCCCCAAGCAAAGTCTGTGGCATCTGTCATGACTGACTCTTCTGGATTTAAGGATATCTGTTGTCTCCACCAATTGATTTCTCTTCTGACAAACTCCAGCAATGAGATTTGAAAAGATAAAGGGTATTGGTACTAGGATGAAAAAGATTTCAGGTACACTATGTCTTTCTCATGTGGAGTCTTGTCAGGGTTATCATGAGAATCACGAGACCCAAAATCCTGTGGTACTCTCTCATAGTGAATGAAATATGAGTGGAAAACCTTGGAAATAGCTCTAGATATAGATCTATGTTTTCTTGTGGTAAAAAAGCTCTTGGAACTGAGGTGTCTAGTTGACCTCCCAGAAACGCAATCCTACGCAAAGGAGTCAAAAAAGACTTTTGAATGTTCTCTTGGAATCCTAGCTTGTGTAAGAGATCTTTCACCCAAGGCAGAGATTCCTGACACCTAAATAGACCCTACAAAAATAAGCAGGTCATCTAAATATGGAAAAATAAGGATACTCTGTAGCCTGCAATGAGCTATAACTGGAGACAGATCTTTGTGAACACTCTTGGTGCAGTGGATAATCCAAAGAGTAAGGCAGAGAACTGATAATATGATTCATACACACAAAACCCTCTGATATCTAGATGAATAAGGACATGATGATAAGCATCTTTTAAGTGTAGTGTTACCAGGAAACTTGAAAGAGGAAGAAGAGGTAACAGGTTGTGAAGTGACATCATTCTGAAATTAGGGACTATCACAAACAGGTTTAGGAAAGAAAGCTCCAGAACTAGTCTCCAAGCATTTTTCTTTCTTTGGCACTAGAAACGTCCTTGAATAAAAACCCTTCCTCAACTGGGAAGGAGGAACTGGTCCTATCACTCTGTGGAACAGTATGTGATGAAGAACACGTGGAAATAACAGAGTCTAATCTGCAGGATAAAGAATGACTTCCCCCTCCCGGAAAAGAGGAATTTCCTCCCACTGACATCTGTAACCTTAATGAATGATTTCCAGAACTCATACTTCTGAAATTATCTGTTTACAAAAGAGAAAAATAGAAATTCAGACTTTCTGGAAGAAAAGAAATGGGGCCAGGATGCGAGGGGTGGGGGGTGTTACAAGGTCTCCTGAAGAGTCATTCAGACTTGCTGGACTGTCTTTGGTTTTGGGAGGTTCCAGACTTCTTTCTGGAATCCCCTTGACATTTCTTCCTAAATGTCTGTTTGCTGTATTTTATTCAGATGGTTTATTTTGTTTTTTGCCAAAACTGAATGAGGGGTTACAGAATCCCTTAGATAATTTGAAAAAGGAGAGCTGAGAAACCTTAAGAGATTCCTGGAATCAACTTACTCCTTTCATCACACTTTTTGTTAACTTCTACGGCAGAGAAGCCAAAAACTACATCTTTATCTAAAGGAGAATTTAAAACCTAATTGTTCACATCATCTAGGAGGTTCTGAGAATGCAGCAATGCAAACCTCTTCAAAACAGCAGCAGTCATCATAGCCCTGGAAGAATCATCAACAGAGTCATACATACCTTGGCAAAAGAATAAAAAAGTTATTTTAGAGTCGATTTTTTTCCCGACAAAAAAACTGCAGATAAAACACTCATACTTTCACGGTTAGTCAGAACAAACCTGAAATTTCCAGAAGCATATACTTTTTTCCCATACCCATCAATAATTTCTCATCCTTATCAGAAAGAGTAGGACTGGAATTGACTAGCTGCTTAGCAAGCAGTTGATCAACTAGAGCTATAGCTGCTGGGTCAGGTTTGGGAATAGTATAAAAAAATTAAAAGACTGAAGAACTTTAATACATTGTATCTGCCTTTTTAGGGACAGCCAGCTGACTATCAGGAAAATTGCAAGTATTAATACACAGATCCTCTAAAGCAATAGAACAGGGTGAATAGGTGAAGGATCAGGAAAATCCTTCTCTAACAATTCATAGTATTTTCCGAGACTGAGTAACCTCAGTGTTTTCCCATTAATAACCGTGGAACATTCTAACAATAGTTTCAAAGAAAGAGGAATCTCCACAGGGAGAATCAGAAACTGAGCACTTCTGTGAGTCTGAATCAGATATCTGAGAAAAAAAACCCTGTATCCATCCCTGCATCTTCCTGTTCAGATTCAGAATCTTGAATCTCTTTTGGGTATCCATCTTTCTTTTACCAGAAACTCTTCTCAAGAAGTATCAATAGCCTGAATTTATACCCTGAGCCAGACCCAGTAAACTACTACTATCCAAAGAAATTTGAGGAGGAGTAGATTCATGCTTGTTTTTTTTCTTTTTTCCGGTTTCTTTTTGAAAGGAAAAATGGGTAATTTTTTTGGTTTCTTTTTGAAAGGAAAAATGGGTCAAACTGTGTTATTAATGGTAGCAGTGTCTTTCCCAGGGATAAATACAGCATTCTGACACAACACGGGAACATTTCCTGTTCCTTCTCTCATGGCCAACAACAGTGGCTCTCCCTTGCCTATTAAGGGGACCCCAAAAGCCATAGAGGAAGTGGCCATCCCCTGTCTCACAGTGGTTGTAGGTGCTACACCAGATGCATCTGGGGTAAAAGAGGAGTTGTCTGAGGTACAACAAATGGCCACAGCAAAGTCACCCACCTCTGGCTGAGACAAATTGCTAGCCTACTGTGGTAGTAAAAGCTGTTTGCTTAATCTTTATTTTAGTGGCTGGATGAAGGACTGACCATGGGACAGGTAGTTTTTCCTATGATCAAGCCAAATATGGTGCCACTTTCCCAGGGAAGACATGCAGCAAATGCCAGTAAACACTAACAGTCTACAAAAGTTATTTTTTGACACAAAAATACAGTAAAAAGCTCTTTAAAATGCTATGCCGGTGCCACAAAAATAAAACAAACACAATTTCCTGACAGAAAAAATGTTTTCATTTAATTTATATCACTTTTAAAATGGCAGGAAAAAAGAGCGCTTCATTTAAACGTACATTACAGTCTTGTGACAGCCCATTAAAACACAATACAAAGTTCTTTAAAATAACTTTCCTGAACAGGAAAACAACAAAACAGCAACATGAATAAGAAAAAGGAAGTTTTTTTTTTCCCCAAACAGAACTTACCTGCCCAAAAATGGAACAGCACAAGACAATCATCTATCCTTGAAAGCCTCAGAGGAGCACACTCTTCTCACCCAAACTTGTCTTTTAATTAGCTCAGTTTGAGCTGCATGACAGTTTGGGTGTTGGTAGGTACTCAGAAGCTTTGGAAGCTGGCCGGCTGTTAAATCCTTGGCATGATATAACCCATACAGCTAAGATTACTTCAGCAGTGATCAATATGTTGAACATCCTGTGTAATGTCCAGTCATTTTACAGTCATAAATTTATTACAACTTGTAAGTCTACAACTCTACTGCACTGTAAAACATAAATCCCTACAGCACCACAAAATATCAATCGTGGTTTACTGTGGGTTATTCTGTAATATTTTATTTTACATTTTTTGACTGGGATAGTCCAACTAGGCACGATAACCCATTTTCACCAGAGCCCAGGAACAAAATCTCCACATTACAACTAACTAGATTGTAGAGATTGATATGTCAATAAACAATAAATAAACAAGCTCACATGACAATAAAAGAGCATACAAGCTAACATAGTGATCAAGGTAGCAAATGAAGTAAGATTATACAAGGAACATAAATAAAGCAGCATAGTAGTCAAGTGTTCGCATGTACAACTTGCAGTTATCACACTGAGGTTAACAAAGTGTACAAAATTAACAAGGTGCCTAAAATTGATAGTTCCAATCACATTTACACTTGTGCTATACAAACATACTCATTTACATAAGTTTCTTTCCCAGCCACATGTACCTGAAGACTTTCTATAAACACCTGATCAATTATCAGAAATTACAGCTCAGTTCATCCTAGAGAAGAGAATTTGCTCAGCTGTGTTTCATCACTCATGATTTACCTTTATGACCAAACCAAAGCAGTTATGACTGCACCGCAGCATAATCTACATTCTACTTGTGTACTGTTGTATCACCTCCCTTTAAAGAACTTCTATAGGAAAGTTAAGCCACATGCAAAGTCCACTTACAGAAAGCAAGAGAGGAAGGCATCTCTGAAGCAATACATGTCTATGGTTAGTGTCTACTACAAGCACCTACATATTATCTTAAGCAAGAACTGTGTTAATCAAGTGATATACATTCCTAAGAAACAATTTCCTCGCATCTCTCTGATATTAGAAGAAGTGTGCCAACTAATGCCATGGCAAAGCATATAATGATGAATTGTGTGCAGCATAGCTTTAAATTTCGTGTTTTATCACGAGTCACACTACAGAATAGAAGTGGCGACCTTGCTAACGAAACAGAGATAAGAGGAATATAAATGGATAAATTATTTTTGGGCTGACCACCCATCAGGACTAAATGTCACCAATAGTTTAAAACCACTATTAAAAGAGAAACACTCTTATGTGACTTAACTTCAAATTGATGCTTTATGTGAATTAGTCAAATTTGATTTTAAGACTGTAGGCTTTTATACCATGTGATGAATTGTGTTGTTTTTATTGGCCGGCATGTGATATGCATTGATGCATTACAGCTTGTCTATATTGAAGAAGAGTATGTTAACTCAAAAGCTATTGTTTGTTGTTTTATAATAAACTTGACAGTTTTTGGACCATTGTTTCTCTTGCATATACATTCCTGACAGAAAGTTGGATAAATTTCCTTACACTTAAGATCCTGAAGATCCAATATACCATATACCTTTACTTTTAGGGTAATTGACCAAATATTAGTGGATAGTGGAGGTGGGCCAGCTGGATTACGGCTAGAAGAACTGGAGTTGTACTGGCAACTTTTATTAAATGCATTTAACTATCCAGGCTTAAATGAAGCATGTAGTATTACATGCCTATTGAAATTGAAGAGCCTGGAAAGATGAAATTTAAGTTATGTTTTTATTATATATATGTTTACTGTATATTTTTTTACTCAAAGTTTATTAGAGATTTTACAGCTAATCCTGTATACAAATAATGTTTTAATGCTCAAAACGTGACATATAATCTGGTACGTCGACTTTCTTCAACCAGATGTAATGAAGTTTGTCAGTGGTTCATTCAGAAGAAGTTTGCAGTCAACTCACTAACAATAACGTCAAGAATCTTTGGAAATTATTAAAAAGTTATTGCTACTTCCATCTATTGGCCATACCAAACTAGCTAATTCAAATATGAAACACATTAAGGTGGCTCTAATCAATGCCAAGAGTCTTAAAAAATGCCAAAAACCTGAGACTCTTCTGGAACTCAAACACCTTCATGTCTTTAGCTATGGAGACATACCTTCAAAGTAATGGAAGCTGCACTCACTTCCTGGGTTTATCTCCATCCATGCTTCACATCCACGGGCAAGTGAGGAATATCAGTATTTTCAAGGACCCAATCAATTCCAGATGAAGTAATTGTAACCCCAAAACAACATTTTTAGAAGTCCAAGTTACCCTAAATAAGCTATATGTCTTTAAATTGGTTCATCTTGTGATAGAAAGCATGCCTAACAATTCCTCAACTTTGCAAATGTTAACTCTCTCGAACAAATTAACTATTATATCACAGGCCCAGATATCTTTGATCTTGTCCTCATTAATACAGAATCTCCATGGGCTAAATTCCCAAAGTCTGGTAAACAACCATCACAATACCTTTATTATCAGGTGGTCATAGGTTCATAGGTTCATACTAGGCTATCTGCCCGAGGGCATTTATAAGCCTAGCCCATAGTTTTGTGGCTTACGCCACCCCTTTAGTTTGGAGAAACTATGCCCATTATTTTGCTGTGCCTCTGTCGAGCAGTGACACTGAGGTAACCCCTGGGGTGTATCTGCGATCTCCCATCCATTGGTCAAGATTCCTCTTGAACAAGGCCAGCGAGGTGCTCTGCCTCACATAAACCGGGATTTTGTTCCACAGCATCGGGAGTCTTTGGGTGATGAATCTATCCCTCCAGCACGTCCTATTAATAACCGTGTCGAGGTTTAAGTCTCCCGCCCTTGTGGCTCTGAGGGATCTAGATTTTTGAGATGAAGCATGTTCATCAAATCTGGGTTTGACATGGCCTTGTATGTCAGGCATAGGTCACCTCTGAGCAAGCGGTAAGCAACTGAATATAACTGGAGTTCTTTCAGTCGGGCAGCATAAGACAGATTTTTGAGACCCTTTATCCTTTTGGTGAGGAACTTTGTGGCCTCTCCAGCTGCTGCAAGTGTCGGGTCAGATACATTCGAATGGGCCATTGTACTCGATCATTGGTCTGATGAGTGATGAGTATAGGGAGACTATGACTTCCCTTGATATAGATGTGAATCCCTTCATGATAAGGTGGGCAATGTAGAAGGTCTTCCTAACTACTTTAGCAATATGAGTGTCGAATGAAAGGCTACTGTCAACCTGGGTTCCCAGGTCCTAATAACTTCTTCTGTGTTCAGGGATTGCCACCTATATGGTAGCTAGGGGTAACCTTATTTTTCCCGAAGGGTATGACTATGCATTTCTTGGCATTTAACTTTAGGCCATGGCTCTGGCACCAGTTATCCGTTTCTGTGAGACCCTTCTGAAGGATATCTGTGTCGGATGTGTTTTCAACTACGGCCCAGTTTGCAGTCATCTGCAAACTTTGTCAGCCATAACCCTCCTGTGTTTGCTTGTACTTCAGAAAAGTAGATGCCAAACAAGAGTGGGCCAGGACTGAGCCCTGTGGGACACCACTTGTGACAGGCTTTGAGTCTGACATGGCGCCAGCAACTCTGACCCTGTGGGTTCTGTCACTCAGCCAGTTTGCAACCCATCTTGTAATGTATGGGTTTACATTTAAGTTGATGAGTTTTTCAATGATACCCGAGTGAGGTATTGTATCAAAAGCCTTCGCCAGGTCTAGGTAGGCTGTATGGACTGCCTTTCCTCGTCAATGGCCTTGGTGACTGTTTGAAAAAGTCAACCAAGTTTAGAAGGCATGATCTGCCTTTGACAAAGCCAAACTGGGTTGGATCCAAAGTCTGCAAGTTCCCTATGTCTTTATTTATGAGATCCATTATGATCCTCTCCATGGCTTTGCAGATAAGGCTTGTCAAGCTAATGGGATGGTAATTTCCAGGGTCGGTGGAGGCACCGCCTTTGTGGAGTGGGACCACAGTGGCTGCGCCACTCCTGGGTGCGTATCCGGAGGTGAGACTAAGATTAAACAGCTGTCCTAACTGTGGGTTTAATTCCTCGTTGAGTTCATGGAGCACACAGCCGGGGGACACCATCAGGTCCCATGGATGCTGTGTTCTTTGCCTTGGAGAGAGCAGTTCTCACCTGGGCGTTAGAGATGTTTGGGGGCTACAATCATTTGGTATAGATATCTCTCCTTTAGGGGAGGGGAGAAGTTTGCACTGAACCTTTCAGCCAGTATGTTGGCAATGTCTGTAGGATCAGTAATCTTCACATCATTTTGAACTAATTCTGAGCATATCTGGGAGTTTCCTCCTAGGTTTCTGACATAGCTAAAGAATGCCTTATGGTTGTCTTTAGAGTCCTTAGCTATTTTTTCTCAAAATTAGCTTTGGATGATTTTATGAGAGCTCTTAGCTTTTTACTTATAGTGATCAGCGGTGTCTTACCTTTTAAGGATTTTGCTCTATCTTGTAGTAGCTTTCTCCTTTTGTTGTAGAGTTTGTTTATGGCTGGGGTCCACCAGACTGGACGCTTGCCTTTGGTACAAAGAGTCTTTGTTTTGCTTGGGATTGCCTGATCCATGCAGCCCTGCAGGTGCTGGTAGAAGGCATTTGTAAGTGATTCAGCGGTTTGAGTAATGTTAACCGCCCGGCTCAGGGGCCTTAAAGGAGACCACACTAGTCTTTAGAAGTGTGAAGTCGGCTTTCGAGAAGTTCTTTACTGTGGTCTTGTTCATTTTTGGTGGGGGCGGGATGAGGACCTCCAGTGAGATTAATTTGTGATCAGATCTCACCAGTGGCGGGTATACTTCCGGCATTGAACATTGTGCTCCCATGTTCGTGATGATGTGATCAAGTATGTTTTCTCCTCTTGTGGGGATGGTGACTAGTTGTTCCATGGCATTTGAGTTTATGAATTCCAGGAACTTTTGGGCTAGAGTGTTTGGGCTTGAGTAGTGTTCCCAGTCTATATTAGGGTAGTTGAAGTCACCTAGTATGATGGTGTTCGGAGATACATTTATCCCCTCCAGTGTTTTCAGGAAGGCCATATGAGGTTCCTGAGTTTGAGTGGCCTGTAACATGCTACAAATTGCAGAGCAGTCTTGCCTATGGTTAATTGCACCTGGATGGTTTCCGATGCATCGTGCGATGCCACCAATCTTGAGGTGTGGGTGTCCTTGATGAATATGGATACCCCTCCTCCTTTCTTGGTATTGTCCAGGTTTTGGTGCCGGAATGCATGATATGAGGTAAAACCTGATAGTGCTGGGGTGCTCTCAGGAGCCTTGAACCAGGTTTCTGTCACAGCGCAGACATCGATGTTCTCCATACTGAGAAGGGCCTTGAGTGCGTGCATCTTGAGGTTGAGACTTCTGGCATTGAGCAGCATTACCCTTAGTTTTTTTCCTTTGTTTTGTTCTAGGGTGGTAGGTTTAGAATTTGAGCCTTGCCTAAAAAAGGCACTATGGGGGTGGCAAGAGCCTTTGCCAAAATCCGGAATCCCTGGGGTGACAAGTGCAAGCCGTCCCTTGCGAAGCAGCGTGGCTTGTCCAGCATGTCATCCCAGGCAGACAGACATTGGATCCCCTTTGAATGACACCAGAGTTTAAGCCAATTGTTAAAGCTGATCATCTTATCTCTGTATTGTGGCATCATTCTTGGTGAAGGTAGGATACTGCTCAAGGTCAGGGTCATACCTGCTTGGGCTACATAATCAGAGAGCTCCTCTATGTCTCTTTCATGTAGTCAGGAGGTGCGTCTCAGGTCATTAACACCAGCGTGGACAATGATTGAGTCGTACTTGTACCTGCTGTTGAGAGACCTGAGTTCATCGTTATGTGGCGGATTCTAGCACCGACAGACAGCTTACTGTGACCTTCTCCTTACTCAGTCTGGTGGCGGGGCGTCAGTGTGTCTGAGTATGGAGTCAGCAATGACTAGTTTGTCTGGCATTGTGTTTTACCTTAAGGGCTGTTACTGCTTGACCTCTGACTGTGTGGTCTATGTGTTGCAGGTGTTGTGTTCTGAGGTGGTAGTTGTTTGGGTGTCTGCTTTGGTAGCCTCTGCTGTTTTGGTAGATTTTTGATCAGAGCCTCCGAGTATGTCTTTGTGTGTTTATGTGTATGATTTGAGGTTGTGATGGTATTATGTGAGACTGGGTCTATAGTGTGTGTGGTTACCTTCTCCTCCTGTCTGGTCATGCCAGTCCTATGTTGAGAGAGCTCAGCCTCCAGTTTGGCCGTATAGTTGCATCTCTCACATGTATTTGTGTTTTGTGGGAGGAGGAGAGGGTTGTCTGTGTACATGAAGCAATTGTAACATTGCCTCAATATTCCCAGGTTCACCAGCTGAGCAGGAGAGGACATTAGCAACTGATCCCTCGACATGCTAGAAGGAATAGACAGAAAAACTTAAGAAAAGGTTCTGGGGATGTGGGTGACCGAGAAATGGGGTTTGCTTTTTTGGGGTACTTTCTATAACAAGAGTGCTGTATCGAGGTGATAAGTACTGTAGGAGCAAGTGCTTAGCTATACAGATAGAGAATAGTCTACTTGGGAGTCAAGTAGAGATAATTTATAGTTGTAGGATACACTAAATAGGACAGTAGTATACTTTGAGGAAGGTAGTTTTAAGGGAAAATTTGAAGAGTGGACTTTAGGTAGCCCTAATAGTTTAAATCTGATTAACTGGCGCTGCCCTAGTGTGCAACGGTAGCAGCTCCATAGCTAACGCGTGCTTTATAGCAGGGGCTGGAAAAAACAGGAAATGACCCAAAATGGCCGATGAATTACTAGTTGCTGCTTCTAACCACTCCTCTGAGGACAAACAAGCAGCTCAGTACTCCCCACTCCCACTGGTGATTAAAGAAACTAAAAGTGTTTGGGCCTTTCGGATTAATCTGACTTCAACACGGGAACATTTCCTGTTCCTTCTCTCATGACCAACAACAGTGGCTCTCCCTTGTCTATTAAGGGGACCCCAAAAGCCATAGAGGAAGTGACCATCCCCTGTCTCACAGTGGTTATAGGTGCTACACCAGATGCATCTGGGGTAAAAGAGGAGTTGTCTGAGGTACAACAAATGGCCACAGCAAAGTCACCCACCTCTGGCTGAGACAAATTGCTAGTCTACTGTGGTAGTAAAAGCTGTTTGCTTAATCTTTATTTTAGTGGCTGGATGAAGGACTGACCATGGGACAGGTAGTTTTTCCTATGATCAAGCCAAATATGGTGCCACTTTCCCAGGGAAGACATGCAGCAAATGCCAGTAAACACTAACAGTCTACAAAAGTTATTTTTTGACACAAAAATACAGTAAAAAGCTCTTTAAAATGCTATGCCGGTGCCACAAAAATAAAACAAACACAATTTCCTGACAGAAAAAATGTTTTCATTTAATTTATATCACTTTTAAAATGGCAGGAAAAAAGAGCGCTCCATTTAAAAGTACATTACAGTCTTGTGACAGCCCATTAAAACACAATACAAAGTTCTTTAAAATAACTTTCCTGAACAGGAAAACAACAAAACAGCAACATGAATAAAAAAAAGGAAGTTTTTTCCCCAAACAGAACTTACCTGCCCAAAAATGGAACAGCACAAGACAATCATCTATCCTTGAAAGCCTCAGAGGAGCACACTCTTCTCGCCCAAACTTGTCTTTTAATTAGCTCAGTTTGAGCTGCATGACAGTTTGGGTGTTGGTAGGTACTCAGAAGCTTTGGAAGCTGGCCGGCTGTTAAATCCTTGTCATGATATAACCCATACAGCTAAGATTACTTCAGCAGTGATCAATATGTTGAACATCCTGTGTAATGTCCAGTCATTTTACAGTCATAAATTTATTACAACTTGTAAGTCTACAACTCTACTGCACAGTAAAACATAAATCCCTACAGCACCACAAAATATCAATCGTGGTTTACTGTGGGTTATTCTGTAATATTTTATTTTACATTTTTTGACTGGGATAGTCCAACTAGGCATGATAACCCATTTTCACCAGAGCCCAGGAACAAAATCTCCACATTACAACTAACTAGATTGTAGAGATTGATATGTCAATAAACAAGAAATAAACAAGCTCACATGACAATAAAAGAGCATACAAGCTAACATAGTGATCAAGGTAGCAAATGAAGTAAGACTATACAAGGAACATAAATAAAGCAGCATAGTAGTCAAGTGCTCGCATGTACAACTTGCAGTTATCACACATGAGGTTAACAAGGTGCCTAAAATTGATAGTTCCAATCACATTTACACTTGTGCTATACAAACATACTCATTTACATAAGTTTCTTTCCCAGCCACATGTACCTGAAGGGGTTCCTATGAGTTCACCGACAGTTCAAAACATCGACACTCACATCTTCGACACCAAATCATCGACTGTTCATAACATCAACATTTCAGGTAAGCGATCTTCCCCCTTGCAGGACCCATGGTAGCACTTGTTTCTTTGTTACGAAGTTAAGGACAACGCTGTCAGGGTAAATTGTAAAGAGTAACGTAAACCTTACACGTTGTAACACAGAAACAAGTGCTACCATGGGTCCTGCAAGGGGGAAGATCGCTTATCTGAAATGTCGATGTTATGAACAGTCGATGATTTGGTGTCGAAGATGTGAGTGTCGATGTTTTGAACTGTCGGTGAACTCATAGGAACCCACCTGAAGACTTTCTATTAACACCTGATCAATTATCAGAAATTACAGCTCAGTTCATCCTAGAGAAGAGCATTTGCTCAGCTGTGTTTCATCACTCATGATTTACCTTTATGACCAAACCAAAGCAGTTATGACTGCACCGCAGCATAATCTACATTCTACTTGTGTACTGTTGTATCACCTCCCTTTAAAGAACTTCTATAGGAAAGTTAAGCCACATGCAAAGTCCACTTACAGAAAGCAAGAGAGGAAGGCATCTCTGAAGCAATACATGTCTATTGGTTAGTGTCTACTATAAGCACCTACATATTATCTTAAGCAAGAACTGTGTTAATCAAGTGATATACATTCCTAAGAAACAATTTCCTCACATCTCTCTGATATTAGAAGAAGTGTGCCAACTAATGCCATGGCAAAGCATATAATGATGAATTGTGTGCAGCATAGCTTTAAATTTCGTGTTTTATCACGAGTCACACTACAGAATAGAAGTGGCGACCTTGCTAATGAAACAGAGATAAGAGGAATATAAATGGATAAATTATTTTTGGGCTGACCACCCACCAGGACTAAATGTCACCAATAGTTTAAAACCACTATTAAAAGAGAAACACTCTTATGTGACTTAACTTTAAATTGATGCTTTATGTGAATTAGTCAAATTTGATTTTAAGACAGTAGGCTTTTATACCATGTGATGAATTGTGTTGTTTTTATTGGTTGGCATGTGATATGCATTGATGCATTACAGCTTGTCTATATTGAAGAAGAGTTTGTTAACTCGAAAGCTATTGTTTGTTGTTTTAAAATAAACTTGACAGTTTTTGGACCATTGTTTCTCTTGCATATACATTCCTGACAGAAAGTTGGATAAATTTCCTTACACTTAAGATCCTGAAGATCCAATATACCATATACCTTTACTTTTAGGGTAATTGACCAAATATTAGTGGATAGTGGAGGTGGGCCAGCTGGATTACGGCTAGAAGAACTGGAGTTGTACTGGCAACTTTTATTAAATGCATTTAACTATCCAGGCTTAAATGAAGCATGTAGTATTACATGCCTATTGAAACTGAAGAGCCTGGAAAGATGAAATTTAAGTTATGTTTTTATTATATATATGTTTACTGTATATTTTTTTACTCAAAGTTTATTAGAGATTTTACAGCTAATCCTGTATACAAATAATGTTTTAATGCTCAAAACGTGACATATAACCTGGTACGTCTACTTTCTTCAACCAGATGTAATGAAGTTTGTCAGTGGTTCATTCAGAAGAAGTTTGCAGTCAACTCACTAACAATAAAGTCAAGAATCTTTGGAACTTATTAAAAAGTTATTGCTACTTCCATCTATTGGCCATACCAAACTAGCTAATTCAAATATGAAACACATTAAGGTGGCTCTAATCAATGCCAAGAGTCTTAAAAAATGCCAAAAACCTGAGACTCTTCTGGAACTCAAATACCTTCATGTCTTTAGCTATGGAGACATACCTTCAAAGTAATGGAAGCTGCACTCACTTCCTGGATTTATCTCCATCCATGCTTCACATCCACGGGCAAGTGAGGAATATCAGTATTTTCAAGGACCCAGTCAATTCCAGATGAAGTCATTGTAACCCCAAAACAAAATTTTTAGAAGTCCAAGTTACCCTAAATAAGCTATATGTCTTTAAATTGGTTCATCTTGTGATAGAAAGCATGCCTAACAATTCCTCAACTTTGCAAATGTTAACTCTCTCGAACAAATTAACTATTATATCACAGGCCCTGATATCTTTGATCTTGTCCTCATTAATACAGAATCTCCATGGGCTAAATTCCCAAAGTCTGGTAAACAACCATCACAATACCTTTATTATCAGGTGGTCCAATCACTGATTCAGAAAACCAAAGACCCATTAGCCTCACTTGCTTCATATGTTGAGCTATGGAATGTAGAATGTCTAACCTTATAAACTTTGCCATTAAAAACCTCTTATCCCAGGAACCACACCAATTCAACTTAGTCATATAGGCAGGACTTCCCTTTTTAACCTCAATAACTTCTTTGGAAAAGTCAGTGAAGCAGTGGACAGTAGCTATACAGTACATACAACTTATATCAGCCTAGTCAAGTTCTTTGATACTATTCTCCATAGTCACAAGCAAATATACATATAAATCTAAATATAAATCTACATGTTGTGTGGTAGTTAACTGACTGTTAAGAGTTGCAGGTGCCTCTTGTGAAGGTAAAAATGTTACAGGTTCAAAGGTAAGTGCCAAGGAGTCAGTCTGCAGATTATTACAATCCTAGCAAAAAAAAAAAAAAAAAAAAAAAAAAAAAAACTTATTCAAAAGTTTCCTCTAGCCTCAAAGAGTGCAAAGCGAGATAAACCAGGGAAGAATCTGAGGCTGCCCATCCAATTACCTAGGTTTACCTTGAAGTTGGCAAGGATGCTACTCTGCTTGACATACAGAGAAAGTCTGATCCAAAACTGTGGGACACACTGGGATATGAATCTATCATGCCAACTGTCTTCTTTATGTGCTGATGAAGGTATAGTTTCTTTAACTCATTCCATCCAATGGGGCCCTGGAAGTTTGCACTGTAACTTATAATGGGTGGAGCCTATGCTTTCTGATAATGCTGGCATCATAGGGGTTACTAAGGTATAAATAGCAAGCTCTTCAGTGCAAACTATTTTTATAGCGGCAGGGTTCTTTAGGTTCTAGGTCTTAAAAAAGAAGTTATGTACTCACCATAACGTTCCATCTGTATTGTCGATCTTCATTCATTCTTGACAGATGGGAATTGGTTCTGATTGCTGGAACCGGCTTGGCCGTTATACAGCTCATGTCAGCCAAAAACTCTCGAGCCAAGTCTCTACCCACAATGCCCCTGTGTTAATTACCTCAGATCGAGTTTGCAAATTGCAGCAAGATGAAGTATCTAATATAATAATACTGCTGCTACTACTACTACTAATAATAATAGAGAGGAAGTCATGTCCAAGGTAAAAACCCTAGCATAAGTTCAGGACAAGGGTATGATCCTCCGGGATATCTGAAAAGAGGGGGTAAGGAGGGAGGGATGTCAAGAATGAATGAAGATCTACAACACAATGGAACGTTATGGTGAGTACATAACTTCTTTATCTGATATCAATCTTTGTTTATTCTTGACAGATGGGACAGAGTCTCGGGCTACCTATACACTGGGTGGCCTTATGGAAGGATATTCCTGAGTACCACAGAACCAAATTCTGCTCTTCCCCTGGAGACCACATCCACTTTGTAATGAGTGATAAAGGTATGAGGCATTGCCCAAGTGGCTGCCATACATACTTCATCCAGAGAAGCCTTGGAATGAAAAACAGCTGAAATGGCCATCGATCTGAGTGTGCCCTTACAAGAGCAGGTAATTTAGGATTGCTATGATCATAAATAAAGGTGACGCAATCTCTTAGCCATTTTGACAGGGTCACCTTGGAGACTGGTTTAACAATCCGTGCTCCTGAAAAGGAAACAAACAGTTGGTCTGAAGATCTACCATCCTTAGTCCTGTCCAGATAAAGTCTCAGCTGTCTGTGAACTTCTAGCATATGTAAACAGTATTCACCCTTGGTACAGAAATTTGTAAAGAAAATTGGTAAATTAATGGACTGACTGATGTTTGATTCAGAGATCACCTTAAGAAGAAAGGAAGGATTAGTTCTCAAGGACACTCTATCCTTATGGAAGATTATATATGGTGGTTTTGCACAAAGTGCTTGTATTTCTGAAACCCTTCTGGTGGAGGTAATGGAAGTACATTTCTTATTATATTTGTTCAGATAGAGACTGCCTTAACAGTATAAATATTTAAGTGGGAGTAGAGGTCAGAGGCACAGGTAGCAGCTTGAGCAATAGGATCCTTCACAGAAGGATTAGTGCAGAATTTATTTAGGTCATGAAGTAACTGAAGGAGGTTTGCTTTTGAACTGTTTACAGGGGAAATATTACCAGTTTTATAGTAAAAGGTCACTACATTATGGACTGACTGAAGTCATGATGATACATAACAAGATATGCAGAAGTGGCCATATTTGTGAGGACCAGATCAAGGATATTTGGGCCCCTAGCAGGATAATTAACTATTCGTGAAAAGGTTAGCATTTAAAATGTCAAAGAAATGCTGGGCATGCCGACTAATTGCAGTGTAGTTCATCCATTTTATTAATGGATAGCTGAACTCCCATAGTAAAATGGTCTTGGGCTTAATGGGAATTTCAGCTAATGTATTAAAATGACTATCATGCTCAGAAGGGGATATAGGGGGTGTTCTGTAGTTAGCTATGACGTGGTAAGTAGTCTTTGTTGGTGGTGATTTTGATTTCTAGAATTTTAAATGTGGTGCCCCGAGGACTCTCTCATGAGGTGATGATATCCTTGACAAATATTGATACTCCTCACTTGCTAGTAGGTCTAAAGACATGACAGGCATTATATCCAGGAACAGAGGGAGTGCTTTCATTGCTCTGAAACCATGTTCCTGTAATTACATATATTTAAATGTGCTCAAGTTGCCGGACAGCTTTAAATTTGGGCATTTTTTGTTAAGATTCTTGGTACTGAGTAACTGAGTAGGATCACATTCTTGTGCTCCAAATTAGAATCTACTAGGTTGGAATTCCTAAAAAGACACTATAGGAGCAGCCAAGACTTTAGCCAGAATGTGAAAGCCTTCGTAAGAGAGGTGCAGACCATACCTGGTAAAGCAGGAAGGCTTGTCAGCCATCTCATCCCAAGATAACACATACTGGATCCCCCTAAAGTGACACCAGCTACATAGTCAGTTATTAAAGCCAATTATCTTGTCTGAGTTTCAGCATCATTCTGGGTGATGACAAAATAACACTCAAGACCACTCTCTTTCCTGCCTCAGAAACATGCATATCAAGCTCAGTCATATTCTTCTGCATGCCCCAATGGGAACAGCATGCAAGGTCATTCACCCCCATGTGGACCACTATCAAGTTTAAAACCATTTTTTGTCAGGATGCAGGGATTTAAGAGTCCTTGTCATGTTCTGGATTCTGGCTCTAGAAAGACAGCAAACTATTACCCTATCCTTATCCAGCTTGGTGAGGGTGGTGTCCTTATGCCTTATAATAGGTATCTCTATTATAAGGCATAAGGACACCACCCTCACCAAGCTGGATAAGGATAGGGTAATAGTTTGCTGGCTCTAGAAAGACAGCAAACTATTACCCTATCCTTATTCAACTTGGTGAGGGTGGTGTCCTTATGCCTTATAATAGAGATACCTATTACTAAAACATTACTGTCTTCTGATGGCATCTCAGTGGAACATAAGGTCTTGGATACTGCACCCTTTTGGCTCTTGGAGATATCAGATATGGGTGTGAAGGCTAAGGGTGGGTGTGCTGCTGTGTGAAGTAATGCCTGAGGAGTTTTAGTCTTTAGCCAGGAAGGCTTAGGCAGTGTTCTCTTAACCTCAGCTTAAGCTATTTTAGTGGAAGTGCTATGTGCTGTGTATGTGTGTCATGTTTATCAAATGTTTTCTGAGATGAGAGGGTAGCCTTTAGGTTAATACTTCTACCTTTCACATACAGAATCATTGGGAGGTAACAATAAAGAGCGTTCGATAAGCATGATGAAGTTACTAAGCTGCCTCACAAAACCGAATGCTATCAGGTGGGCTACAGCATGGGGATCACCTGATTGAGATTTCATTCTGGCCAGAGCAGATGAAGGAGTGTAGGATAGGTTAATAATATTTGGTATAAGACAAAAGAGGATAACTGACTGTGCTAGAAAAAGGTGATGAACTAGGATATGGCTAAAGGATAAAAAAATGAGCTGGGACTACTGCGGTAATCAAGTGTGAAAAAGAAATGTAAACATGAGAGGCTATGTAGGATCAATAAGGTAATTATTAACAGAGGCAAACTTAGACTACTGGATAAAACTCTTTGGTTAACGTGGACTCTGCCTAACCAATAAAAACAAAACATACTGTCGAAGTCAATGGATCTGGATGCTCTAAATGTAATAGCTACAGATAACCTAAATGTGTAGTTTCAAGTGTAGTAACAATGTATCAGTTACCAAAGTAATAAAAGTCAAGCACAAAGGTGACCCTATGCTCTCTTGTGAAGTAAAGATCTCAGTGTTGGGACGTCAAGCAAGTACCATTGGTCTTATAGATGACTGAAGACTGGGTGTTGTTATAGATTCCTCCACTTGAATACAATTGCTCCAAGCTTTGCCAAACACTGGTGCAAGGACAATGGTTTCAAATTAAATGCAGGAAAAGTGCATTACAGTTCAGTCTGATAAGCAACACATTTCTGCATCCTACCACATAGATGACACACCACTCTAAACACTGCCAACAGAAATCTAGGCAGCTTAGTAACAATTCCTCATTCTTTGAAACCACCATTTCTCCACAGAGGTTAGGAAACCCTTTTATCTAGCAAAACTAACATACAAGTGTGCATCCTCTAGTCCCCAAAAGTCTTATCTTTACCTTACTTATCTCTCATAAGATCAAATACTGAATATAATGCCCCCTTTGGTATGTGTCAGGTGATGCATATCACTCAACTTGAGTGACTTCAAAAATTCTTAACTAAAAAGGCCACTGTTCTCAAGACCTTTAGTTACTCTGACAGGCTGGCAGCCCTCTCACTATGCTTGGTGTCTTACAGACTTCTCTGTTGTGTTTCGTTTCTACACTTATGCCCTAGAATTCCTCCTTGACCTCCTACACCTTTGCAGAATGAAGGAATCCACTAATATCTGCACAAAGGATCTGAAGCTACATAAATAAATCATTAAGACATTGTAGTGTGACCGATTCATATCCTAACACATTCCCTGCTTTTGGAACAAACATACACTCCATGTCAAACAGAGTAGTACCCTTGCCATGTTCAAGGTAAACTCAAGAAGTGGGTAGGTAGGCACAATTTCTCCCTGAGCTGATAGTGCATTACCCTCCTGAGTAGGTTCATAATGGCTGGAAGACTGACTGCCTAGTACCAATCTAAGAAACTATGACCCTTGGGATGCACCATCACCCATGACTTAAACAACTTGGCAAACATCCCTCACCTCATTCCATAAATATTACGTTACAACAACTGCTTCAATTTACACTCTTAGGCAGACTAGCCAGCCATCTCACATCTGAAGCTCATTATCCTATCATCAAGAACATCTTCATTCCAAAACATGAATACGCTCTCTTCCTATACAACAACCCTTTATGTACCTCTAAATAAGGTCTGCATGTCTTTAAACCATTTGGATACTTGTACTCAGCACTGATTCCTGTTAAACACTACAAACACCCTGCTCAAATTAACATGGTCTCATTCTCTGTTATGATTTTCAAAATATTGCATTCCAACTTCTGCCCTCCCCTAGCAAAAATTCACTTGCTCCTTCTTTTCATAATTGCCTCCTCTGGTTGATTCAGGGCTTGTTCACTTAGAACACCACCTATTGTTCTTTGTACCTCAGAAAGAGCCTCTGAAAACATGTTCCTGTCATCCAGAAATCTTTACAACCTGATATCCAAAATCTCACCAACTTCTCTTGTTTCAGAATCTCCATTCTCTTACTTTATCAAATTAATGCAATGTAAATATTATCCCTATTAACACACAATATTGCTTCCTCCTATTTACCTACCTCATTTTCCTATTTCATAAGGAACCTGTTTAAATTTATCTGTACTTCATGACTTTATTATGACAGAAATTCTGCAATATTGTACTACACTTTTATTTTTTTTGCTAGACAGTTTACAGAAGCTAGTTACAGTTCACATTTGTTTGCTGTGATAACTTAACAGTTCCAAAATTATTATAACTCAGAATTTCTTATCACACTATTTTATGTAATTTATATAGCCCTCTGGCCAAGGTTGTGCCTGAAAAAGATCCTCAGATTCACCCATCCAGTTAACAAGTTAATACACAAAACAGATAAAATGTAAAAAGAAAGACTGAAAGGCTTTGAAGAATTTCCATGAAAAGCAATTGGCCATGGAGCAACAGGAAGAGCTCAAAGGATGATAACTACTAGAGGGAAAGGGATATGAGGAACCTACATTCCAACTCCCATGGCCTCAGTGCACAAGAATTATGATCTTCATGTTGTTGTTCTTCTTCTTTCGGCTTTTCCCGGTTAGGGGTCACCACAGCAGAACTCCGGTCCACTAATGATTGGCAGTAGATTTTTTCAGTGCTGAGGTGCCAGCCTGACACCCAACCTTCAACGAAGGCACGCCCATTCAAGGATGTCTTTCGAATGCCACTCGACTACGGGGAGGACATGCAGACTCCACACAGAAGGCGCTCCAGCCGAGAATCGAATGGGAGAACCTCTTGCTGTGAGGCGACAACACTACCGCTTCACCACCGCAGCTTAAACTCTTTATTTAGATATCAAACCACATGACTGTACATCTTTCGAACGCCACACGACCGCGGGGAGGACAAGCAGACTCCACACAAAAGGCACTCCAACCGAGAATTGAAAGGGAGAACCTCTTGCTGTGAGGCGACAACACTACCGCTGCACCACCGCGGCTTAAACTCTTTATTTAGATATTAAACCACATGACTGTACATCCTGACAGCACCTGCAGATAAAAAAGGCATAGACTACTCAAAGGTAATGAGAAATGGCTCGTTTCTAGAACACTGTGTGAAGAGTCAGTTCAACACTAACCCAGAGCTACATTTAAAGACTGATGGGTCACGATGACGGTTGTAAGTACACAAAGGTATGCAAAAATAATGAACAAATTTTTTTGAGAACCTTGGTGTTCATGTTCTGCTAAATCAACACCAACAGAGAACTTTCATCTGGAATTTTGCCAGGAGGTCAGCTACAATGTAAGCTGTCTTCAAGATGAGCAGCCTATGGATGTAGTGAAGAGAGTTTCCACTTACTAAACCAGATGGATAATGTCACAGCACTGTGCAAAGGGAAGAAGAATGCTTTGACGGAAATCTAGGTTACTAACAATTAAATGAATACCACTAGGTTGAAACAAGGTGGAATTTGTCCACAATGATTGGTTCTGTTACAAAGGAAGGATAAAATCAAAATGATCAATTATCAGTGGTTGTACAATGGACTACACCTAGACCGTTACCCTTTCAAAATTCTAGATGTTCAGCAGCTACATGAAAATGGCCATTATTAAAAGACTTTTGGTGAAACATACTGATACCGGAGATCACTTAGAATGTGCTGTCCTGTGTGTACATCACTGAAAATATATCAATAGGAAAGAGAGGACTGTTTTAAAATACTTGAAAACATACAAGAATCCTGTAGAAATGTAGTTTCCATTGTCAATGCAGTTCTCTGACACTCAGCTCATTAAGCAAATTCAATTAGATGATTTCAAAACAACCACTTTACAAGAAGTGGAGACAAGCCCCGATCCAACCACTGCCCCAACTGCCCCCATGCAAAAACAGGCCCTTGTAATCTCAGTAACTGAAATAGCCTATTCCAAAGTTGCACAACCTCAGGGTAAATAAAAATTTTTGTTGCATCAAATCCATTCACTGAAACTTGCATTGCTGTACGCATCTCTATAACAATAAAGGAACAGCGTGATAAATAACAGGGAAGTAACACATGATGCTGAGGTCTAATGGAGACACGGACTCAAGACAGTGTCTTACATTCTTCTTGGACTCGGGTTAAACACTAGAAAAGTGAAATTTACTTTTCCAAGCATGTTCAGAGGTCAGATTCAGGTGTACTCTCCAGTTCATCTGGTGGAATTGGGCATCTTGAGGCAATGTCACAAATGCCTCATGTATACAGACAACCCTCTCCTCTTACCTCTAGACACAAACACTTGTGAGAGATGCAAATACACATCCAGACTGGAGACTAGGCACTCTCAACCCATGACTGTAACAGACAGTCAAGACTAGAAGAGACATACTAGCATCACTCCACCAGTCACACATGGATTTACAAAACAAGCACCCCCAAAAAATACACATAAATACACAAAAACATATTTGGAAGCACTAGATACCAATCTGAAAAGGAAACAGTGCCCTCCACAGCAGACAAGCAAGTAACCTGCACCTCCAAACTCAAGCCAGAAAACACAAAATTCACCTCAGCAGTGTGCCTCATGACAGCCCCTAAGGCAAAACACCATACCCAACATGCTAGTAATAGGAGACTCTATAGTAAGGCACACAGATGTTCCACTCACCAGGCTGAACAAGGAGGTTACTGTCAGCTGCCTGTTGGGTGCTAGGATCTGCCACATAACACAGGCACTTAGGTCACTCCAGAACAAGTACAAGTATGATGCTGCCATTGTGCATGTTGGTGTGAATGATCTAAGACGTAGCTCCCTGGACTAAATGAAAAGAAACATCGAGGAGCTCTCTGATCATGTAGCCCAAGCTGGTATGACCCTGACCTTCTACTACCTTCACCTAGAATGATACCACAATACAAAGACGAAATGATCAATTTCAACAATTGGCTAAGCTTCTGGTGTCATTCTAAGGGGATCCAGTGTCTGTCCACCTGGGATGACATGATAGACAAGCCTCGCTGTTTCGCCAGAGATGGTTTGCACCTGTCACCCCTAGGCTTTCGAATACTAGCCAAGGCTCTTGCCGTCCCCATAGTGCCTTTTTTAGGCAAGGCTAAAAGGACAAACCAACCACCGTAACCAGCACAGGTAACCAAAAACTAAGGGTAGTGCTACTCAATGCCAGAAGTCTCAACCTCAAAATGCATGCACTCGAGGCACTCCTCAGTATGGTGAAAAAAGATGTTTGTGCAGTGACGGAAACCTGGTTCAAGGCTCCAGAGAGCACCCCAGCACTACCAGGTTACAATTCATATCATACCTTCCGGCCTCAGTTACTAGATCGCAGTACAAAGGGCGGAGGTGTATCCATATTCATCAAGGATACCCATATCTCTAGGTTAGTGGCGCAGCATGATGCCCCAGAGATCATCCATGCACAACTATCAGCAGGCAAAACCACATTTCAAGTCATAGCCTGTTATAGATCGCCCACCATGTCCCAAGATGCTCACTCAGCATTCCTTGAGGCATTGGAAAATATAAAGGTCCTACCCAACATCATCATTTTGAGTGATTTCAACTACCCTGGTATAGACTGGGCGAACTACCAAAGTTCTAACTCCTATGCCCAGTGGTTCATAGAATTTATAAATTCAAATGCCCTTGAACAACTGGTATGTTCTCCCACTAGAGGGGACAACATATTCGATTTAGTCATCACAAATATGGGCGCCCATTGTACCACACCCGTTATCACTCCCTCTCTGGTCAGATCAGACCACAATCTGATAACCCTAGACATCCTCACCCCTCCACCTCCCCCAGTCAAAGAAACCATCGTAATAAACCTTTCCAAAGCAAGCTTCAAACTACTTGCGTCAGAAGTGGAAAGTTTCACTATTCCCTTACAGAAGGATAATGATATCCAGGATGCGGAATCCTACACCAAGGCACTTTACATACATCTTCAGGATTGCATGGACCATGCTAAATAAAACCAAGACTCCTTCCTCAAGCAAGAAGAAACCAGTCTGGTGGACCCCGGCCATAAGCAAACTATACAATAAAAGGAGGAGACTTATACAAAAAAAGGCCAAATGTCAAGTAGAAAAATCTTCCCTGATCAGCTTTAGTAAGAAATTGAGGGCCCTCATCAAGTCAACTAAAGCCAATTTCGAAAAGAACGTTTGCTAGGATGCCAAGTATAACCATAAGGCCTTCTATGGCTACGTTAAAAACCTAAATGGCAATGCTCAGGTCTGTTCTGAGCTACCTCAAAATGGAACAAAATACACTGACCCCACTGACATTGCCAACATCTTGGCTGACAGGTTCAGTGCAAATTTCTCCCCCCACCCCTCACCACCTACAGGGCCTATTATTATTCCAGGGGGACTGTGTAACTCCAATTATTACTGATACATTGGTTAATAAGGCTCTATCTAAAGCTAAAAACACTGCCTCCATGGGACCAGATGGTGTCCCGGGCTGTGTCATACGCGACCTCCAAAATGAATTAACCCCGCATCTGAATACCCTGTTCAGTCTCAGCCTCTCGACAGGATATGTGCCCATAGAATGGCGCACAGCAACCGTGGTTCTGCTGCACAAGGGTGGGCCCACAACTGACCCTGGGAACTACCGACCAATAAGCCTGACCAGTCTGATCTGTAAGGCAATGGAGCGAATCATTATGGAACTCTTAAATGGAGAGATTGGGAACCTCCAAACACCTGACCCCACACAGTTCGGCTTCGTCAAGGGCAGATCATGCCTCCTGAACCTGGTGGACTTCTTTGAGACAGTTACTCAAGCCATAGATAAGGGAAAGGAGGTACACACGGCTTACCTTGACCTTGCTAAAGCATTTGACACCATTCCCCATTCGGGTATTATTGATAAACTCACCAACCTGGGCATAAACCCTTGCGTCACAAGATGGATCGCAAACTGGCTCTCAGACAGATCCCACATAGTAAGAGTAGCGGGATCTATGTCCGAATCCAGACCAGTAATGAGTGGTGTGCCTCAGTGCTCTTTCCTGGGGCCCCTCCTGTTTGGCATATGCTTCTCAGAAGTACAGGCAAGCACTGAAGGGCTGTGGCTGACCAAGTTTGTGGACGACTGCAAACTGGGTGCTATAACAGAGTCTCCGGCCGACATGGATATCCTCCAGAAGGGCCTTAATGAGACTGATGCATGGTGTCAAAGCCATGGTCTCAAGCTAAATGCTAAAAAATGAGCAGTAATCCCCTTTGGAAAAAACAGAGTACCCACGAACTACCACATAGGAGGTAACCCCCTGAAATCTGAAGTAGTAATAAGGGATCTAGGGACCCAAGTAGATAGTCAGCTTTCCTTTGATAACCATGTTGCCAAGGTGGTTAGAAAATCCTTCTATGTGACCCATCTGATCATGAAAGGGTTCGCATCAAGATCTAAGGATGTAGTGGTGCCCCTCTACTCTTCCCTCATCAGACCCATTATGGAGTACAATGCACCGATTGGAATGTACCTGGCTAGGCATCTCCAGCAGCTGGAGAGACCACAGAGGTACCTCACTAAGAGGATTACTGGCCTCAAATAGTTGCCCTATGCAGCACGATTGAAAAACCTAAGGCTTTTCTCTGTTGCATACCACCTTCTCAGAGGCGATCTCTGTCTAACATACAGAGCCATGTCCATCCCAGAACTGTTGAACATGCTCCATCTTAGCAAAACCAAATCCACTCGAGCTACACGCTCTAGGGATATAAACCTCAGCAAAACAATGAATAGAACATGCTGGAGGGATAGATTCCCTTCGCAAAGACTTCTCTTGCTATGAAACAAGGTCCCGATCTACATAAGACAGAGCTCCTCACTATCACTCTTCAAGAGGAACCTTGACGAGTGGATGGGTAACAGAAAGTTCACACCAGGGATCATACCAACAGCTCTACTAGACAGGGGCCAAGGGTACTAGCTGCTAGATCAAGGGCCTAGGGAACTAACCAAAGGGGCGGTGAATACCGTACAATGTGGCTGGGCTAATATATGCCTTAGGGCAGATAGCCCAGTACCTACCTATGAACCTAAATCCAGACTTTAATGGAACTTTTAGACTAATTGGGTATCTCCTTGCTGCAGCACCTCCTATACCAGCATCTGATGCACTATCTACGCTACTATATGTGTAACTGGTCATGTATCAGCATTCATTAGGCACAGTGTCCATTAAGTGCTTAAATACAGATCCTTCTTCAGAAATCTGTAGCACCATGTGCTGGCAGAGGACTGATGCACATGTTTGGTACTAGAATACATGTACAAGGTAATTGGTCTCTTGAAAAATAAAAGTGCTGTGTGTTACACTTGTCCAGCTGAACCAAAAACTATGATCATCTAAGAGGTTTACTAAGACATTTGAGCCTACGTATGTTTGACAAGCCAATTAAACCACTAGAGATTAGATAGTAATTAATTTTTGTTGGTCCTCCAGTGCCTGATACCTGTAGCCTGCCATTTTCAGTGTTATGGACTCTAAACCTTGGTGGAACTAAGACAGGCATTGCGTGACTTCAACAGAACAAAAAGAGAAGGAAAAACAGGCCTACCAGGAGAAGTACTGCATGCACAAAAGAACAAGCCACGAGGCAGTTGACTTTCTATTTGAGTAAATTTCTTTAGCGTCCACCATACGCATTAGCCTAGCAGACCTGTCCAGTATGAAAAGTAAATGAACAAAAACAAATAGGTTGACAAAGCAATCTGTTCTGACTGCATTTTGGGAAGCCCATTTTTACAGGCAAATCAAGGTCAATTTGCCTTTACGTGTTAGCATTTACATGGTAGCAAAGGGGTAGGGGAGATGCTTGAGTTGTCCTACTGGCATAACACATGTCCATCTTAGCTAACAGCACCAGTCTAAGTGGACAGATTCACAAGTTTGGATAAACATGATGCGGCGCATTTCAAACACAACTTCAGCTTTGTGTCCTGGTTACTTGTAATTGGTTACCATAGTGTTAATCTCAAAATCAAAGAACTTTACAGAAGAAAATATGCATAAGGAATTTTTGTTGAACAGCATTAAGAAATTCAGAAATTGATATGCAATCTTTCTGGCACAAACCAATGTAAATAACTAAGTGGCTATATTTTGCATTTGCGTAGGCCTACCTGGCTACCTCCCACTTAATACTTTTTGACAGGTCTCAAAATTGCCCAACTACTTTCAATATTTGGTAACTGACAAAATGCAGACTATAGATGACCTCTCATGCCTAAACACAAATGAGATAAAAAGCAAATCTGTCCTGTGCAACATGTATTGTGAAGTGCACCTTCTGACATATGTGATTTACTGGTGATGGCTTTAGGTATATTATAGGTCACCTACAATTTAAAGTGTATTTATCATTTTTGAAAGCAGCTTTGTTTTACAATTAGTTTAATTTCCAGTTATATTTCTCATGTTATAACTGCAAGCGGTTTTGCAAAAAATTAGGATTTTAGTCAGCAGTTCGATTTTTTTTCCAAATATCTCTGTTTTTCCTCTTCTCCTGTACTGTATGTATGTTACAAGATCCAGTTCAGACATATTTAGGTACATCATGTATCAAGAGAATTCAGTATTACAACAAAAATACACTGATAACATCCTATATACACTATGTAGAAAAAAGTGTTACAGTCAATTTCTAATTAACACTGTGTCACAATTAACATACTATTTCAATATGGATACATACACAGAACAGAGGTAACACAAAGCTCATGAGGGTGAGTGCTTTTGTGCCCTTTTTCATTTAATAAATTACAATAATTTGTCATTCCACATTCAGCTAATCTTTCAAAATATGATCCAGGAGAAGACTAATATTTTAGCAAAGAGGAATGCTTATGTTGATTGTTCGTTACATATTTATGTGCTGATGCACACTTTATTGCCATACTTCTGAAACCCTCCCATGATAGTTTGGTACAATCTAGCCAATTCTGGGTAATATACAATTTTACTAGAGAGAAAGTACAGTTTTGTACCTACCATAAATGTAGATGTCCGATAGGTATGCATCTGCAGTCATCACATATGGGTTGTCCTGCCTCAGGCAGCCCTTCGGTCGGCCGGATTCCAAAGTCTGGGTCCGGCGTCAGCTGATGTCGTTCTTTCCCCAACGTCACAACGCCTGGGGTATAAAAGCATCAGCCAATGCCATGTTCCTCAGTTTTTCTTGCCCCAGATGCCAGGTGCCCTCTAGGAAGGCTAAATTTGGAAAAATGCAGTAAAAAATCCAAACATTTGCAAAAAAAAAAAAAAAAAAAAAAATATATATATATATATATATATATATATATATATATATATATATATATATGTATGTATAAACAAATACACCATAATAGATCCCCCAGCTAGCTAATAGAGAGGTAAGCACCCTAGGAGTACCACAGAGGGGAAGGAGGGAGGGTAAACCTGACTGCAGATGCATACCTATCGGACATCTACATTTATGGTAGGTACAAAACTGTACTATGTCCTTCAAGGATGCATCTGCAGTCATCACATATGGGTAGAATACCATAGCCAATCTGGGGGTGGAGGCTCTAGGAAAGGGATGGTGTAGCTAAGATACCCTGCAGGACAGCCGAAGCAAAGCCTGCTCTGGATCTGTAATATAAAGGTAAATTGTAATGCTTGGCAAATGTATGCATGGAGCTCCATGTGGCAGCTTCTAAAATGTCTTTTGTAGCCACCCCTCTTAAGAAGGCTGTGGAGGTGGCTGTGGCTCTCGTAGAATGAGGTCTAATGTTAGCTGGTACAGTCTTTCCATGAAATGAGTAACAAAGCGGATGCAATTTCCTATCCATTTTGAAATTGTCTGTTTGGAAATTGCTTTTCCTTGAGTACCAGCAGCATATGCTACCAGCAGCTGGTCAGTTTTTCTGAAACCTTTAGTTCTGTCCAAGTAGTAGCGCAACTGTCTGTGAATGTCCAGGGTGTGCAGCAGTTTCTCCCTTTGTTTTGTGGATTTGGGAAGAAGGTAGGCAAGTGAATAGCTTGATTCAATGAAACCCTGGATACCACTTTTGGCATAAAAGTAGGATTAGTTCTTAATGAAACTCTATCCTGATGGAAAATAATAAAGGGCTGAACTGCCATCAGGGCCTGCAATTCAAACTCTTCTTGCTGAGGTTATTGCCAGAAGGAAAGCAGTCTTCCATGAGAGGTACTGTAGATCTGCAGATGCTGCTGGCTCAAATGGAGGCAGCGTTAGTTTTTCCAGCACGTAGTTAAGGTCCCAAGCAGGTAGAGGAGGTTTCCTAGGAGGTTTGATGTTTTTGATTCCCCTTAGAAACTGTCTTAGGAGAAGATGAGAAAAGACAGGAGGATCAGTATTGTACTCTGCTGAAATTGCTGAAGCATGAATCTTAATAGAAGAGTAAGACAGTCCATTGTGGAACATTTCTGCCAAATATTCCAGGATATGTGCCATGCTCATCTTTGTCGCATCTAGGCCCTTTGTGGTGTTCCAGATAAGAAATCTTTTCCATTTTGCTGAATATGCCTTCCTTGTGGAAGGGCGGCGAGCTTCCAGAATAATGTTCTTTACTCTCTGGGATAGCTTATCCTGAAGAGGAGTCAATGTATTCTCCAGGCTGTTAGTTGCAATGTTTTCAGGTTGGAATGTAGAGTTTTGTAGCTGTGCTGTGTCAGTAGATGTGGCCATAGAGGTAGGGGCCATGGCTTCGTACATGATAAGCTCCTTAGCAGTGGGTACCAGTGCTGTCTTGGCCAGTCCGGAGCTATCAGGATCACTTTTGGCTGCTCTGCCCTGATCTTCAGTAACACCTTGGTCATTAATGGAATAGGAGGGAATGCATACACTGTCAGATTTCTCCAGCTGAAAGAGAGAGCGTCCACTTTCCACGCTTGTGGGTGGTATGTCCTTGAGCAGAATTTCTTTAGTTGATGATTGTGGGGGTATGCAAATAGATCTATGTCCGGCTCCCCAAAATTGTGTTATCTGTTGGAAAATGTCTGGGTGCAGCATCCATTCGTGCATCCATGATATTTCTGCTTAAGCTGTCCGCCAGTATATTGTCCTTCCCTGGCACAAACTGAGCTTGTAGCTGTATATTGAGTTTCAAGGAAAGATCCCATAGATTCATTGCCAGCCTGCACAGAGGGTAAGAATGGGTACCTCCTTGCTTGTTTATGTACCACATAACTGTGGTGTTGTCTGTCCTTATTAGTAGATGGCCTTGATGCAGAAAGAGTTTGAAGGCCTCGATTGCATGTATCACTGCTAGCATTTCGTTTTGATTTATGTGCATGTGCAGCTCCTTTCGTGACCACTGTCCTTGGATACCTCTGCCCTCCATGTGTGCTCCCCAACCTAGGTCTGAAGCGTCTGTTGTAATAGTTTGGGAGGTTTTTGGCTTTGTGAAGGACAGCCCTCTGTTGGACTGGCTGGCCTGAGCCCACCACAGAAATTCCCTGTGAAGGCATGGGATGAGTGGGATTAAAGTTTCCAAACTGTGACTGTGCTGAGTCCATAAACTCCTTAGGTACCACTGTAGCTTTCTCATATGTAGCCTTGCTTGTGGAATCAAAAGAATACAGGATGCCATGTAACCCAGGGCCTGCAGGATTTTCCTTGCAATCAGCTGAGTTTGTCTTGTCAGATTCTTGAAGTAATCCGGTAGTTGACTTTGTTTTTCTTCTGTGAGATAAGCCATTTGGGTGGTTGTATCTAGATCCGCACCCAGAAAGGTTATTCTTTGGGATGGAACAAGTCTTGATTTGTGCATGTTGACTGTATATCCCAAGGCCTGTAGAAGATTGATGGCATAATTTAAGTCCTTTATCAGAGTTTGTTGGTTGTCCGCTTGTATAAGGCAGTCGTCCAGATATAGGTAGATCTGAATCCCCTGGAGTCTGCAGTGTGCTATTACTGATGCCAGGCATTTCGTGAATACTCTGGGCGCAGTAGATAAGCCAAAGGGCAATGCTGAGAATTGATAATGCTCTGAACCTGCAAGAAATCTGAGGTGTCTTCTGCAACTTTGTCTGATAGGGACATGCAGGTATGCCTCCTTGAGGTCTAGAGTCACCAGCCAAGACCCCTTGCCCAGCATGGGAAGGAGTTGCTGTAGAGTCAGCATTTTGAATTTTGGCACAATGAGATAAGTATTCAGTATGGACAAGTCGAGAATAGGTCTCCATTGATGCTCTTTTCTTGGAACAAGGAATAGTCTGGAGTAAAATCCTTGGCCTTGTTCTGAAATAGGAACTCTTTCTATGGCTTTCATTTGAAGTAAGTTTGAGATTTGTTTCAAAGCCTCTGTCCTTTGTTTTGGTGGCAGGTCTGGTATGCCTTTTCTTTTTGGCAATGTGTGGAAATGGAACCTGTATCCGTTGTCTATTATTTGGAGTGTCCATTTGTCTCTTGTAATGTTGTGCCAATTTCTTGAGAATAAAGAAAGCTTTCCGCCCAAAGGTGCTTCTAACTGAGCCCTGGTTGGCGGAGTCAAAGCAGAGTCATTGAGTTTGTCCTTGTGCAGCAGTTGCAGATCCTGAACTGCCTGTCTGGATTGGAGGTTGCCATTGACGGCCTCTGTAGGAGCCCCTAGCTTGGCCTCTACCTCTGGCACGCCTGTTTCTGCCCCTTTGAAATCTTTCTGTGTCCGGAAAGGACCAATTCTTGGAAGGCCAGTTCTGCTAAATCTAGGTGGTTGGACTTGAAGAAAATCTTTAACTGTTTGTACAGATTTTGCCTTTTCCTCAAATTTCTTTAGAACGTCTTGAGCAGTGGAACCAAATAATTTTTGCTTTTCCAGTGGGGCATCCAAAAGCTTAGCTTTAACATGTTCTGGCAGAGATTGTTCCTTCAGCCAAGCATGCCTGCGTGTGACAACACCTGTCATTGCTGACCTACATGAAGCTTCCAATGCATCATAACCACACTGCAAGAAATGGTTGCTAACCTGCTGGGAATTATGTACCAGATCCTGAAGGGATTTACGGTCAAGGAGTTCAGAAGAAGACAATTTCTTATGCATTTCTTCTAACAAATACTCTTGATACTGTATCATGTGAAATTGACAATTTAATGCCCTCATAGCAAGAGTGGCAGAAGTATACACTTTTTTACCCCATCTCGCTAATGCCCTGGACTCCTTTGCAGAGGGGAGTGGGTTCTTAGTAGAAACAGCTGCAACCCCTTTAGGGCCCTGTGAAATAGTTTCAGGGTCAGCAGAGTGGGCCTTATAAAGAAAATTATGTGTGTCCGGGACCCTGTAATACCTATCAGGCTTTACAGGAGCCGGAGGCAGAGTGTCAGGGGTCATACTAGAGTCAGAATATACATCATCAATCACATTTAAAACAGGAGGAATAGCCAAAGGTCTATGCTGAGGTAAATGAAGAAAAGTTCTTAGTCTTTTCCTGGAATCAGAATATTCCTGGCCCTGCCATTTGAAATGCTCTCTCATAGTGTGAAGTGTCTCCCCAAAGGAAAGCTCTTCAGGAGGGGAGGCTGAGGGAATAGATTCCTCTGCATCCGAATCCTCGTAGGCTGAGTAAGCCTCCTCCTGGTAGTCTGAGTGATCCGAGCCAACAGAGGCCTCCTCTGAGGAAAGGGGATCAGGAGGATCCATCCTGGGCATTTTGTCTACAGGGGGTTGGGAGCCCCTGTCCGGATGAGGCTGAGAGACCCTAATTAAGGAGATCAGGTCCTCTGCAAAAGTTAAAATCTGTGAACTAGAAGAAGGTCCCTGAGGAATAACTCTGGGAGGCATGGTTTTAGTGTGTTTTGCAGCTTTAGCCCTGGTGAAGGCCTTAATAGACATGGATGCAGGAGGCCTGGCTGTACCACGTGCTGGTGTAGCTTTTTCTAAAGGTATGGTGTCGGAAGATTCCAATACACCAGTTTCGGAAGGCAATTCTGTAACCGACTCGGTAGGAGCCGCTGGGGCCGAGGCTGTCGGTTGTATTATTTCAGGGTTCGGAAGTTCCAAGGACTCGGTATCAGCCGAAACTGAGACACTGCGTAGGCCTAGGCGTTTTCATCGAAACCGGGGCCGCGTGTCGGTCCTTGTCTTTTCGTTTCTTAATTAAATGCGATGTTGGGGTTTCCGACGGCATTTTATAAGCAAAACTATCCCCAAAAAACTCTTCTGCGAACTCCGACCGATGTCTAAGAGTGCGTCGGTTGAAAGAAGCACAGGCAGAGCAGGCCGAGACGTCGTGGTCTGGGCCTAAGCAAGGAAGACAATAAGAGTGGAAATCCTTATGAGGTATTTGTTTCCCACAAGTTAAACAATTATTAACTTTTTCTGACATCGGCTGAGGCAAGAAAGAGTCCCCAATGGGGTACTTAGCTTTTGAAGTCTTCGGATAGCGAAATTACAGGAGCTGGCTGACCGGCACTTGCGAACTGCTTCTGCTTAGGGCACCATGCGGCAAGAAAGACTGAGGAACATGGCGTTGGCTGACGCTTTTATACCCCAAGCGTTGTGACGTCGGGGAAAGAGCGACATCAGCCGACGCTGGACCCAGACTTTGGAATCCGGCCGACCGAAGGGCTGCCTGAGGCAGGACAACCCATATGTGATGACTGCAGATGCATCCTTGAAGGACATCAGAGTAATTAGAATGTATATGTTAAACTTGGGTTATTTTTGAGAGGTAATATGCAAAACTGCAAATTCCCACAATATGTGGATTTTTGATATCTCATCTTCTCTAGTCTAACTCTCAACGAGCACCATAATTTATAAGTGCATTTGCAGTTCCAGAAGATATGCAGTAAATCTGCTATTTGTGAGTAACAGCATGGACAGTCTGGAGAGACTTCCAAATTGAAGTTAAGTATTTCTGGAGTGAAGTAAGCATTGTTGGTTATCATTAACTGAGTATATGTGAGTTTTTTGAAAGGGATTAATTTTAGTGTTGCTTCAACAGAATTAGATTTTTGTATTTCAGAGCATTCTTTGATCTTATCAATCCAGTATTTTTAGTGTAATAACGATGACTGGTATTTAAGAGATACTATGAACTTATACATGTTATATAGCATATTTATTTCTCATTAAAGTTAGTAAGTTCCATAATGTAATACATGTATCCAAGTCTTTTTCGTTAGCTTGAAAGTCACTGAAGTAAACAACTCTCTGATTTGTCTTACTTTATGATGTGTCCTTTTGGAAGGTTGAGAACATTTATGTCTTCGAAAGACTTTTTCCTATGTCTGTAAAGATCCCAAACTTTGTATTCCTTAATGAATGAATAGTTGTTTAGATTTAACATCTCTTTATTTAATGAGATTTGGGGTCAGATGTAACGGCTGTAAGAGGATATAAATACTTGTTAGATTTAAAACTTCCAACAATTTCTGAAGCCTTATGTTTTAAGGAGAAATGAAAATTGCTATACTTTAAGTTCTCCTGATTTAAGAAAGGAAGGGCTTTAGGATTCATTTTACTGTTTTTGATATAGTTATACCATAGTTTGATCCATATTTACTCTTTGGATTATAATCAGCAACTTGTATAATCCTGTTTGCACATATTACGTCATAATACAGATTGAAATCAGGTAATCCCAATCTACCCTTTTCTTCTGGTAACTAATTCTGACCAATTTGGGATACCAGATAAATTTAGCTAAAGCTACATACAATTTCTTAAAAAGGTTTTCCGGACTACTACATTTGTTGCATTTATTTGGAATAATAGCCTTGGAAGGATATTCATTTTTATAGCTTTCGAAAGGAAAAGTAGCTTTATTTTTCCCCATCTCTGGATATCTTGATCAATGTCTGACCAAATCTTTAGTAAGTTACTCTGCATGAATAGGTTTGGGCTATGTTCAAAGTTGATGCCTAAACATTTCAGGATGTATTTTAACTTTATTCCTGAAATTGGAAAATAAGAGTCAGTGTGGCTTACTGGATTGATATGGAATATTAAGGACTTTATAGGATTAATTTCTTAGTAACAGTTTGATTTTTTTAGTTTGACTGTTTACTCGGTCTTCTCTTTAACTATACTCACAAGATGATGTTATGATAGGTATTGGGTAATGAGTTACATGCAACTACAAAGTATTATGGGTAAGCAAAAAAGTACAGTTGTGTACACTTACCATAAATGTAGATGTTCGAGTGTATTCACTGTCATCGCATTTGGGTTATCCTGCTAGGGGTAGCAGTCAGTCGGCCCGAATACCAGAGGCTTAGTATTTCTGCGTCAGTTGCTGTTGTTCCAAGACTGACGTCAGGTCGTCAGTGGTATAAAATCAGCCAGCCGACTCCATTACATCAGTTTTTCTTGCCCTGTCAGGAGCCCCCTAATAGGGAGCTATGCTATGGTGGAAGAACACCACCAGTAGAAAGTTAATACCAAAAATTCCCTGTAAGGAGAGAGAGAGAGAGAGAGAGCAGGGGGATGGAAGGGGGGGGGGGGACCAGGACTGCAACAGTGAATACACTCGAACATCTACATTTATGGTAAGGGTATACAACTGTACCATGTTCTTCGTGTTTCACTGTTGCAATCATGACATTTGGGTCGATTCCCAAAGCTGAAGAAAAGGGTGGAGGCAGTCAAGAAGACTGGGGGCTGGCCAGGGTGCCCTGCAAAACTACGGTGGCAAAGCCTACCCTGGATTTGGCGAAGATAGGCAGGTGGTAATGCTTGGTGAAGGTACGAACAGATGTCCATGTTGCAGCCTCCAGGATGTCCCTGGTGGGGACCCTTCTGAGAAAAGCTGCAGAGGTGGAGGTTGCCCTGGTGGAATGTGTCCTGACCCCCTTTGGGGGCGGTTTCCCATGCTGTTTGCAGCAGAAAAGGAGGCAGTGTGCTATGCATTTGGAGATTGTTTGCTTGGATATGACCTTGCCCTCTACCACTGCTGCAAAGCTGACTAGCAATTGATCAGTTTTTCTAAAAGATTTAGTCCTGTCCAGATGGAATCTGAGCTGTCTGTGCACATATAAAGAGTGCAGGATCCTTTCCCACTTGTTTTGTGGGTTAGGGAAAAAGGTGGGCAAATGAATGGATTGGTTGAGAGCCAAACTGGACACCACTTTAGGCATGAAGGATGGGTTAGTTCTGAGGGAGACCCTGTCAGCATGGAAAATGATGAAGGGCTCTACAGCCACGAGTGCTTGCAGCTTTGATACTCTTCTAGCTGAAGTGATGGCCAGAAGCAAGGCTGTCTTCCAAGAAAGGAATTTTAACTCTGCTGAAGCTGCAGGTTCAAAGGGGGGGTAGGGTGAGCTTTTCCAACACAAAGTTAAGGTCCCAAGCTGGGTTTGGAGGTCTCCTGGGTGGCCTTAAGATGTTAGCCCCTCTTAGGAACTGTTTGATGAGAGGGTGTGAGAAGAGAGGTGGCTCTGTGCCGTAATGAGCAGAGATGGCAGAGGCATGAATTTTAATAGAAGAGAAGGACAGACCCCCTGTGTAGTAGCTCTGCTAGGTAATCCAGGATGAGAGGTAGGGAGGGCTGTGCCGTTCCGGCTCCTTTAGCCTGGATCCAGGTGCAAAACCTTTTCCACTTGTTAGCATAGGATTTCCTAGTTCTGGGGCGTCTGGCCTCAAGTATAACATCTAGCACTTGTTTGCTTAGGCTGGCAGCTTGAGGAGAGGTCAGGGAATAAGCCAGGCTTGCCAGGTTGAGGGTCTGCAATTGGGGATGCATGAATTCTCCATTCCTCTGGGTCAGGAATGTTGGTATCTGAGGTAGGTGCCATGGTGGCAGGGGTGACAGGCTGCACAGCAGTGGGTACCAGTGCTGGCGTGGCCAGTCTGGGGCAATCAGGATTGCCCTCGGTTTTTCCTCCCTTATGTTGAGCAGTACCCTTGTAATGAGTGGTAGAGGGGGCAATGCGCAGACCATAAAGTTTACCAACTGGAAGGATAAAGCATCCACTTTTCAGGCCTTGCTGTGAGGTTCCCTGGTGCAGAATTTGCTGAGCTGATGATTGGAGTGGGAAGCAAAGAGGTCCACCTTCGGGATGCTCCATTTCTGGGTTACAAGGGTGAAGGTTCTGTGGTCTAGCTGCCACTTGTGTAGGTCTAGCAGGTTTCGGCTCAAGTTGTCTGCCAGAGAGTTTAGGGAGCCTGGCAGGAATTGTGCTAGCACGTGTAGTTGCATGGCTGAGGCTGTGTGCCAAAGGCTCATGGCGAGCCTGCAGAGAGGATATGAGTGAGTCCCTCCCTGTTTGTTGCTATACCACATCACTGTGGTGTTGTCTGTTTTGATTAGCAGAGGCTCTGGGGAGAGTAGGGGGTCTGAAAGCTGTCAGGCCTTGATGAACCGCTAGCATCTCTTTTTGGTCGATGTGAAGATGTATTTGATTTGGGCTCCAATGGCATTGAATGCACCTGCCATTCAGGTGTGCAACCCAGGAATAATCTGATGCATCTGTGGTGAGGGTCAGAGCGGTGTGGGGTTGTGAGAAGGGAAGTCCCTTGTTGTGGTTGCATGCTGCTGCCCAACAAAGAAAATCTTTCCTTAGACAAGGTATCATTGGTATGATAGTTTCCAGATCTTGAGAGTGTTGACACCAAAGGCTTTTTAGGTACCACTGTAGTTTCCTCATATGCAGTCTGACATATGGAATGAGTAGAATGCAGGAGGCCATGAACCCTAGAGCTTGCAGGATTTTCTTTGCAGATAACCGGGTTCTGGTGGCTAGTTGAGAGAAGTAGCCTGTCAGGTAGGCTTGTTTTTCTGGAGTAAGGAATGCCATCTGGGATGCTGTGTCCAGGCTTGCTCCCAGGAATACAATTTTTTGTGTGGGGACTAGTTTTGATTTCTTTTCATTGATAGTATACCCCAGGGAGGTCAGTAGGTCCTTTACAAAGGTCAGGAACTGTAACAGCTTTTCCCGACTGACTGCCTGAATCAGGCAATCGTCTAAGTAGGGGTAAATTTGAATATTTCTTTGCCCAGATATTTTGTGAAACTCTAGGAGCAGTGGATAAGCCAAAGGAAAGCACAGAGAACTGAAAGTGCATAGATCCTGCCCTGAAATATAGGTATTTCCTGCAAGATTCCCTGATTGGGATGTACAAGTAGGCCTGTTTTAGGTCTAGGGTGGCTAACCAAGCATCCTTGGAAGGCATACGAAGAACCCGCTGGAGGGTGAGCATTTTGAATTTTGGTATCACCAGAAAGGTGTTTAGAATGGATAATTTGAGGATTGGGAGCCGGATGCCCTCTTTTCTGGGTACCAGGAAGAGTCTGGAATAGAAACCTTGGCCTATCTGTTCTTCAGGAACATGCTGTATTGCCCTCATGGAGAGCAGGGAAAGGACTTGCTTTTTGGCCTCTGGCCACTGTTTGGAAGAAGATCTGGGAACCCTTTTGGGGTTGGCAGAGTGTGGAAATAAAATCTGTACCCCTGGGACACTATGTTGAGGACCCATTGGTCGTTCATAATAGAGGCCCAGTTCCTTGCATGGAAGGTGAGTTTTCCTCATAGGGCACAAGCAGTTGGGCAGAGGTAAGGTAGAGGTTTAAAGTCATTGTGAGTTCTTATCATAAGGGGGTGGCTTTGCACTCCCTGTTTTTGAAGAGGAGGAACTCCATTGCTTAGATCTCTGCATTCCCTTGGGCTGCTGTCTGGGGGATCTACTTCCCCTGGGTCTGGGCTGAGCAGGCCTGGAGGGGGCAGGAAAGGACCAGTGCTTAGAGGGGCAATGCCTACTGAACCTCGGAAGCTGGACCTGTAAGAAGTCTTTAACTATCTGCATAGATTTTTTAAGACCTCTTCTGCCTTGGTGCCAAATAAATTTTCTTTGTTCAATGGCGCGTCTAATTCTTTGGATTTGACATGGTCTGGCAAGGTCTGTTCCTTAAGCCAAGCATGCCTTCTAAGGACAGAACCAGTGACTGCTGCCCTGCAAGATGCTTCTAGGGCGACAAAGCCACATTGCAAGGTGTGCTTAGTAACTTGACTTGCAGAATGCATTAGCTCTTGTAATTCTTTATTTTCTGCACAAGCAGGAAAGGAAGATATTTTTTGTTTGAGGAGTTCCCTGGCATGCTGATATTTCAGCATGTGGAACTGGTAATTTAATGCTCTAATTGCAAGAGTAGCAGAGGTTTATACTTTTTTACCCCACCTGTCTAAAGCTTGGAAATCCCTGTCTGAGGGGGTGGGATTCTTAGCTGTGGTTGTTTTAATTCCTTTAGGTCCTTGAGAGATGACCTCTGGGTCAGCAGTACGATTTTTGAAAAGGAATTTGAGAGAGTCAGGGACTCTGTAGTACCTGCTAGGTTTCCTGGGAGTAGGAGGAAGGGTGTCAGGAGTCAAACTGGATTCCATAAAAACATCATTCACAACATCCAGGACAAGAGGAATGGCCAAAGGTCTGTGCTGTGGTAAATCTAAGAATTCCCTGAGACTCTTTTTTGACTGAGGATAGTCTTGACATTCCCATTGGAAATGCTCCATTAAAGTATGAAGGGTTTCCCCAAATGAAAAATCCTTGGGTGGAGAGGCAGACAGAATGGATTCCTCTGCATCAAAATCCTTATAAGCAGAAAGGGGTTGCATGTCTTCATACTCAGAAGCATCAGAGTCATCGGACTCCTGT
This sequence comes from Protopterus annectens, assembly GCF_019279795.1. Lineage (NCBI taxonomy): Eukaryota > Metazoa > Chordata > Ceratodontiformes > Protopteridae > Protopterus > Protopterus annectens. The sequence goes on from NC_056735.1 coordinate 773,546,201, forward strand.
TCAGATAAAACTACTGGGGACAAGTCTCTTTTTCTTCTGGAAGGGGTAGCCTGGCTTCCCCTAATAAGCATAATAAGGTCTTCCGCCATTTTAAGCATTTGAGATTGAGGCAAGGAAGCAGGTGCCTGAGCTTGGGTTGTCGGTTTTTTGGGCATAGTTTGTACCCTGGGCCTTAGAAACTTGGTAGTTTTAGAAAGAACTGAAGACGTGAAAGAAGTAGTCGGTCTCTGTCGAGTATCGGTAGTGCGAAGTAATTCCTCAGAATCCAGTGCCTGCTCAGCGGCTCCGGACCCATCCAAGGTAGAGACATCCGCAGGATCCTTAGTCGAAGAAGAGTCTTGCGGCATACCAGACTCCAAAAGGGTCTCCGTAGCAGACTGCAAATCCACAGAAGCGGGCATCAGGGGCTGTGAAAGCACCTCAATGTGGACTGGAGAACTGACGACTAGTTTAGCGGAAGCATCGGCAGTTTTGGACCTGTGCAGTCCATCTTTGTCCTTATCTTTACATTTTTTCGGAAGATTGGTAGTCGGATGGCTTACCAAAGCCATATCGGAATTTGAGGGCTGACAGCAAAAATATCTAGCTACAATAAGGGCCCAACGACGTATAGTTCTGGCGTTGAACAAAGCACAAAAATGACAGCAAGGGACATCGTGGTCTGGGCCTAAACAGGTGACGCAGTAAGAATGGAAGTCTCAGTGTGGCATTTGTTTTCCACAGGCAAGACAATTAACTTTTTCTGACATCGGTTAGAGCAAGAAAAAAGGATCCCCAATGGGGTACTTAGCTTTAGAAGACTTCAACTTCAATTCTGAAACGAAAACTCAGATAGCAGCCAACTGGCACTTGTGCAAACTGCTTCTTCTTCGGGCTCCTCGGCAAGAAAGACTGATTTAATGGCTTCGGCTGCCTGATGTTATACCACTGGCGACCTGACGTCAGTCATGGAGAAACAGCAACTGACTCAGAAATACTAAGCCTCTGGTATTTGGGCCGACAGAGGGCTACCCCTGGCAGGATAACCCAAATGAGATGACTGCAACAGTGAAACACGAATAACATCAACTTTTTAGAGGAGCAGATTTTTACTTACATTATGGTTTCACTATTACACCATCTTTTGTGTTAATTTTTAATCTGAGGTGTTATACCTGTACAAACTAATTGACAATTTGCCTTTTTAAGAATAAAGAAACTACTACTGATGTATTTAGCATGGAAATACAATAGCCTATATATTAGATAGTAAGACATTGAAGGGTTCAGTCTTTCATGATGTCATGGCAGGGATTTTCAGCTCTGAGAAAATAAATCAGAGGGCCATCCTTATCAACAAAATAAAATGCAAAAACACACTTTTCGCACTGCAAATGGTACAATTTGGTATTATATATGGCAGGGCGATAAGGAAGTTATATTGCTTCAGAAATGGCCAATATACTTAAACCAAGACAGTTTGGTAGCACAGTGGTCCAGAAGTTAGTATCACTGTGACACTGTTTAGTCCTTCCGTTCAGTTCTTGGCTGGGGTGCCAGCCTTCTCTGCATAGTCTTCATGTCCTCCTTGGGTGTGCATGGATTTTTATTTGGTTCACCATTTTCTTCTTATGTCAGAAAGACATGCTGTAAGTGAAAAACTGATCCTCCAGCTTGCCTAAAGCTGTGCATACTGTGTGAGTTAGGATTTGTATATGTCCTATGATGAGCTGGAACCGGGACTGCTTTCTCTGTCATGCCAGTAAGTGGCATAAATGGGTCTAGTTCCCTAGCAACCCTGAACTGGATAAAGTGGGTAAGCAGAGAATGATGAAAGAGGAATGAGTTTAAAGTTTCATTACAACTGATGAGACCCTATGATGGCACAAGGTACCAGGTATGTTTGTTCTTGAGCCTAAGAAAGATCTTTTTGACTGCCTTTGGCACAACATTCCTTAGGTCTGGCAGAAATAGGGGTACACTTTATGCAAGGACTGGGTTATACAGAAAAGTCTTTTACAAGTTCTTTTTTGCTCCAACTTTCTGAAAAGGATAAGCAAGCATCTGCTGTAAGATACCACTGAAAGCATGGATCCAATGGAAGAGACCATGGTTCATTCTTTGCAGAACCCTCTATAAAACAGGGAAAAAAAGTCTGGTATTTCAAAGTTCATCCCCTCTCCTCCAGAGGGCAGAAATCATTAGGAAAAAGGGTTATCAGAGTTTGTACAAACAGCTTGCTGGTGGACCTGTCCTTACTTGTACTCCTAAGGTTTGATGAAACACCTAGGTGCTGAAAAGGTCCAAGATTGGAGACTAGTGCTTGTACCTTATGGAGCTAACTGATGCTTTGCTTGTATTTGAAATAATAATGTGAAAACTGCAAGAACCCAGCTTAGGACTGATAAAACCAAATACGTCTCCACTGATACTCTTGGCTGCCGTACAAAAAATGAAAGCTATGTGCTTAACATAATGATAGATTAGAATGAGCAGGTCTATCTTCATCTTCTACAAGAACTGAAACTACATTCATTTAGCCAACTTGGCATTTAAAACTTTCCCAGGTACATTTCAGAAGTGCTGCTCAAAAGCACAGCAGTATATACAAAGAAAAACTCACAACTAAACCTCAAAGATGGTTAGGTATATTTACAAAGCCAGATTAGCTCAGCCAATCTACTGTTATGTTAATTATGTAACTTTTACATTTGGTATGAAGAGATGCATCCTTCTCAACCAGAAAGACGAAGTATCAAGTTCTGCCTTCTGATTATCAGTGGGACATATTTCTGATTAATGCAGATTCAAAGCAACACTTACGCTTGGTGATCACATACAGCTTATGAAAGTATTCAGTGAAGCCTGTGTAGAAGCCACACAGATACCACCACCTCAGAAAATCCAAATCCCATCGAGCTACACGCTCGAGAGACTTGAACCTCAGCACTGAAATAAATAGGACATGCTGGAGGGACAGATTCATAACCCAGAGGCTCCCTTCACTCTGGAATAAAATCCAAGTCCAGGTTAGGCAGAGTCCCTCATTGACTCTCTTCAAGAGGAATCTTGATGAGTGGATGGGAGATTGTAGGTTTACCCCGGGTATCACTTCTGTGTCACTGTTAGACAGAGGCACAGTATACTAACTTCAAAAAAGGGCACAGCAAAATTAATTTAAAATGGGTGGCAAAAGCCAAACACATTCTGGCTAGGCTTATAAATGCCCTAGGGCAGATAGCCTAGTATGAACCTAAAATACATTTCTACAAAATTCTTGAAAGGCAGACATTGCTCTAGTTAAACATGCTGTAGGCACAGATGGGGCAGCCTTATTATGTTTTTTGTAAATATTTGATACGATTACTACACAAAGTAACTTTGGAACACATTTTTAATATAGAATGGAACAAAAGAGTTGGAAATAATTGACTTTTGCTCTGTCCAAAGAAAGTCTAAGCTGTCTGTGACTTCCATATAATGCAAAAGGTATTCATCCCTGCAAGAACAGCTTGGGAAGAAAAAAGGTAAACAAATGGCATAATTAAGGTCTGTCTCAATGGCTACCTTAGGCATAAAGCCAGGATTGGTGTGTACTGACACACTATCCTCATGGAAGACCAGATAGGAAGGCTTTATATACAAGACCTGGATCTCAGAAGTTCTTCTGGAGAAGTAATGATTACAAGGAAAACTGTCTTGCAAGACAGATAGCTTCATTTCTGCATTAGAAGTAGGTTCAAAGAGAGAAAGTGTTAGCTTTTCAAACATGAAATACAAATCCCAGAGATGGACTGCATCCTTGACGGATGGTTGGATGACGTCTGTTGACGTTTTAAAGATGTGAAAAAAATAATGTTAGAACAGCCTTCAGGAAGATACCATTGTAAAGTGGACTTTTTAGTCAGGCCTGTGTCAAAAATTTAGGAATGATAATCTGGGACAACAAGCACTGGGGCAGCAAAAGTGTTAAAATCCTAGGAAATACCAAAACAGAAAACCATATTAATTTACTTTTGCACATTCGTCTAGTATTAGAATCCTGGTAAGAAGTTAGGATTTGGACTACCCTAGGTGGGTATGATTGGTCCCAAGTCCTTAGTGGAACTGGAGTAATGATACAGTTAGACAAAAAAAGTGAAGGTGTGGAAGGGGCTTCCCAGACTCATGAGCCTGTAGGGTTCTGGAGGGTCTAATATGCAGAGGTTGCTCCAGAAGACAAGAACAAAAAAAAATGGAATTATACTTACTAAAGCTAGAACAAGGCTAAAACAATTACTTTCTGCTTGATTTTCTATATTAACTTTAGAATAAGGGGAAATGAAGGAAAAGCATAAAGAAGTCCTGGAAGCCATATATAGATAAAAACATTTCCGGAATGTAAGCTACTGTATTTGACACTGGTCATGGATTCAAGAGGCTTTCCCCACAACAAGAATAGTTTATGTGCTACTGATGGGCTGATGGACAACGTTTATGAGGCATTGGTAAGGAACATCTCAGTTTGTCTGCTAGAGAATTAGCCTCCTTAGGGATATGACTAACCCTCAAAATTTTTTTTCTGATTTAGCCCATTCTCAAAACATCATCAATCCTCAACAGAAAGGGTGGATGAGTCAACCCCCCCCATTTGTTTATAAGTGGCCATATTTGGCATCTATTTCTTAAACCTTCAGGCCAACATTCCTAGCATATGGTTATCTAAGTCTGCAAAATGATTGTACATTAGGTAGTGCTATTTGATTTTCCACCGACAAACAACTGCACCATTATGAGTTAGAACACGTTAATAATTGGTGCAAGGACAATGTTTCAAATTAAATGCAAAAAAACATATTTCATTTTTGGAAAACAAAATGAAACATTTTCACATAAAATTAAGTAACACACCCCTCCAATCAGACACTGTAGTAAGAGACCTAGGCATTCTAGTTGATAATCTATTGTTTCTGGACCATTGTGTCTCTGCAACAGTGTGGAAAGTCTTCTGACTCACTGAATTTCTAAAGGCATCTCCACTACATCCAGAGAAGTCTCAATTCCCCTTTACTTGTATGTCATCAGATGCAATATTGAATATAATGCACCTTTTTTGACATGTATTTGTCTAAACATGCCACTCAACTTGAGAGACCTCAGAGATTTAAAACTAAAAAGATTAGTTAAGTCAAAAATCTTATTTATCAGGACAGACTGACAGCCCTCTCTCTCCAATCAGTTTCATATAGACTCCTGTATGCAGATCTATGTCTAGCCTTTTGAGCCATGAAGGATCCAAGCCTCTTTGACCTCTTTTCCTTCACGGAATAAATGGTACCTCAAAAATACCTGATTAAAGGAACTAAACCTAAATCAACAGATAAATAATACACATTGGCATGACAGATTCATATCTTAACATACTCCTCACCTCCACCGCAAACATCCACTACATGTCAAGCAGAGCAGCACCCTTGCAATCTTCAAGGTAAACCAAGATAATCAGATGGGCACCCTCAAATTCTCTCTCCCAGTCTATCCTGTCTTCCCCTCCTTGAGGCTGGAGGGAAATTTTGAAGGTTATTTTTTTTTTTGGCTAGGTTTGTAATGGCCTGCAAACTAACTGTCTAATACTTATCTATATACCAAACCTCTGCCACATTGTTGGTATGGTGAGAAACCGCACCTTGGGGCAGAACATCCTGGAATACCTGCAGAGTGGGGAAGACTGCCTTCATCCCCAGAAAGTCGATAAGCAGACTGGCTTCCAGTAATGACCAAATACCTTGGACTGTCTGATTTTGACAATCTCCTCCCATCCACCACCAAAGGAAAGGCATCCATGGGGTCAGCCACTACAGGGGTGGGTTCATAAATTCATATTTGCACAGGTTTTTACAAAGCTTAAAGCTAAAGGAGAACATCAAAAAACTTGGCTATGTCATCCAATACTATGTGAGACTAACAAGACCCCATTAAGTAGACCTTCTTCAGATATCCCTGGTGAAAATTTTTGATCACCCATCCAGTCATCCAGACTAGTTTTAAAGCTTGTTAAGGAAGTCTTCTGCTTATACAGTAGGGCACTCTATTCCAGAAATGAGGTAGATGTTGAGTTAGGTATATGTCATATCATTTGATGTTACTGATATGGTAGTATACGGTTAGGTGTCCAGAACAGTTGTTTGTGTTACCATTGGTTCTAGTTAGTTGAAGGACTTCAAAGAGTGCTGGTTCGTTGACAGCATGGAATTCCAAGCAGAGATCACCCTTCAAGAGTCTGTATGACACTAAGTAGAGGGAAAGGACCTTTGGTCTGTCAGAGCAGCTGATGGTAATGAAAAAAGACAAGGTCTCTCCAGCTGGTTAAGATTCTTAGTGAGGTAAACGATAAGGGCACATTATAATAAATGACAAATCTAATAAAGTGGGACTTTAAGATCTTTGGACATTGATGAGATACCATAATGGCTAATTTGTGCAAGGTAGAAGGATTTTCTAACCACCACAGAGGTGTAAGGATCTGAAATTGGCTGCCAGAGTAAGATTATATGTGTGCAGCTACCACTGCAAATACATGCTGCATGACTTTTAAATTTTTATCTGTTGAGAAATAGGGGCTGTTAAGAAAGACTTCTTTACTTTGAGAATTCATATCAGAATCTAGAATCCTCATGTGTAACCTTGCATAACGGACTAATAAAACCAGCAGCTGCCACCAGCCCTTGTACTCTGTGACAAAGACGTGGATGATTGAGAGTAAACAAGCAGACATACTACATTTTGCTGGGCAAGAATCCTGCCTAAAGTTAGATGTGCTTTGCAGTTACAGAGTCTAAGGTGCAGTCAATGAAGTTTAGTGTCTATCTAGGCTCCACCTGGGACTTTTGGAGTGTTCAGTTTTAAGTCACGTCCATGTTGACTTCTACCAGATCTCTGCTTCTCTTGTTGATGTTGTTACATTGGTGCTGTAACTACAGTAGATTCTCTGGCATCCCTGAAATGAGGTACTCAGGAGTCTGGGATTTATTTCATCAATAGCTGGGAGGATTTTACCACCCTTCTCCATATCTTCTAGCTTCTCTTTAACATTTGGCACAAACAATGTGCACCCATCAAAGGGAGTGTTAAGGACAAATGCCTTAGAATACTATGCAAAATCTGTAAGGCACAACCAAGCATGTCAGCAAAAAGCTATGATAGTGCTTGCTGCCCAATCAGCAACATCTGCTGAATTATTTGAAAGTTGCATTGTATAGTTGAATACAGAGCACATAGTTGCCATCTGAGACCATAACCTGGTTTTGAGGTCTCTGCAGGCAACCACTTCAGCCATTAAGACAACTCATCTGATAGCTTCCAATGGAAGTATAAATGGCTCTTCCAGTTAGTGGGATACATCATCTGCCAGCTCCCTCTGGAAATATAAATACAAAAGACAGTTTACTGCCCTCAGTGAGAACATGAAGAACAAAAACATGTTTCCCAAATCTGTCCTTCATTCTGAATTCCATATCTGAAGGGTTGGCAGGACTTTGTGGACCAGAAGCCTTTTTAAGGGGCATTATAGAAACAACAGTATCTATCTAGGGAGACTCTGAAGCTACCATTTTTTAGTGGAGGCTTGGAAAGAATAGCTCTAGAAAAAATTAAACATTACATAAAGAATGTAGTAAACAGAAGAGTAGAGTTGGTGAAGTTGGATGAGTTTAAGATCAACAGTTCACAGTAATGGTTAGTGTGGAAGAGAGGTGAAGAAGAGAGTACAGGCAGGGTGGGATGGGTGGAGAAGAGTATCAGGAGTGACTGGTGACAGATGGGTACCAATAACAGTGAAAGGGAAGGTCTACAAGAGGGTAGTGAAACCAGCTATGTTATATGGGTTGGAGATGGTGGCATTGACAAAAAGGCAACAGTCAGAGCTGGATGTGACAGAGTTAAAGATGTTAAGATTTGCACTGGGTGTGACAAGGATGGACAGGATTAGGAATCAGTATATTAGTGGGTCAGCTCAGGTTGGATGGTTTGGAGACAAACCCAGAGAGGAGAGATTGCATTGCTTTGGACATGTGCTGGGGGGGGATGCTGGGTACATTGGAAAAATGATTGCTAAGGATGGAGAGGAAAAGAGGAAGGCTTAAGATTAGATTTATGGATGTGGGGAGAGAGGACATGCATGTGGTTGGTGTGACAGAGCAGGATACACAGGACAGGAAGAAATGAAAACAGATGATCTGCTGTTGCGACCCCTAATGGGAACAGCTGAAAGAGAAGAAGAAGGAATAGAAGTATGCAAGTAATCAACAAATATACAAAATTTAAACCAAGTATCAGTAATTAATAGCAGCATCATGTAATGAGCTATGAAACATATTTGGAAATGAGCTTGTAGAAGGAGAGAAAAGGAGGAAATTGAGGATTAATTATTAATAGGTGAGAGAGAGGAAGGAGAGGTAGAGGACAAGGAGGAGGGGATTTTGGGCCAGTAACTGAGGTTATAGTGGTTGGAAAGAATGGGAGAAAGTAAGGGGGGGCATGTATCATTCAGGAGTTGGAAAAGTTTCTATAATATCAAATTCTTTCCATGCAGTCCTGACTACATAATGAGCCATCTTTTCTGTAGTGGGACACAACCAGGAGGATGGCTGAGAGATACAAAAAGCTTTCTGCATGATCCTCTCAGGAGGAGATGTCAGATCAGAGAGCCATCCTGTTCTCTGCCTCATCATGTTAAGGACTTCTCAGAACTTATGTTGTCTGGAGGGGATAGTGGAGAATAAACACTATCTCTATCATTGTCATTTGGGGTGGGGAACTTCAAATGGGAGTCTAGGTGCTTCCTCTTAAAGAGTGCTTTCCATCTGACCTCAGAAGGAACTGATTTAAGGATGACAAAGAAGCATGATGGGAATCAGATACACGTGGTTGATCCTGTGTTAGCTCCCTGGATCCCCTGTCATGTTGTTGGAAGGGATACATGCCCATAAGGGCAGACAAGAAAATGTCTCGGGGCTGAGGCTGTAGCTGATGTGGGTAAAGGTGCTGAGAGCGACAAATGCAGATTCTGCAATTGTTGAAGTTGAAAGTGTCATTAATCAAACACCCGGGTTAAGGCCATTGAACCTAACAGTTCAATTCCAAATCCCACCGAGGCTGAAACTGATCCCAAGGAAAAAAAAAAAAATCACAAAACTTGATCCCATGTGTTCAACCCTGGATGATGCAACAAAAGCATCTATCAACCCCATACACAATGACAACAGTCTGAGGCTGACAACTTGAAGGCAAACTCAGACAAGACTGGCAACGACCTTAATAGTGTGTGGGGAATGAGGCCATTAGGGTTGCCAGCTTTCTTTGTGGCTAAGACCGGACTAAGACCACGCCCCTTGCACCACCCACAACTCCACCCATTCCCACCCCCTTTCCCATCCATGCTCCACCCATTTTTGTGACATCACCGTGATGTCAGCTGATGGGAATGCCATCTTTTTCTGTTCCGGATGCCTGCTTTCAGCTGATTTACTATGCTTTTCTGTAAAAAAGCATTGTAAATCTGCCAATTTAACAAACACTGATAGTCTGTTTCCTTTTGTGAAACAGAATACTGGAGTTTGTACAGTGTTTTCCTGACTACCAGAGAATTGATTTGATTTGTGGATAGTCCAGAAAAAAAATGGATAGGTGGCAACAGGGATGATTTCCAATTTCCCATCTATTGGTCAAAGTTATGCTTAAATAAGGCTAGGGATGGACGCTGCTTCACATGAATGGGAAGCTTGTTCCAGTGCATGGGGACCCTCTGAGACATATTTGTGTCTCATGAACATGGCCTATTTATGTCACAAGCAAAATTTAAATCATTGGATCAAATGGTTCTGATACTGGTCATTTTGTGGATGTCCAAAAGGTCCATCAGTGCTGGATCCAAGGATGCCTTTTATGCCAGATACAGATCATCTCTCAGTAACCTGTAGGAGACCCGGTATAGAGATAGGGCTTTAAGGTGATCTGTATAAGACAATGTGTTTAGACACTGGATTCTTGTAGTAAGGAAGCTTTAAATATGTTCCAGCTGTTGTATGTTTCTGGTCAAGTACATGCCAAAGAGATAGGTACAGCTCACATCCAGTTCTTGTCAACTTCTCAGGTTAACATCGCTAATATTTTAAAAAGTGTTCCTTGTACATGAGCAATGTGCTATAAAATATGTAAATAAGCAATTCAAACGTTGGCTTCTTACGACTTGTTCATTCACATTAATCAGTGTCTAAAGCCTCTCCCCAGATTCCACTGGTGGTTAAGTGCCATGTCATACATTACTTTTTTCACTCTCACTCCTTAAACTCCTCCTCTTGCTCACTAGTAACCTCCTCCATCCTTCTACTTCTTCCTCATTGTACCTTCTCTTTCCTGCACACAGCTCAGTTTGCCGAATTTTCATTCAGAAACTGAATCGTGTTGGGCAAAGACATTTGGCCATTTATAAAATGGCCAGTTGTCCTTTGCAAACTTGTAGGAAAACCTATTCAGAGCTAGTCTTGACAACAAATCCATTAGACTCAGCTCATTTTGGCATGCCTTGCTGTGTTTGCTGCTTCCTGATGTAAATAAATGTTGTTAGAAATCTGTCTATTATGCAGCCTAATATTTGCGTTGGAGTAGGCTAACTTCTGTGCATTATTCATTTGCTAACTGAGTAAATTAACTAGTCCTTTGACCCTTTTCAACCATGACCCAGGCCACAGGAGCAAGGAAAATTAAATATATATGGACTCTAAAATAGTCAATCAGTTTATTTTTGGAAGGCAGGAATAGACTGAAGTAGACAAAGAAAGCTCACTCAGAACATTCAAACTTTAGACAGTAACCAGTGGATGGGACTGACTGTGTAGACCTGAGGGTTTGAAACAGTCTTAACCTCTGTGCTACTGTGCATGTGGAATTTTGTTGATCATAACTTTGTGGCTTGGGAGCATCCCTCACCTATAAGGACTGAGAGGGTGGACAAGAGGTTATGCTCCCAAAGACTTGTTCTTTAATTCTGTCTGAACTCTTGTGGAGCAGATCTGCTCTGTGGTGATGGTCAGGGAGTTGTACAGCCATACTTTGCATGCACTGGTACATTCATAGTTGGAATGTGGTCACAGTTTGGGCACTGTGTGTAGGAGTGATCATTTTTAGAGTCTGTTAGGAATATTGCATAGCTCAGTTGAACTTCCACAGTTGTGGTATTTGGAGTCCGACTGAGCAGCTCTGATCAGGCGCTTGTTCTGTGAAATAACAGACAAACTTGGTGCAGGTATATGGCAGGTTAAAGAAAACTGACAGTTCACTTTTAACTGATTCTGGCATAAGTCTGTTTCGTTCATCCGTCCAAATGTTATTTATAAAGCTAAACACACGCTCAACAGATGCATTTGAGACTGGAACAGACAGAATGTGCTGAACAAGTTTCAACAGATTTGGTGCAGACTTGTGCTTGAAAAACTTACACCAAGCCTCAGCTGTGCTTGCACAGCTACGAATAACGTCAAACACTTCACTAAGACTCACACTTCATCATGCAGGCTGTCGGATGGATGGTGGGTGGATAGAGGCGTTTGCATCTAAATGTCAATCACTTTGTTGAGTGAAGGCGATCTTGTGACACTGATCAAAGACAGTGGCTTGAAGTGACGATATGGGGACTGTTCAAATGCAAACCATTTGTTCAAATATGTCATTGCTCGTTTGGACATATTCAGTGCTTCAATTATGAACATCTCAATGAACTGCTGTGGTAGATGACTTTTGCGCAGAGCAAATGCTACCTTCATACCTAAACATTTGTCATCAGTCCTATGCTGCAGAGGCAGCTTAAACTGTTCCATTATACCATACAGTTCACAAGCTGTTGTTGATTTGTTCTCAAGCTTTAAAATTATCTTGTGAAAGGATGACAAAGTAGTGTGTAAAATAGAGATACAGCTCCGACTTTGTTGGGCTGTTGTCTGGTGCTAGTTTGTTTTCCTGGTCCTTCAACATTTTCCAAATCACTTTTGGACAATCAGCTTCTCCTTGAGACAAGAAATACATTTTCAAAGGCACCCAGCACAGCAAAATTTGGTCAAGAGCCTTGAAAAACTAAACCAGTGGGCTGGAACATATCTGATTACCATAGAAATCAAAGCAGCTCTTCAGTTCTGCTCGCCTCAATGCAGAGTTACTGAATTCAGAAAACACTTTTATGATGAAATTTTCAACATCAAATGGCATGACCTTTAAAGCATTTTTCACACAGTTATGCATAATGTGGTCATTGCAGTGTGCTGCAATAATTTTAGGATTCTCCTCTGAAGCTAACTTCTGATAAACGGAGTTGTTTATGCCATAGTTTACCGATGCATTATCTGCGGCATAAGCAGTAACATTTTGCCAAGACAATTTACATTCTGTACGGCAGAGGTGATTCTTAACGGACTTAGAGTCTTCGAATGCATCCTCATAAAAGTGAATGACACGGAAAGAAATTCCATTCTGCTGGGTGAAGAAATGAACACCAACCAGATAAAATTTACTGTTCCCTTTATTAAATGCATCAGTAGCAATGGAAAATGACAAACCGGCATGTAACTTATCAAGGACGACTTCTAGTGAAAATGGGTACAAAACATTGTTGACTATGGCGGAAACTTTTGTTTGGCCACAGGTCATCTTTTTAATGATTTCCGAGTCATCAGTTACAGACTTCATAACTTTGATACCACAGTCCTCTGCATTATACGAAATATGATGTCTAATTCCATGATACACTTCAGCAATTTCTGCTAGGGATACTTTGTGAGATGTCGTACTGTTTGGCGATGTGAAAAATGTCTTCAGTTGTTGAGATGACGCACTAGCTTGGGAACAAGTAGTATGCTTTTTGGTGCTTTGGTGTGCTGTAACTGCATTTTTTCCATTATATGCAACAGTGAATGATGTTGCACAAAGCTTGCATCTAGCTTTTGTATCTTCCGTGCATTTTTGTATCCATGAAAATTACCTTTCCCACTCTGCATTATAATAACAGATCTTTCGTTTTCGCTTCTTTGGTGGGGTAGACCGTTCTGACTGGGTAGTTGGGCTGCCAAAACTCTCAATTTTATTGTTGACACAGACACCGTTATTAGTGTCTTCCATAATAACAGTATTAATATGTAAAGCACCTGCAGACAGTGACAGCAGACATATAATGAGTTAATAAGTTAAACTTAAAGACAAAAAGCTGTGTTAATAAAGAGTCTACACAAATACTGTGCAACTACATTTGCATCACTGAAGTATCTGTTTCTTACGAAAGGAACATCTGCTTGTTAGTGTGTGTCCCTGGACTGATGCAAGGCTATACTGGCGGAGTCTACTCTCCAGCAGCATTAGGTACTCCCATCCCATGGTATCCCACTGATAAGCTAGAAGGCTTCCCTCCAACACAGAAAGGCTTGGGGAGCTCAGAAGCTTACAAACAGTCCTGGATACAGCAAATCTGTATCTGGACTAGACAAGTTACAGGAAATGCAAAAAACAAGCAGCTAAAACAGCACTAAAAACAATTTAAGTGCAGTGTGAGCTAGCACACTTGAGTGTGTAGCAATATTAAAACAAATACAGTTTAAATAAATGCAATTTATTCCAACAGTATTCTGAACTGAATTAAATTATTGTTTTATTCAACATTGAATAGTTAAAAAGTGCCAAAAAATATTTATCAGCTCTATATTTGCCTCACAGTTAGACGTTGCCCGTTCGATTCTCAGTTAGAGTGTCTTCTGTGTGGCGATATGTGTGAATGGGCTTTCCTTCGTTGAAGGTTGTGCGTTAGGCCCGGCAAGCCAGCACGTCAAAAATCTACTGCCAATCATTAGTGGACAGGAGTTCCGCTGTGGCGACCCCTAACCGGGAAAAGCCGAAAGAAACAAAAATATTTCCAGATTGTTTGAGAAACACACTCAGTCAGAACATAAGAAGATTCTAGCAAAGTTTTTTTAATGTGAATTAATATATATTTTCTGACAAAGTCCATAACACTAATTATTATCATTATTTAAGTTTAATGCACCACCTTTTCTCCAAAAGCCACCAGTTTTAGGAGGGATTAACAGAGACAGAGCTAAAATCTAAGTAAAAATCAGGTTGAGTTGAGAAGTACTCATACACAAGGCAAAGCTGTGTCAGTTATTTTAAATAAATTACTCTGATCTGAGCTTATAGCAAATTGGTAAATCTTTCTTGGTTTATTTGCATTTCTTCACCATTAAATAGGTAAGCAGCTGCATGCTGTTAAATGTTGAAAGCTGTAGTCTTAAAATGAATAAATAAATAAATACATCTGTATATTAAATCCACATACCTCAACAGACTTTGGATAGGAGTGTGAAAGCTGCAAATTCTCATTCACTGCTCATTGACAGCTGTCAAATCAGTCAGTAGCCTATACTTTTCATAGTGGGCTTAATTTTGTATCATCTATTATTACCACTCAACTACAAACAGTGACAAAGCCAAAAATAATGAGGAACAGAGGCCCCCAAACCAGGGCCTTTTTATGTTATTCTGATTTTCTTAGACAGTTAATAGAGCAGTCAGCATCATGTCTTGCATCAGCATGCATTTTTGAAGAATATGAAATATAAAATGTCTGACTTAATCCGCAGTGACAATCAAAACTGAATGAGAGAGATACTATTTTATTTTATTTTATTTTACATTTGTTGACCGGGCTAGTCTAACTGGACATATATCCGTTTTCAGTAGAGGCCCGGGGAGAAAAGCTCCAATTACAAGAAGTAAACAATCATTAACAAAAAAACAATGATAAGCATAATACAAAAAGTACCAAGGTAGACTTATGTAAGAATTTAACAAAAAAAAAAAAAAAAAAAAACTGGCAAAAAGCATGATAACAGAAAAACAGCCAGATAACAATAAGATTACAAGGTATGCAACATACTAAAGTTAAATTAATAAAAACAGATAAGCAAATCTCAAGATGGGATAACATGGAGGAAAAAAAACAAAGTTATGGTAGAATCAATATCAAAGATATAACTGTCAACAATTAAATATGATATTTAGAGGCACAGTCAGGGGAGAGGGGGGAAGTTAGGAATAATGAAGAAGTAATTTCAGTCGGGGTTAGCACAAGGACATAGCCACTGGGTTTTAAGATGTCCTTTGATATGTTTTTTGAAAAGGGATGTAGAGTCTAGGTTAGTTATTTCATAAGGGAGTTGATTCCAGATTTTCCCGACAGAATTTGAAAATAATGAGTCCCCAGCTTTAATATATGATTTAGTCAAGGCTACTAGGAGTTTATTAGCAGAGCATAGTGTGGCTAGGTTTTTATAAGGTGAAATTAGTTTTGTAAGGCTAGGGGTAGCATCAGGGTAGTGAAGGGACTTATGAATGATAAGTAGTTGTTGATAGAGTATGTGGTTATTTAGCTCTAACCAATCTAGTTGCTTGAGGTTGTGACAGTGATGAGTTCTGAAGGGGTTAGCAGTAATGAATCTAGTTATGCTATTGTAACAGGTAGAGAGTTTGGTAATGTTATTTTTAGATAAGTAGTATATATAGCAGAGGCATAGAAAAGGGTGGAGATCAGGTGGGTCTGGGCCACGGTTTTTCTGGCTGCTGGGGTAAGAAAGGGTTTAATTCTGTAGAGAGTACCTATTTTTTTGTTAACCGATTTAATGGTGTTGTTAATATGGTCATCAAAATTAAGACAGTTATCAATAGTTACACCTAATAGGCGAGTGGTCATATCTGGGTTAATACAGGTAGCATTATTAGAGAAGATAGTGAAGAAAGGAGTTGGAGATTTGTGTGTAGGAGTAAAGAGAAGTTTTGTTTTTTTGGGATTAAGAAGGAGGGAGTGTTCCATAAACCATTTTTCTACATTATGGAAGACTGTTTGGGTGAGGGACTGGAGGGAGGAAACATTATTAGCAGCACAGATTAAAGTTGAGTCATCAGCATATTGAATGCAGATGGCTTGGGGTATATTCAAGTGAAGGTCATTGATAAATAAAGAAAAAAGAAGGGGACCTAAGATTGAGCCTTGTGGAACCCCAATGTTTACTGGGAGTAAGGAAGATAGATTGTTGTCCCATAGCACTGCTTGTTGCCTGTTTTGGAGATAACTCCTAAACCATTGAAGTGCTTGTGAGCCAAGAGTATAGAGATTTAGTTTGTCGAGAAGTATATTATGGTTAACCATGTCAAAGGCTTTTGACAGGTCTAGGAATAGTGCTGAGGAGAAAAGATTATTGTTCCTATTATTATTTATAGCGTCAGAGAAGGAAAGGAGGGCAGTTGTAGTGCTGTGGGAAGGTCTAAAACCATGTTGACAATTGGCTAGAAGTTTGTTTTGTAGAAGGTAGTTAAGAATTTGTTTGTGTATACATCTTTCCATAATCTTCGCTAATGGGGAGAGTAGGGCAATAGGGCCTATAGTTAGATACTACAAAATTAAGAGGCAAATTCTGGGACATCAGTTAAAATCGGGGGCAGTTCAGCACTCATCATGAGAAGAAAGGCATTTTTCTATCACTCACTGTCCTCACCGAGTGAAGAGTTAAAAGCTACAAAACTTACCAAGATGAATAGTGTCTCCTAGAGCTAATTATTCTTGGAGTTACTGGAAATGATGTGCATAAAATGATAAGACTGAACCACGGCTCCACATAAATATTTACTTTGTCATTAAAGCGGGTAATGCTCGTCTACTCTGGCAAAGCACGTGCTACACCAAGGCATGGATTGCGTGGGGACTAGAAGAAGGTGGAGCATATCGTTACAGCTTTCATCTAATTGCATTGTGGAAGTAATACATAAATAGGATCAATCCCAAACAAGAAAGTCCAGTAAAAAGAAAGGCAGACTAAAAAATGGTTTAACTGGCTTGATATCTATTCTTTCTGCTGTTTTTGGTTACAATGGTAAAGTGCATTGGTCTACTTTACTTACCTGGGTCATGTCATCTCGCAGAATTATTTACGTTAGCATTAGCATTAACCCCGATTAATAAGTATTATTTGTTTGAGCACTTAATGTTGAATGGCTTGCTTGTTCACAGACTACAGCTGCAGTACATAAAAAACCCTTTTGGCAGTGTCTAGGGGACACATAATGATGGGGATTGGGGAACGTTATGTATATCAAGTGTGCAGCAAACTTTTTTTCAACTTTATGACAATGCAACTTTGTTAAAAAACCAACACGTCATAAATATAAAGCAACAAAGCAATAGGGTCCACTTAAAAGCAGCACTGGTGGCAAACAAATTAAGTACAGATGCAGCAGGAGCCAGGAATGCAACAAGAACAAGCAATGGCAACAGAGGAAGAGAAACAGCCATCTCCAGCACTGATTCTCCAGACCCGAATCTGGAAGAACCTCCAACTTTCCAAGGAAAGGCAGCATTTTTCCCACAAAAATTAGTTTCTGTTGATCGCCACAGACTCTCAGTGCAGAGGGAAAAAAAAAAGAGCAGCAGCTGCCAATAAAGTGGACTTTTTAAAACAAAAGGAAGCTAATGCTGGACCGTGTATTCTCGTCCTCACAACCTAACCTTTGCTGCTCTGCCTCGGAGCCGCTGGATAGGGCAGGATGAACCAGTAAACTACAGACAGTCCTGCATCAATGGCTGATGCAACGGGTCTGCCTGGATGGTGTGGAGCGTAGTGGAAAGCAAAAGCAGGTGCAGGACAGCAGGAGCAGCACCTTGGGAAATGTGCAGCAGAGCCTTTGTGTGCAGGGTATTTCACGAGGGTGACCTTGTTAGTGACATTATTTACTTTAATTACAGCATATAAGAAGGATTTTCTTACACCCTACTCTCTAGAAGTATTAATGTTGAGAATTGTCAGATTGTAATAGTAAGCAGAATGGAAGATCAAGCGTGAAGATCGCTACTTAACAGCACCCCCATAACGCTGAGACTGTGGCAATGACACAAAACCCGGACTTCATGTGTCCGGTTTTAAGTGAAATTTGTAACCGGACAATTTGTCAGAAAACTGGACAGTCCAGTCAAAAACCGGACAGCTGGCAACTCTAAAGGCCATTGAGAGATATATGTCACTAAGTAAGCCACTAATGTTAACAGTGCTATCAGCACTGAAGGTGTCAAAAACCTTTACTGTGTGTTCTACAAGGAGAAAACACAAGCAGTCACCTGCAGATTTGTGACTGGCCTCAGAAAGACCAGCACCAAAATAGGGAATGGTGAGGGAAGTCATGACTTGAAAGCAGAAAAGGAGGGCAGGAATGTAGTGCTTTTTAACAATATATAAATTATGGAATTCACTCCTACCT
Source organism: Protopterus annectens (assembly GCF_019279795.1). Lineage (NCBI taxonomy): Eukaryota > Metazoa > Chordata > Ceratodontiformes > Protopteridae > Protopterus > Protopterus annectens. The sequence continues at coordinate 773,564,498 of NC_056735.1, forward strand.
ATTTTAACACCAACTCATTTTTAACATCTTTAAAGCAAGATCATACTACATACTTGTTTTTGTTCACATAGTAACAGCTGACCTCTCCTTCAATGACTAACATATTACATCTATTTTACTTTCTTGCTCTTAATATTTTGCTTTTCAAAATGACATTATGCAATATGTAAATATGTACATTGTTACTGTTGCACTTTTTCATTCTCAGTATGTCTTATTTCTAAAAGATATCATGAACTGTGTAAATATGTATATTGTTACTGCTGTAACTTATAAGTGTAGTTATAAATGCATGTTTTCCTACAAATGCTTGTTACAATGTTTTCCAGGATTTCAGTGAAAAAAGGTTCTCTGTGCTCAGCTGGACTATCCCAGCAAACAAATGAAAATAAAATAAAATAAATAAATAACTACATACATAAATAAATACATATTTATTTGCCCTGATACCAAAGGGAAAAGAGACAAAAGATGTAGTCTACTTCAACTTCAGGAAAACCCTCATCGTGTTCTCATTGGTGAAGTCCACTGTGATAACAGCGTCACTGGGAAGACGTGTGTGACCCAGTAGATGGCAGCCTACAAAGCAAAATTCTTCAAACTTCTGAATCTGATATGGAGGAGTCCTGTCTCACTAGCCCACGGGCAGAAGGCTCAACAAAAATTATAGGCAACTTGGAGACTCCCACAGGAGAAGTAGTGGTAGATGAGGATGAATCATCTACGCTATTTTTCTTAGTTACAAAAGGAAGTTCCTCAGAAACACCACCTCTGTCAACTTTATTTTCCCCCCAGCTCCCTCCTTATCACAATCCATTTAATTTTAGGAGTTGTGACAATTGGGCTTAGTCGTACAGATCCATGGGGTTAACACTGAGGTTAAATTCAAGGAAGAAGCCCCATTGAAGGTGGACAGAGAGTTGCCTTTCAGACCTTGTAAAATCAGTTTGCTCTTTCTGCCCTTACCAGTTTAGGGATTCAATGAATTACAAATTTTATACTTCTTCCTGAAGTGTTTTTCTCCATGATAAATTACACATAAGGTATATGCATGTCCTTAGGCGCAATCTTGTGTTCCAACTTTACACACTTTTAAATGTACTGCTATTCATATCTAGAAACATTTCTATGTGTTTGTTTGTGTGGGTAGACTGGCTTTTAGGCTCTTTTCGTACACAAATTTGGCTGTAAAGTTTACCAAATCATCATCATCTTCACCTCCCCTTTTTCCCATTCTCTACATGGGGTCGAGGTATTGAGTCAACTGCTGCCATCTCTCTCTACTCAATGCTACACTTCTCTCGCACAATCCATCCACCTCTTTGCTGGATGCCCTCATTTCCTCTTACCTTCTTCCTGTCCTTCCCAGATCTTCTTCACCAGATTGTCTTCTGCTTTTCAGCACATGTGCCTGAACCACCGTAATCTGTTCTCATTGACCTTTTATGCAACTGAAGTTACTCTGGCTTCTGCTCTTATGTCCTCATTTCTTCATCTGCCCCACAGTGTGCAGCCTACCATCCATCTCACACACTTCATCTCTACCATCTCTAGCTTCCTCAGCGGCTCTGCCTCTACTACTCAGGTCGGGTACCATACAGTAGTACTGGTTTAACCATCGTTTTGTACACCTTACTTTTCAGCTTCTTTGGCATTCTTCTGTCATACACTATCCCTGATACTCTCTGCCAGTTGGCTGCAGCCCCTGTGATTCTATATCTGACCAACTTATTCAGACTTCCCTTCTCCTGAGCTACCCTCAAAGATACATGAAGCTGTTAAGCTGCTGCACTATTTTCCTTTCTGTTGTAGCTTCTTATGATTTTCCCCATTTGCTGCCATTACAACTGTCTTATCTCAGTTTCATTCTGTGTGCCTTCAATTTTGCATTACATTCCCCTATTGTTTGCTGAAGTTCTTGTTCAGAGTCTGCCTGTAATGCCACACCATCTGCTGAAAGCAATCTTGTTGATCTGACCCCTCAGACCTATTTGCTAATGTAGTCAGTCATCAGTATGAACAGCAATGGGCTCAGAGCTGAACCCTGATGCACACCCACCCCACCAGGAACTCATCTGTGAGACTAAACACTGTTTGTACTCAAGTCAATGGGTTCTTATTTATTGCCTCCACCAATTCTATCAATGTTTCTGGGACTTAGAACCACTGCAGGACTGCCCAAATCAGCTTACTTGGGACCTTGTCATATGCTTTCTCCAAGTCTAGGAAAGCCCAGCTGAACTCTTTCCTCAACTCTAACTTCTTCTCAACTATAAACAAAATAACTGATATACGTGGTAACAGACAAACCAAACTGCAAAAACCACGAACTGAAGGAAAAACAAGTAAGCTAAGTGTAAACTCTATTCTTCCGCTTTTCCTCACTGCCACCCCATTGCCACACCCTTTAGTTGTTGAAAATATTTGCCATTGAATAAAAAATTATTGTGTTCTAAAAGAACTTTTAACAAAGAACAATATAAACTGACTTCAGTATTTGAATAAGTATTACATTTTGCAAGGTAAAACCTAACATACTTGATTCCTTCTGCCCAAGGGATGTAAGTGTATAAAGAAATAACATCGACAGTAAACATTATCAGTTCTGTGCTGTTATTATATACAAAATTGTTATGAAACTGTGCAACTTGTAACAAAAAATCCCAGGAATCTTTTTGATAAGAAGGTAACCATTGTACCAATGCATTTAACACAGTACTCCAATACAACAACATACCTTAAGTCACAGCACTGGGAGCTGAAACTATGGGTCAAAAAGGGGGGGGTTGACATTCTTATGAATCTTAAGTATTCCAAAAAGAACACCTATTTTCGGATGTTCAATATTCATAAAATCATACAATTTGTAATCTAACAAACCATCCATCAGAAGCTCATATAAAAACATCTTTATATAATTGTACCCAGATTAAATATCATTTAAAGTGATCTGTTTGTATTCATCTTGAACATTTAAAATGTTTTCAATAGCAGCAATATAATGTCTGATTCATTAATACTAGTCCTTCCCCTTGTCAGCTTTCATGGTTCTTAACCCTTGCACATGTCTAATTTCAAACAAGGCATTTCTCTCTACTTCATTTAAATTATAAAAGCAATACATGTTATTTGTTTTTTCGTTTAATAAATTCCTAATGTCTTTTCCACAGTTATTTTCAAAAGCGTTTAATGTACTATGCAATCCTGGGTTGAAACTTGATGGTTTGACAAAACAGGAATAGTTCAAATTCAATTCTCGACACAAAAAATTTAAATTCAGTTTCCTTGTGAAACACTTTAAATCAATTATACTTTTAACAAGGTTGGCCCTTCGTGAAGGCACAAAATTTAAACCAAGTTGTAAAATTTTTAATTGTGCTTCGTTGAAACTAAATGAGGACAAATTGTAAATTTTACTGTAATCGCTCACATCACAATTAAATGTTAGTCCTTCTTCGAATTCCTGCTCCTCCTTCGATTCCGTTGCACCTGGCCACCTTTGACTAAGGACGCTAAGTTTGTTGAGGCAGTAGAAGGACTTTCAGCTGGATTTTCACTAACAGGATAGAAAGGCAACTCTTCAATGGTGTCCATAAATTCAGCATCTTCTGTAGTTGTTTCACCAGACAAATGTGAACATGTTTCTTTTTCCGGTCGCAAACTGATGCAAGTGTTCACTCTTCCCTCGGCTGTATAATTGATTGAATTGGCTCTAGCGGATAAATTATTTTCTACATTAGAAAATCATTTTAAAGGAAAAGCTTTCACCAATTCATATGTTTCTCTAGCTTGAAGTATCTTTTTTTTGTTTACGGTCAACAACTGTCCTTTCAAACCTCTCCAGGGAAGTAAAAATCGCATCATATTCAGTTTTCATTTCTTTGATAACCTGCAATCTTGCCAACACTTCATCATCCATACTAAGAATGACCGGTTTAAGTTCAACCATAGTGTGTTCATTATGCTTTCTCAGTATTTTTAAAAATTCAGTGCCAGACTTGTTGAAAAAGTCAATTAATTCTGTGTGCAAAGGATGCCCTTCCATAACCCCATTAAGCAACTTAATGGACCTAAGCCCCTTGGGCACTATTAGAAGAGCAATACATTGCTCAAAATATAAATTTTCAAGTTTGAAGGCTCGAAATTTTCTAATTAATTTCTTAAGTTCTACCAACTTACTTTTCAACTCTTCCTTTTCAATAATTGCAGCAACTCGACTTGCATTTCTTCAAACGGATTACTTTGGTTGGTAAAAATAGATGCCACATTTTTAAAGTAGAATGCATTCTTGGGCGTTTTTTTTAGGAGAGGCATATTCTGTTTCTCTAACAGTTCTTTCAACTGCTTCAGTTCGCTTAGGGGCAACAATAACATTTCTAGAGGCGCTCCCTTTTAAACTAGCAACTTGCCCCATTAAGTAATTCAATGATTTTTGTAACTCACTTAGGGCCATTTCCAAATTATTGATGTTGTCATTTTGTGTTTTGGGAATAGTGCGTACAGTCAATTCCAACAAAACGTCTTCCACTTCAATCACCATCGGAAACAAAGCAATAAACAAAATAACCGATATACATGGTAATAGACAAACCAAACTGCAAAAACCACGAACTGAAGGAAAAACAAGGAAGCTAAGCTTAAACTCTATTTTTCCCCTTTTTGTCACAAGACTTCTTCAGAAACATACAAATAAATGACCCCCACACATCATTAAATACAATTTTTAAAATCTTAATTAGTCCAATAAATCAATTAAACATTTAAAAGTCAAGACATTTAAAGACACAGTCAACTATTATTACTATCATAAAGCTTAACCTTGCTCCTGCGGTCTTTTAAAAAAAAAAAAATTCAATATTCACTATACCATTATAGCCAGGAAATATATTGGCTGTTAACTTAACCTGCCAAGAAGTTTCTTTTTTCTCCATTTCATTTTTAAAATCTCCCCCTCTAATATCCTTGGGCAATTGTTCAAGCACAAAAAACTAATATTTTTTATATTGTCTGCAAGTTAAAATGTCTCTATAAAGGGCATTATCAACTACCTTATTTTGATATCTCTAATGTGTTAATTCTCATATGAAGTACCCTTGTGGTCATCCCTACATAATATGCTGGACAGCCTGAACAAACACTAATGTATACAACTCCTGCACTATTACAATCTTACCTTTCACTGTTGTAAAGATTCAATTGCAATTGTGATAGCAGTAAATATCTACCTTCATGTATATATCTATAAGAGATGCAAAAGCCACACTTGTACATTCCTGTAGTTCTACCTGTGTGTGGTAAACTAATTTTACTGCAATCTTTGTTAAGTAAATTTTTAAAGAAGGAAGTCTACCCGAACTGCATGTTGTCTACTCGGGTATGTGATTTTACGACTGTCTCTCTTGCTGAACCATGTGTTAGCCACGATCATGCCATTTGCCAGAGACAGAGAGGTCTATAATGGCCTATCCTTCTTTATTCCTGTTACTCCACCCATGTGGACCTAGGCGGTCCTCATATCCTGTTCTGTCTGTCCCTATATGTGCATTCAGGTCACCCATTATCAACACCAATTTATGTTGCCCTGGTTTATCTAGCAGGTGCTGCAACTGTTGCCTGAATGCACTCTTTTCCTAACTATCACAACCCTGCTGTGGGGCATAGGTTGAGATTATACTGCCCTATCATTACAGTGAAGTCTGATTGCCATGAGTCTGTCATTCATTCTGATAACATCCCGCACTGTCTTCTGAAGCTTCTCCCTCACCACAATTCCCACAGAATTTCTAGCCTGTCCTCCCGAGTAGACTGGATCCCAAGCCATGTAACTTTGCGGAACTGCCCTTCCATTTTTCTCTTGAATACACAGGATATCTAGCCTCCTCCTTATCAACATGTCATCCACTTCCAAGTTCCATCCTGTAAGTGATTCTACACTCAGTATAGCAATGCTTAGCTCATCTCTGGCATGTTGATTAGTTTTACATCAAGCGTTTGCTCAACAGAGCTATCCCCAGGTAACCTAAGCTGGTCCACTGGACACCAGCTCGCCAGCAGCTTACAGACCTAGGGCTGCTGGGCTTTATGGCAGGCACACACTGGCCAATAGGGGCACATACACCATTCCAACTGTTACATGGATCCCTAGCATAGGACAGCATAGGGCAAATCCTCAACCCACTTATCAATGGCAAATACCCATGCCCATTTGGCAAAAATAGTCAACAAGACCAAATCACCTAAAGCCATACATTACACCGTCGAGTGGCTATCCCTGTCACTGTGCACACTCTGTGATCCAAAAGTGATTAAATATTAAACAAACACATATATAAACAAATAATTATTACGAAGTACTGTTTATGGTCTGGTCATTAATTAATAATACAGTTTAGTATAAAGCAGTACAGAATACACAGTATATTTGTTTTCTGCCCAATCTCATATCTCAAAAACATATGCATTTATATTTTGTGAGGCAGAAGCCTTTATATCTTATCTGATATGCTTGCAGTGTTTGCTATTGGCTTAAACAGGTAGCAGACTGTGACAATTTTGCAAAATGGCTTCACACAATAGTGGTGCCACGTGGTGGTCTGTTTAGGATTACAGCATTTTAATTTATTTATTTATTTTACATTTGTTAACCGGGTTAGTCCAGCTGAGCGCTTAGCTCGTTTTCAGTGGAGACCCGAGGAGAAAAGCTCCGCAATCAGTATTTACATTTTACTTATAGTCAGTAAAAAAAACTGCATTTACAGCTAATCAATTAGTTAGAGAAGTAACATTTACAATAAATTATACAGAAAACAGTTGGGTACAATGTTAGAGATCAAACTGTCAAAAGCATTTACAATAAATCATACAGAAAAGCAGTAGGGTACAATGTCAGAAATTTTATAACAAAAATGTAGGTACAAAGTCATGCAAGGAATACAGTGTTCATTATTCCCAGGTGGTTATATACAGTATAGGTACAGAAGGAGTAGTAAGGGGATGCAGTGGTTAAGCAAAGAGACAGAGAGGTAGATGCTTATTAAGGTAGACAGAGAAGAGAAAGGAGGGATGAGGGACAGAAGCTAGGGTTGGGTATTTTCAGGGAGGATGACTACAGTGGCAGGACCATTTATTTATTAGGTATTTCCGAGTGGCTAGTTTGAAATGCTTTGTTTGGTCAAGGGACCTAATTTCTAGGGGTAGTTGGTTCCAAGTTGTAGCAGGGTTATTGTTATAGAGTAAACACCCTGTTTTGGTTTTGGGTTCATAGATCTGTAGGAAGTCTTGGTTTGAGCTACGTAGTGCCCTGGTTCGGGAATATTTAGATATAATAGATAGAAGGCTAGGGTAGAAAGATGGTAGATAGAGGATGGAGTGGATAATTAGCAGTTGCTGTAGTAGCAGCAAATGAGGGAATTTGAGCCAGTGCAATTGTTTAAGGGATAGGCAATGGTGTGATTTGTAGGTTTGGTTTGCAGAAAATCTAACAACTTTATTATAGGTAGTTTCAAGTTTAGTTATGAGTGTGGTATTCAGATTTGTGTATAATTGACAGCTATAGACAAGGGTGGGAAGAAGAAATGCATGGGACAGAGTTATTTTGGCTGTATTGGTTAAATGTCTTTTGTTTCAGTAAAGGAGTCCCAGTTTCTGGTGAGGCTTTTTGATAGAGGTAGTGATTTGGAGATCAAATTTAAGCTGATCATCTATTATGACTCCTAGCAGTTAAGTGCTAGGGTCAGCAGTAATGACAGTGCTATTGCTAGACAGGATGCATAATGTAGTTTTGAGATAGATGAGTTTTTTTGGGAGGAAGAGTAGGAGCTTAGTTTTCTTAGGGTTGAGAATTAATTTATCACAAAGCCATGTCTCTATGGTGTTGAATGATGCTTGGGTAGTAGAGTGGAGGGCAGATTGATTGTCAGCAATGGTGATGACCGTTGAACTATCAGCATATTGTACAAGTGTAGAGTTGGGACAAGAAGTGTAAAGTAGGTTAGTGAAAATATTGAATAGCAGTGGCCCAAGTATGGATCCTTGGGGGACACCCATCGGGACGCTTGGGGGGGAGATAGAGCAGAGTGCCATTTAACAGCTTGCTGGCAGCTAGAGAGATAGCTGGAAAACCAGGATATGGTGGGAGGAGAGAATCTTAAGTGAGAGAGTTTGTCTAGGAGGAGGGGATGGGAGACAGTGTCCAAGGCTTTGGACTGTTGAGGAACAGACATGAAACTAGTTTATTATTGTCACGGGCCAGTGATAGAGCATTGATGAAGGATATTAGTGCAATTGTAGTGCTGTGTTTGGGATGAAATCCATGTTGTGTGTGTGTTAGAAGGTTCTCTTGGAGAAGGTCCTGCATTATCTGCTTGTGAATGCATTTCTCAAGAATCTTGGAGAGGGGAGGCAGTAAAGCAATTGGTCCGAAGTTTGATATATCAGAAGAATTACCTCCTTTATGTATGGGTAATGTGTAGAAAGTTTTCCATATTGATGGAACATATGATCCAGGGATAGATCGGTTGATCAGGATGGATACTGGATAGGTTAGGGGTTCAGCAGCTATATGTTGGAAGTAAGAGGGTAGGTTATCAGCTGAGGGGGAGCAGAGTTTGAGTTTAGAGAGTACAGATTTTATATAGTTAGTTGAGATGGATGTAAGGGAGAAAGAGTTAGTAGGATAAGGAGGGGAAGTTGAGAATGTGGGGTTATTATAGCAATAACCCACGCCTGGGTGTGGGTAATGCTGGATTTACCCACGGTTGGCGTGGATTGGTCCCGAGGGTGAAGCCCAAGGGACCAAACAAAGAAACCGTGGGTAAATACAGCATTACCTACACCAGAAAGTGGTTTATTGTTATTATCTATGACATTATTTAAGAAAATAAACTATTACTTTTCTTAAATAATGGCATAGTATAATACCTGTTTGCTGCCCTTCCGCAGATGTCTGGCATCGGCCCGATGTGATGTACATACCGCGCTACCGCGACATACATCAGATCTGAGCAAAAGCAACGGAGAAAGCAAGATCTCCGTTGCTTTTACTGATTAAGCTATGTTAAATGGTTTAACATAGCGAGACTTTAAAATAAGCAACGGAGATGTCTGTTGCTTGTAAATTTTAAACTGTCTCGCTATGTTAAACCCATTTAACATAAAAAGCAACAGAGATCTTGCTTTCTCCGCTTCAAACTGTCTGCGCCATGTTAAATGGGTTTAGCATAGCGAGATTAAAAGCAACAGATATCTCCGTTGCTTATGTTAAAACTAAACATGTTAAGCCAAAAACATAACAGATACAAGTTTGTGGGTCAGAGTTATACTAACGGAAAAAGTCCGGGCACGGACCTTTTCCATTAGTATAACTCGATGACAATGCACACTGGCCAATCAGCGTGCACGTTTTGGAATATTAATGGGGGGTCATGGTATAATAGTATTTTTACGAGTGGGGAGGTCATTAATTATGGTAGTTATTGAGTTAATAACATACTGCGGCGGTGGTGCTGCGGTAACGTTGTCGCCTCACAGTAAGACGTTGTCCGGTTCAATTCTCAGCGAGAGCGTCTTCTGCGTGGAGACATGCGTGAATGGGCGTACCTTCGTTGAAGGTTGTGCGTCAGGGCTGGCAACTCGGCACGTAAAAATCTACTGCCAATCATTAGCGGACCGGAGTTCCGCTGTGGCAACCGAAAGACACAACATTGAGTTAATAATATGATTGTTAAATTCAGTGGCAGTTTCTTCAGAAGTTTTATTCAGGCATGGGTTAAGGAGGGGAAGGGTTTCCTGGATGCAGTATATGACTGATTGAGTTCCATAATTTTTTAGGTCAGATTTTAGGGTAGTGGGAGGGTTTGCATAGAAGTTGATTTTGTCTTTGTTGATAATTTTCTTTATTTGATTCCTAAGTTCTTTGTAGGTCTGTAGGAGAGAAGGGGTCTTAGTTTTGGTCCATAATTTCCACATCTTATCACGTCTTTTCATTATTTGTTTCAAGTTCACAGGCATTAATCTTAGCGGTGGGCAATTTTTTATTTACTAATATGAAAAGAAGTGCAAAGCAGATGAGTAGTCCATCCTATAAAAGGTAGCCAGCAAGTACTGCATTGGTTAGTAGGATGAAATATACTTTGTCGACACCTTCTCGTAGAGAAATTTAGTGGAATTATGGGCAGGGCATATCCACGTTTAGGTAGAAATATGTGTTTAGCTGATGATCTTCTTGCCTTAAGTGAGAGAAACCTTTAAATTCTTTAAGTGAGTTTGACTTGTTGCAGGACTTTAAGAGATACTTCCTCAGTATGTGACTTAAGCAATAGAGAAGGGACCATAAGGAGACCTAGGTATTTGTGCTCAATTACCTCATTAATTGTGTGTTTAACAGAGAAACCTAATAATATATGGATGGAGTGCTGTAATTCTTTTGGGGGTGGCAAATATCATAATGTCAGATTTAGTAGTATAATGATTAGATTACTTTTGACGACCCAATTCCAAAGGGAGCTAAACCACTTTGCAATTTGTGCTGTAAGTTTGTGGGACACTGGTCAGCATTATTGAGAAAGGTATCATTGACATACTACAAAATCATCTTAAAAGGGTTTAAGAAGAGACTGTTTAAGAAGAGAAAGCAAAGTACAGGTCTGAGTACAAAGCTTTGAGATACTCTCTTGCACAGTACATCTATGTCTGAGGAATGACATTTCTTCAAACTATCTGGAAGGTAGCCATCAGGCGTGGTTCATGTATTTTTCTTTCTATGCTCTACTTTCCTGCACCCACTTAAGTATGGTATGAAGGTATGGTGTAGCAATGGGTTGACACTGCTGGGCAGTTCCTCACATCTGCAAGGGATTACACCAGCAAGCAACCCAGTCCACCAACTGCAAGGCATGGGAATTAGTTTTCTCAGTCTGCATTAGAGAAATCTGACCTCCTGTGTACTCAGTTCCCTCCCTCCCTCCTCTAATGAAGAGGTGAATGGGCCATGCCCCATTCACTCCTTCTGTCCCTGCTTGGTTCCTCCAGTGTCAGCCTCATACATAAACTCCAATCTCCTGCCTGTTAATCATGCTTCCTTCCCTCTACACCAGAGGCTGACCCAATTTAGTAGGTCATGATTAACTGAGTTAAAGGCAATTTTCATATCTGTACTATACTACCAGTCAATAACCAGTCATTTGTTTGCTATATTGTGTATTTCTTACCTTATATGCATGCTGTCAGGGCTCTAAAGCCAGCCCTGAAGCTATGCCACAATTATACTGGGATATAAGTAATAGACAACTGATAAAACAGCTTGAAAATGGTGTAAGACCCAAACAGCAACAGCATTAAACACAACTGGACTATAAGAGACTGGGGAAAAAACAGCTAAACTCTATACAAGTAAAACATGATTTTAACAAGAAAACAAAAATGTAATTAAAAAGTAGTAACAGAGCAAATAATAGCATAAATAATAGAAATTGATAATGTGCACTGAAACAAACACTAGGGTCAACAGGAAGGATGATAAAGACTAAAAAGATAAAAATTAGGCAGGCCTGACTTTTGTCAGTCAGAAAGGCAAAGAAATCATGTCAAATCAAAATAAAAACATAGAAGTTATACAAACAAATCACGCTTTCCTCACATATATCAAATTTACAACTGAAGCAACTTGGCGCTGTTTTATTCCTTATATGAACCTGACAAGCAGCAAAAGAATGCTGTAGAGGAGACTGGCTGACAGAGCACTACGGGTATAAGGCGAGGGCTACAAGTCTGGGAAAATTTTAGATGCTGAACTAGCTGAAATTCTGCAGTTGCAATCCTACTGGTAGATGAAGATGGACCACCAGATCCATAACCACTGATGATTCACTCAGCAATTTTTTGGTGAGTTAAGTACAATACCAAGTTCTGAATTTCTCTACCCCAGCATAAACCTGACACAATGCTTAGAAAAGATAAAGCACAGCTGTGTAAAATCTTAACATAACAGTAGATGCCCTTCTCTTCACCGCTGCAGTATTTATGACTAAAGGGTTTCCCTGCCAAGGGTAGCACAACGTTTGGCCAGTATATTAAAGCCTTAAGTTTTTTACAGACATCATACGTCACATGTATGCTCCCTACTCAAGGGGTAGGGCATAAAGATGATGTACAGACCTACATACCTCAGAAATGAATAGCCCCAGCAGGAACAACAGATGTACAAAGTAGAAGGAACATGTGCCTCCAGAAGCAGAAAAGGAAAAGAATACAGCAGAAGGGAGGGCATGAATACTGCAACCGTAAAGAGAAGGACATCTACTGGTATGGTATGACTTTACACAGATGTACTATCTCTTTCCATATCACTGTTGCAGTATTCTTTACAAAAGTTCAAGAGGAAACATGGAAGGAAGACGGTCCAGAACAGCCCTCAAGAAAATAATGCAGGATAGCTCTGTCATAGCCAGCTCTTTCTCTGGAAACAACATCCAATTTGTAATGCTTACTAAAGGTAAAGAGAGAGGTCCAAGTAGCAGCCTCAAAGATGGAACTGGTGTCTAATCCTTTGAAATAAGCACCAGAGGAAACCACAGCCCTGGTAGAATGAGCCTTTACATGGGTAGACAAGCTTTTCTCACGAAAGGCAGTAACAAAAAAAAAATGGCCTTAGAAATCTATGAAGAAATGGTTTGCTTAGAAATAGCCAAGCCTAGAGATCTGGAAGAAAAGGAATAAAAAGCTGCTCAGCCGACCGGCACTTGCAAACTGCTTCCACCGCACGGCAAGAAAGACTGAAGAACATGGCGTCGGCTGGGAGCTTTGTACCCCTGGCGCGTTAACGTCAGGGAGGGTGAGTACACAGCCGATGCTGGACCCAGACTTTGGGATTCTGGCCGACCGAGGGCTGCCTGCCGGCAGGAAGAACCTTACTCTGATGACTGCAACAGTGAAACACGATGAACATCAAAAAGCTGCTCAGGCTTGCTGACGGCTTTAGTCTGATCCAAATAATATCTGAGCTGCCTATGCAAATCCAAGGTGTGAAGAACCTTCTCATTAGCAGACTGCAGAGAAAGAAAAAAAGGAGGGCAAATTAATAGATTGATTAAAAGATAATTCATTAACCACCTTGGGCATAAAAAAAGGATTAGTATGAAGAGACACCCTGTCCCTATGAAAACTAAAAAAGGAGGGACAGCCATATGAGCCTGGAGTTCAGACACTCTCAGCTGAACTAAGGGCCAAAAGAAGAACAGTCTTGCATGTACAATGCTGTAAGGAAGCTGAAGCAACAGGCTCAAAAGGAGTCTGGGTCAGTTTTTCAAGAACAAAATTAAGGTCTCAGGAAGGTGGAATAGGCTTCCTGCGAGTTAGGATCATAGGAAGTTACTAGCCTATTGGCCCAGAGGCCCTTATAAGCCTAGCCAAGAGTTTAGCCCATGTTTATACAAGTCAGCACCTGATGACCCTGTCCAGTAGGGACACGGGTGAAATCCCAGGAATGTAATTTCTGTTTCCCATCCAGTTATCCAGGTTGTGTTTAAAAAGTGGTGAAGAGGTATTCTGCTTGATGTGGAGAGGGAGCCTGTTCCACAGATGGGGAGTCTCTGGGACACAAATCTGTCCCACCAACAAGTCCTACTGATGTCAAAGACCAGGTTGAGGCTGCACATAAGGGTTACCTGAGTGGAGATTGACTTGCAGATATGCTGCAGTCCCATCAAGGCAAGGTCCGAGATCACCTTGTATCCCAGACAGAGCTCACCTCTGAGGAGTCTGTATGAAAATCAGTAGAGGGAAAGGGCTTTTAGCCTGTCGGTGTATGGTAGATTTTTTGAGACCTTGTTTTCTTCTGGTGAGGAACCTCTGTGATCTCTCCAGCTGCTGCAAGTGCTTTGCAAGGTACATGCCGAACTGGGCACTGTACTCAATAATGGGCCTTACAAGGGAAGAATACAGGCATGTTATGACCTCCTTGTCCCTGGATGAGATACCCTTACTTATGAGGTGGGCCATGTAGAAAGCTTTCTGTACAATGGAAGCAACATGGTAGTCAAAAGTCAGGTTGCTATCAACCTGGATGCCCAAATCCCTCATGACTGATTGTGTGCTTATGACATTGTTATTAATGTGATAATTTGTGGGGCTGTCACTCTCCTCAAAGGGGATGTTGATGCATTTTTTGGTATTCAGCTTGAGGCCATGTTTCTGGCACCAGTCATTTGTTTGGGTGAGACCCTCTTGGTGAATTGTCCACATCACTAGGGGAATTGATGACAGTGCCCAGCTTGCAGTCATCTGCAAACTTGGTCAGCCATAGCCCAATGGTTATGGCCTGCACCTCAGAAAATTATATCCCAAATAACAGAGGCCCCAATACCGAACCCTGGGTACGCCGCTTGTTACGGATCTACTGCTTAAGGTGGCTTCCCCTATTCTAAATAGGTGGGTTCTATCAGTGAGTCAGTTAGCTACCCATATGGTAACATACAGACTGATGCCTAGTTGAGAGAGTTTACCTATTATGCCAAAGTGGGGAATAGTGTTGAATGCTTTGGCCAGGTCAAGGTAGGTGATGTGCACAGTCTTCCCCTCGCCCATGAAGTCAACCAGATTTAACAGACATGAAGTCCCCTTGTCAAAGCCAAACTAAGTGGGATCAAGTGTTTGGAGGCTGCCAATGTTCTTGTTAATGAGGTCCATGATAATCCATTCCACGACCTTGCAGATCAGGCTAGTTAGGCTGATGTGTGTATAATTTCCCAGATCGGTGGGTGTTCCACCTTTGTGCAAAGGTGTCTGTCCTCCATTCAGCTGGATAAAGTCGGTACTCAGGCTTTGGCTGAATAAGGCACCTAATGGTGCTGCAAGTCCCTGCCTGAGTTAATGTAGGATGCAACCTGGGATGTTATTCGGTCCCATGGAGGCTGTATTTTCTGCCTTTGAGAGAGCAGTGATGACCTGTTCCCTAGATATAAGAGGAAGGGGGCCACTACTGGGGATGTCCTGATTTACTGATGGGGGGCAGAGGGGTGAAGTTTTCACTGAATCTGTCAGCCAAAAAGTTTGCTATATCTAAGACATTTGTATATGTGGTGTCCTTGACCACTAGTTCTGAACAGATCTGGGTGCTTCCTTTGAGATTGAGGACATATGTGAAGAAGGCTTTATTATTGTTTCTAGTAGATGTGGCCAATTTGGAGTCGAAGTTTGCTTTGGAGGATTTCACTAGTGTTATTATTTGCTTGTTCAGGCTAAAAAGAGATTGCTTCCAATTTGGCACCTGCTCCTTCTTGGTCCTGGACAGGAATTTTTTCCTTTTATTATAGAGTTTATTTATAGCAGATGTCCACCTGACAGGTTTAGTCTTTCAGGCTGGGTTGAATCTTGTGGCCCGGGTCCATGATGGGATGTTCACAGTCCTCCCCTCTCATGCTAGTTAGGCGATAAAATCGGTGGTCCTTCACTGGTTGGCTAAAGGACTAAGTCCTAGTTGAGAGAGTTTAAACTCACCTGTGCTAATGCTTTGGCAGGGTCATAATAGGGCTGGTGCCTCTGCTTGCTGCAAGTTTCTGATGCAACCAATGCAGGATGACACCTGGGTGGGCATTCGAGCCCAATGAAGTGGGATCAAGATGATGAGAGAGGGTGATGGGGAATGAGGAAGGGGATAATACTGGAACTGTCCTGCAGATCAGATTAGGCTATTGGGTAATTTTTTTCACTGGTTCTGTCAGCCACTTTGTCTGTGGGTGTCTGTTTTCCATTATTGTGAAGAAGTCGGTATGTGGGCTTTGGCTAGACTAGGCACCTAATGAGGCTGCAAGGGACTTCCTGATTTAAGGATTATGTGAACCTTCTAGTTTGCTTGTTCCCATGGAGGCTGTATTGCTTGCCTTTTTCAGAGCTTTGATGGATTGCTTCCTATTTATATTTTGCTTTTTTTCCTATTTGGGATGTCCTGATTTATTGCACATGACAGGTTTCTTCTTTTTTATGATTTAGTTTAGATTTAATTTTGCTATTTCTAAGTTCTTGATTCTATGCAGAGGCTTGAATACTGCTTTGCAACAGATCTGGGTGCTTCCTTTGATATTCCTAGAGGTATGCAAGCCTGTAAATGTATTGTTTCTGGATGTCAGAGCCAATTTATAGCTGTGTTCCCTTTGGAGGTTTGGCCTAGCTAGAGGAGGGTCGGGGAAAGGCTAAAAAGAGATTGCTTCCAATTTGGGGGTTGGGGCTTCTGGGTCCTTTGAGGGGCTGGGGATTATGTATGGGTGAGCTTATTTAGGGCAGATGTAGTGGTTACAGGTTTACCCTTTTTTGGTTGGATGGATCCAAGGTTAAGTTATATTCCTAATGACAAAATATGGATATTCTGCTGCATTAGTGAAATGGTATAGTTTTGTCTAGTGGTCTCAGCATTGAGAAAAGGGAGACCAGTCTGAAGGGTTCTGTACCATCTTTCAGGAGGCCAACATCAAGTGTGGAGAATTTCTTGAATTGATAGGGTCTAGAGGAGGTCCGGGGAAATTGATGACTTTGAAAGTGAATTGTTGGTGGCTTTTGATTATTTGTTTGTATGTCTTTAAAGGGATGTATAGGTGGTTGTGTATGTGTAACTGTTATATAAGTGTTCCATGTCTCCCAGTTTTTTGGATATGGAATAGCTGTTTGGGTTACCTGATTATGATTACTCCGAGGTATTTCTGGGGCTCTTGTATCTGGCATTAGTGGTTCAGGACTAGGATGGATGGCAGCATAAAGTCACCCAGGGTCAGCTTAAAGGGTTGAATATGTGGCATTTTCCAGTTGTAACTCCAGGGATAATGCATGCAGATTCAGATTTTGAGTAGCTATGATTTGTAACAATGATAAGAAAAGGTAACATGAAGTGCAGTGCAGAGAAATTAGAGGACAATTGAGATGTCTGGAAATATGCTAGTGTCCAATATATAAAATGAGCAATAAATAAGATGATTAGTGCCAACTCAGCATGGTAAGAGAAAATGAGAGGGAGGCCACAAGAGAAACAGAAATGGATCTCCACAGAAACCCAAACAGAAGTATGTGACTGAGCTTCCACAGAGCCTGAAAGAGGGTTAAGAATGCTTGCTGCCTAACTGTGGTCATGGGGCACTCAACTCAGAAAAGTTCTAACCACAAGGAAACCTTTAGAAAGTTGGAGATGTCCTGTGTGAGAGGAGTGAAGAGACACCTGAGGCAGACAAGCAGGTGTAGCTGCTTGGTGAGAAGGAGAAGAAACTGATGTAATGCTCTTGCAGCAAAAAACACCAATAAGAGAAAAATTTTGTCTGTCTGCACTCTAGGCAAAAACAGTTACCAGCAAGGCAAACAGAAAATACATCCTGAGACCCCATGTACATTCCCTGAAGGCAGGTAACTTGTCCTCCTGCATCTTAATCCAACTGTCAGAAAAAAGGTGCCAAGTTTGGGTCGGCAAAATAGGGAAAATAAAAAACTTTGTTGAGGTGAGGGCACCTGAGAGACACCCTGTCCTGTGTAGTCTCCAGCACCACAGAGGTAACACTCTGTGATTGCTGAATTGATAGTGCAGAAGGAGCTGGCACCATAGGATATTGGGCCTCTAAAGGGAGTCAAGAACAAGAAAATTGGGTGTTGAAAGATAACCTGAGCAGGACCAGAAAGATAAGAACTCCCCTCTTTAGTCTTAGAGAAGCATACAACTTTTGTCTTTGTTGTTGCCTTTTTGGACTTTGGTAAAAGAAAAAGAAAACTGAAGGAACAGGAAGAAAGAGAGTCCACGTCCTTGCAAGTGAATTGACTCTGATGTGACCCCTGATGAGCAGTCCCTCCAGACACTGAGCATTGGGAAGAAAGGCTTTGAGGGACATTGAGGCAAGCTGAAGAAGCCTGAGAGAGTCCTGAGACAAGAAGGAATACAAGAGACAGCTGAAGTCACTTGAAATGTAGAGTGCTCTTGGTGTATTGAAGAGTATAATGTTTATGGTATTCACTGTTGCAGTCATCACATTTGGGTTATCCTGCCAGGGGTAGCCCTCAGTCGGCCCGAATACCAGAGGCTTAGTATTTCTGCATCGGTTGCTGACGCTCCAGGAATGAAGTCAGGTCATCAGTGGTATAAAAATCAGGCAGCCGATGTCATTATATCAGTTTGTCTTGCCCCAACTGTCAGGAGCCTCCAAATAGGGAGCTAGGTTATGGTGGAAGAACACCATCAGTAGAAAGTAAATCCCAACAATTCCCTCTAAGGAGAGAGGAAGAGAGAGAGAGAGAGACATGGGGGAGGGGGGGGGGGACCAGGACTGCAACAGTGAATACACTCGAACATCTACATTTATGGGAAGTGTACACACTGTACTGTTCTTCGTGTTTCACTGTTGCAGTCATCACATTTGGGTTGATTCCCAAAGCTGAAGAAAAGGGTGGAGGCAGTCAAGAAGACTGGGGGCTGGCTAGGATGCCCTGCAAGACTGTGGTTGCAAAGCCTGCCCTGGACTTGGAGAAGATAGGCAGGTGGTAATGCTTGGCAAAGGTATGAACAGAAGTCCATGTTGCAGCCTCCAGGATGCCCCTGGTGAGGACCCCACTGAGAAAAGCTGCAGAGGTGGAGGTTGCCATGGTGGAATGTGTCTTGACCACTTTGGGGGCAGTTTCCCATGCTGTTTGTAGCAGAAATGGATGCAGTGTGCTATCCATTTGGAGATTGTTTGTTTGGTTATTGGTCTTGCCCTCTGCCCCTGCTGCGAAGCTGACTAGCAACTGGTCAGTTTTTCTAAAAGATTTAGTCCTATCCAGATATAATCTGAGCTGTCTGTGCACCTCTAAAGAGTGTAGAAACATTTCCCCTTGTTTTGTGGGTTAGGGAAAAAGGTGGGCAAATAAATGGATTGGTTGAGAGCCACAATGAAGGATGGGTTAGTCCTGAGGGAGACCCTGTCAGCATGGAAAATGATGAAGGGCTCTACAACCATGAGTGCTTGTAGCTCTGAAACTCTTCTAGCTGAAGTGATGGTCAGAAGCAAGGCTGTTTTCCAAGAGAGGAATTTTAACTCTGCTGAAGCTGCAGGTTCAAAGGGGGGTAGGGTGAGCTTTTCCAACACAAATTTAAGGTCCCAAGCTGGGGTAGGAGCTCTTCTGGGTGGCCTTAAGTTGTTAGCCCCTCTTAAGAACTGTTTGATAACAGGGTGTGAGAAGAGAGGCTCTGTGCTGTAATGAGCAGAGATGGCAGAGGCATGAATTTTTATAGAAGAGAAGGATAGACCCCTGTGTAGTAGGTCTGCTAGGTAATCCAGGATGAGAGGTAGGGAGGGCTGTGCTGTTTCAGCTCCCTTAGCCTGGATCCAGGTGCAAAACCTTTTCCACTTGTCAGCATAGGAATTTCTAGTGCTGGGGCGTCTGGCCTCAAGTATAACATCTAGGACTTGTTTGCTTAGGCTGGCAGCTTGAGGAGAGGTCAGGGAATATAAGCCAGGCTGCCAGGTTATGGATCTGCAATTGGGGATGCATGAATTCTCCATTTTTCTGGGTTAGGAGTGTTGTTATCTGAGGTAGGTGCCATGGTGGCAGGGGTGACAGGCTGCACAGCAAGGGATACCAGTGCTGGCATGACCAGTCTGGGGCAATCAGGATTGCCCTCAGTTTTTCCCCTTATTTTGAGCAGTACCCTTGAAATGAGTGGTAGAGAGGGAAATGCGTAGACCGAGAGGTTTACCCACTGGAAGGATAGAGCTGCAGAATTTGCTGAGCTGGTTATTGGAGTGGCAGGCAGAGAGCTCCACCTTTGGGGTGCCCCATTTCTGGGTTATGAGGGTGAAGGTTCTGAGGTCTAGTTGCTACTCGTGTGGGTCTAGCAGGTTTCTGCTTAAGTTGTCTGCCAGAGAGTTTAGGGAGCCTGGCAGGAATTGTGCTAACAAGTGTAGCTGCATGGCTGAGGTCGTGTGCCAAAGGATCATGGCGAGCCTGCAGAGAGGTAAGAGGGAGTCCCTCCCTGCTTGTGGATATACCACATCACTGTGGTGTTGTCTGTTTTGATCAGTACAGGCCCCGAGGAGAGTAGGGGTCTGAAAGCTGTCAGGGCGTGCTGAACAGGTAGCATCTCTTTTTGGATGATGTGGAGATGTATTTGATTTGAGCTCCAATGGCCCTGAATGCACCTGCCATCCACGTGTGCACCTAAGGCATAGTCTGATGCATCTGTGGTGAGGGTCTGGGCCACATGGGCTTGTGAGAAGGGAAGTCCCTTGTTATGGTTGCATGTTGCTGCCCACCAAAGAAAATCTTTCCTTAGACAAGGCACCATTGGTATGATAGTTTCCAGGTCTTGACAGTGTTGTCACCAAAGGCTTTTTAGGTACCAGTGTAGTTTCCTCATATGCAGTCTGGCATATGGAATGAGTAGAATGCAGGAGATCATGAACCCTAGAGCTTGCAGGATTTTCCTTGCGGATAAAAGGGTTCTGGTGGCTAGTTGAGAGAAGTAGCCTGTCAGGTAGGCTTGTTTTTCTGGAGTAAGGAATGCCATCTGGGATGCTGTGTCCAGGCTTGCTCCCAGGAATACAATTTTTTGTGTGGGTACTAGTTTTGATTTCTTTTTGTTGATAGTATACCCCAGGGAGGTCAGTACGTCCTTTAGAAAGGTCAGGTGTTGTAACAGCTTTTCCTGACTGTCTGCATGAATCAGACAATCGTCTAAGTAGGGGTAAATTTGAATATTTCTTTGTCTGCAAGAAGCAATGGCAAGAGCCAGGCATTTTGTGAAAACTCTGGAAGCAGTGGATAAGCAAAAGGGAAGCGCAGAAATCCTGCCCTGAAACATGGATATTTCCTGCAAGATTCCCTGACTGGGATGTGTAGGTATGCCTCTTTTATGTCTAGGGTTGCTAACCAAGCATCCTTGGAAAGCATAGGAAGAAGCTGCTGGAGGGTGAGCATTTTGAATTTTGGTACCACCAGAAAGGTGTTTAGAATGGATAGATCGGGGATTGGGCGCCAGGTGCCCTCTTTTCTGGGTAGCAGGAAGAGTCTGGAAAAGAAACCTTGGCTTATCTGGTCTGCAGGAACTTGTTGCATTGCCAGCATGGAGAGCAGGGAAAGGACTTTTTTTTGGCCTCTGCCCACTGGGAAACCTTTTGGGTTTGGCAGAGTATGGAAATAAAATTTGCATCCCTGGAAAACTATGTTGAGGACCCATCGGTCATTGGTAATAGAGGCCCAGTTGTTTACATGGAAGGACAGTTGTCCTCCTAAGGGCACAAACAGGTGGGCAGAGGTAAGGGGTGGAGATGCAAAGTCATTGTGAGTTCTTACCATAAGGGGGTGACTTAGCACTCCCTGTTTTTGAAGAGGAGGAACTCCATTGCTTAGATCTCTGCATTCCCTAGGCCTGCTTCTCCTGGGTCTAGTCTGAGCTGGCCTGGGGGGGCTGGAAAGGACCAGTGCTTGGAGTAGCAATGCCTACTGAACCTCGATGGCTGAACCTGTAAAAAGTCTTTAACTGTCTGCATAGATTTAGCTTTTTCTTCCATCTTTTTAAGACCTCTTCTGCCTTGGTCCCAAACAAATTGTCTTTGTTCATTGGTGCGTCCAATAATTTTGATTTGATATGGTCTGGCAAGATCTATTCCTTAAGCCAAGCATGCCTTCTAAGGACAGAACCAGTGACTACTGCCCTGCAAGATGCTTCTAGGGCATCAAAGCCACATTGCATGGTGTGCTTAGTAACTTGGCTTGCAGAATGCATAAGTTCTCATAATTCTTTATTTTCTGCACCAGCAGGAAAGGAAGATATTTTTTGTTTGAGGGTATGCTGCTGATATTTCAGCATGTGGAACTGACAATTTAGTGCTCTAATAGCAAGAGTAGCAGAGGTGTATACTTTTTTATCCCATCTGTCTAAACCTTGGGAATCCCTGTCTGAGCGGGTGAGATTCTTAGCTGAGGTTGCTTTAATTCTTTTATGTCCTTGAGAGATGACCTCTGGGTCAGCAGTGGGATTTTTGAAAGGGAATTTGTGAGAGTCTGGGACTCTGTAGTACCTGTCAGGTTTCCTGGGAGCAGGAGGAAAGGTGTTAGGAGTCAGACTGGATTCTATAAAAACATCATCCACAACATCCAGGTCAACAGGACATGGCCAAAGGTCTGTGCTGTGGTAAATCTAAGAATTCCCTGAGTCTCTTTTTTGACTGAGGATAGTCCTGACATTCCCAATGGAAATGTTCCCTTAAAGTATGAAGGATTTCACCAAATGAAAAATCCTCAGGTGGAGTGGCAGAAGGAATGGATTCCTCTGCATCAGAATCCTCATAAGCAGAAAGGGGTTGTATGTCTTCATATTGAGAAGCATAAGAGTCATTGGAGTCCTGTTCAGATAAAATTGCTGGGGACAAGTCTCCTTTTCTTTTCGAAGGGGTAGCCTGGTTTCCCCTAATAAGCATAATAAGGTCTTGCGCCATTTTAAGCATTTGAGATTGAGGCAAGAAAGCAGGTGCCTGAGCTTGGGTCGTCATTTTTTTGGGCGTAGTTCGTACCCTGGGCCTTAGAAAATTGGTAGTTTTAGAAAGAACTGAAGACGTGAAAGAAGTCATGGTTTATGTTGAGTATCAGTAGTGCGAAGTACTTCCTCGGAAGCCGGTGCCTGCTCAATGGCTCTGGACCCATACAAGGTAGAGACATCTGCAGGATCCTTAGTCGAAGAAGAGTCTCGTGGCATACCGTACTCCGAAACGGTCTTGGTAGCGGCCTGCGAATCCACAGAAGCAAGCATCAGGGGCTGCAAATGTGCCTCACTGAGGACCGGAGAACTGACGACTAGCTTAACGGAAGCATCATCAGCAGTTTTGGACCTTTGTGGTCTGTCTCTGTCTTTATCCTTATGTTTTTTCAGAAGATCGGTAGTCGGATGGCTTACTGAAGTCATATCGGAATCCGAGGACTGGGAGCGAAAATATCTAGCTACAATAAGGGCCTGATGACGTATAGTTCTGGCATTGAACAAAGCACAAAAGCTACAGCGAGGGACGTCATAGACTGGGCCTAAACAGGTGACGCAGTAAGAACGGAAGTCTCAGTGTGGTTTTTGCATTCCACAGGCGAGACAATTGTTAACTTTTTCTGACATCGGTTAGAGCAAGAAAAAAGGATCCCAACAGGGTATTTAGCTTTAAAAGACTTCAACTTCAATTCGGAAATAAAAACTCAGGTAGCGGCGGACTGGCACTCATGCGAACTGCTTCTGTTTCGGGCTCCTCAGCAAGCAAAACTGATGTAATGGTGTCGACTGCCTTTTATACCACTGACGACCTGACGTCAGTCCTAGATTGACAGCAACTGACGCAGAAATACTAAGCCTCTGGTATTTGGGCTGACTGAAGGCTACCCCTGTCAGGATAACTCAAATGTGATGACTGCAACAGTGAAACACGAAGAACATCAGGAACTAGAAAATCTAGAAGATGACAGTGTTGGAGCCATACTGACTTTAGGAACCACTGTAGCTTTTTCATATGGAGCCTGGCAAGAGGTAGCAAAGGAATGGTAGAAGCCATGTATCTTAGAACTGTTAGAAACTCCCTGGCTGTAACTGAAACCTGAGGAAGAAAGGTTTGAAACAGGGTAATTAAAGAAAGAGCCTTGGGAGGAGGCAAGGAAGCCAGCATGGGATAGTCTAGAGGCTGCAACCAAGAAACACATGATCCTAAGAAGGAACTGGGATTGATTTCTGGAAGCTTACTGTAAACTCCAGGATTTCCAAGAGACGAACAGTATAGTGGAGGCGCTGAATCAATGTCTCAGTTGAGGAATCCTAAATGAGCAGGTCATCCAGATAAGGAAAGATTTGTATCCCCCTCATCCTGCAAAAGGCAATCACAGGAGCAAGGCATTTGGTGAAAACCCTTAGGGCAGTAAAAAGGCCAAAGTAAAGAACTGAAAATGCAAAGAAGTGACAGAGAAATGCAAAAACTTCCTGAAAAGGGTATGAACAGGGATATGAAGATAAGCATCCTTGAGATCTAGGGATACCAGAAAAGCCTGGGGAAGACTAAGAGGAAACAGGGTCTGAATGGATAACATCCAAAAGGAAGGGATCTTCAGAAAGGTGTTGAGCTGAGAGAGGTCCAGAAAGGGTATCCAGATGCTTTCCTTCCTTGGAAACAAAAACTTTCTGGAATAAACCCCTTCCCCTCTTGTGAAGAGGCCACAGCTTGAATGGTACCTTGTGGCAGAAGGCCCTGAAGTAGTTCTGGGAAGAAAGGAAGCTCTTCCTGAAGAGTTTTGAGGGATGCCCAGAAAAGGAGGAAGGAATTTCCATACCATGAAGTATCCCTGACGGATGACAGACAGTACCCAAGAGTCTCGGGTGATCCTTAACCAACTGGGAAGGGACAGGGAAAGATGTAGGGACAACAAACCTGACTTAGCAAAGGGGGATGCAAACAGTCAGACAGAACTGGGCTTGTCTTGAAAAGGAGGTTTCTGAGAAGTGGAAGTCTGTCTCCTTAGCAGGAGGAACCCGCCTAGAACTCTTCTTACCTTTGGGATGAGGGTGAGGTTGTCTGTGAACAAAAGCACATTTAGAGGGATAATTCCTCTGGAAGTTAGGAATAGGAGACACAAAAATATGTTTGAATCCCTGCAAGGCCTAACCCTTACTTGCAGTGACTTAAAAAGCTCAGCAGCTGCAGAACCAAAGAGGTTCTTATTAACAAGACGAGCATCCAACAGTTCAGCCTTAATATCAGCAGGCAAAGGCTGGAAGCAAAGTCAAGAGTAACGTAACAAAACAGATCTGAAAGCAGCAGCTCTACAGGATCTGCAGCTGAATCTTAACTACATTTAGTAGAGTGTTGGATTACTTGTGAATTGGAGTCCAATAAAGAGAGGGCCAGGAACTTCCCTTCAGAATCAGGAAGGTCAGTGATAGCCTGGGAGGCCTGAGAAAGATGGGCTAAAATGTATCTAGTCATGTGGGCTGGTAATTAACAGCCTGAAAAGTCAAGGTGGCAGCAGTATACAATTTCTTACTCAGCCATTGCATGGCCCTATTTCCTTGTCTGAAGGAAGCAGTTTAGTAGAAGACAAAAGCTTAGAAGATTTTTTTCATGGGAGATTTCCAGTAAACATTTTTATTAAATTATCACATATGACATAGGAAATCTTACATTTACATAAATGAAAAACAAATAAATTGACACCATTTTAGCTGCAACCATTATACATTACAGACACCGCTGAAACAACTGTAGTTGCGAACATTATACATCACTTACAACCTATCCAGTCATTGTCAGTTAAGCATCATATGGCTTATTCAAATCCTGTCTCTTAAACCTCATTCCTTCTCTGCATATATTTTTACCACAACTCCCATTTTTTTCCTATGTAGTTTGCTCCTTCCCTTTTCTAAAGATCCCAATTCCAGTTGTTTTATCTCTGTTAAAATATTCATTACTTCTAACAAAGTTGGTCTAGACTTTGATTTCCATTTTCTAGTAATTGCTTTTTGGGCAGCCACCAAAATTAGACTCAGCAAGGCTTTACTATTTCAATTCTGTATCACAGCTCAAAAAAATCATCTCCCCAGACAATCTAATCTGCTCATCCAGCATCTCCGACAGAGCGGTCCCCAGGGAATCCCTAAAGTCTGTCAGCTCACTACATTCTCAACAAACAAGTTTCCAGGCACATCTTTCTTGCCCCTCACACCTCCAACATTTGCTATCCACCTGAGGAAAAATTCTTTGGAGTTTACTTTGGGTATAAAAATACCTATGTAACACTTCCAGGCAAAGATCCTAGATGTTCTACACTTTGTTGCATATTTGGGAGATAGACGTATATCCCCCCATTGTCTCTTTGTGAATTACTTATCCAATCTCTCTTCCCATTCCTTTCTAAGCTTCTCTGATTGATTCTTATAGTTATCATACAATATTGTATATGCTGTACGAATTACTCTTTTTTTTAATGGCAGCTTCTGTTCTAGATTCTATTAAAAACTCTAACATTGCTGGTCTTTCATATAAGAGCCCCCTATTTCGTTCTCTTTGCTTATACTCTGATATCAATCCTTCATAGGTAAGGCAATCTCTAACTTGCAGTCCAAATAAGTTCTTGGCCTCTTCCCATTCTGTTACCTTTCCCTTTCTGGTTATCTGCTCCCAATACCTTGGTTCCTTTGCCAGTTATTTCCAATAAATTCCAGCCCCCTCTTGCCTGTTATATGTATCCATGACCATAGTCATTCCTATTGGCAGAATCTCTTTTCACCATTCTTGTGCCAGTATAGTTCTTAGAATACTCCCTGCTATTTTATGAATATAATACTCCCTATTACTTCTGTTGGCCTTCTTAAGAGTCTGCATCCAAAATTCCAATCTCTCCTTATTTCTTGAGCTTCCCCCTGTATCATCATCATTCCTTTCCACTTTGAATTATAGTTTTCTGCTTGAGTTATGTATAAGAGCTTTACCTGTGTTGCTCTAAAATACCCCCTAAAATTGGGTAATCCTAGTCTGCCTTGTTCTATTAGATGAATCAGCTTACCTTGTTCTATTAGATGAATCAGCTTATCTCACTTGATCCTTGCTGTCTTCCCTTCCCAGATAAAATATTTCAACTCTCTTTTAATTTCTATCCACAGCTTCTCCTCTGGTTGATAAAAACATGTCTGACCTGTTTATAAGACTAAAAGGACTAAAACATTTTAATTGCTCGTATATTAGTATCCATATAACAAATTTTCCAGTTTCTCAATTTTTGTATTATCTTCTGTTTAGTCTCTTCCCACATATCCTTAGCTGCCACAACAGTCATTTCTAATCCATATTCCCAAACACTTCATTTTTATCATATCCCCAAAAATATGGATATTGTTGGACCAACTTGTGTGTGGGTACACAAATTACCGCTATTACCTTTGTTTTAGCTTCATCAATTTTGTATCCTGAGATCATCAGAAACTGTCTTAAAATATTCCACAACACTGTAGTGTCCCTTTTTGGTTTTGTGATGTATAAAATAATATCATCTGCAAATACAGCCAGCTTTTCCTGACTACTATACCAATTATATCCTTGAATTTCTGAGTCCCTTATTTTCTTTGCCAATGGTTCTAAATATAATGCAAACAACAAAGGAGAAAGTGGACAACCCTGCCTGGTTCCTCTACTCAAGCATAAGTTATCACAGAGGACCCCACCAACTTTAATTTTTGCCTCTCCCTCATATACACTCCTAATCAACTCTATAACTGTATCAGGGAAAGCGAATGCTTCCATTACCCTGCTCATGAAGTCCCAGTCTACTCTGTCAAATGCTTTCTCTGCAACAAGACCCACCAATAACAGAGGTATTTTATTACATTCTGCTTCCCCCTGGATCATCAATGTTCTGTTAATATTGCCAAATATTTGTCTGCCCTCCACAAAACCACACTGATCCATACCTATCAATGTGGTATCACTTTTGCCATTCTTTTAGCCATTATAGACACACTTTATAACCATGGTTTAATATTCAAATGGTCCTGTATGAAGCTGGATCCGATGGATCTTTACCCTCTTTAGATATTACCATTACCACTGCTTTCTTCCAGGATGCTGGCACTTCTCCTCCTCTTAAAATGCTGTTAAACAAAACTTCCAGATCTTTATCAGTTTTTTCCTTCCTAACTTCCAAACTTCCACAGGAATACCATCTATTCTTGGGGACTTTCCTGTAGATTGGTTATACGTAGCCATTTTTATTTCATCTCATCCTATCCTGTTAGTAATTAAGCCTCATCTACCTCTAACCTTGAAATATTTAATCCTTCCATAAACATTTGAATGTGTACCTTTTCTTGATTTCTATATTTCTCTGCTTTATACAAACTTTCATAACATTTCCGAAATGTTTATAATACTTCTACAGGATCTCTTATAATCTTCCTTGTTATAGGCTCCCTAAGCTTGGCGACAACCCTTTCCACTTTTTGTTGCCAGAGACGTTCTAAAGGTTTTTGTGCTCTAGAATTATTATTAAAAAACAGTTGCTTGACAGCAATCTTTCTAAACTTGCGCATATTATCGAGGTAATCCCTTATTTTCTGTTTAGCATTCTAACAGCTGCTCCTTTTCTTGTTCTGAGAGATTCCTCCTATTTTGCAATAATTTAACATTTGCCAGTCCCTCTAAATAATTCTTGCTACTTCTTAACAATATCTCCCTTTCCTTTATTTCCACCCTAGTGTTAAACTCCACTTTAATTTTATCCCACTCCCTAGCTATATTTTCACAAGAAACTTCTGTACTCTAGTAGCTCTTGAATTAATTCCCAAATCCATTCCTTAAATTCCTCTTTTCAACTGATAGGTGGGAAAGTGCCAGTGTCTCATTTTTATTTCATTACCTTGCGTTTTTATTTTAGTTATTATTGACACATGACCTGAAATAGTTATTGGGTGCATTTCAAGACCTTCAATTAAATACACATGTTCCTGTGAGATATAAATTCTATCTAGCCTAGCCCAGTGTTTTTATCTTGGAGAATAATATGCAAATTCACTTCCAACCCCTAGTACTGAATCCATATCTTCCATGCCAAACATTTTCATAAGTTACTTCAAAAATCTGCCCTCCTTTGAAAAGCGTAAAGGATTTGTCAGAGCCGAAAGACACCAAGAAGAGTCAGCAGATGGACATTTGGTCTTTTGCTTCTTCTTTTGAGGGATGTCTGCCCTAAATGCCCTAGGATGTTCAGACCCTTACCTACACTCAAATAACATACTAGGAATTTCTTCCCAAACAAGTATCTGCGGAATCCCCCTCTGAAATAATCAGCCGAGATTCCCCTTCAACATCTGTAATGGACATTTGCAGAGCCTCCAAGTATGTGCAAGAAGTTGGATTCACGCCAGCTTCTGATATAGTCATGGGAGAGGAATCCTACTGGACAACTGGGCAAGCATCAGGACTTTTCACCATTCTCAAGAGCGACATCTGGTGGAAGAGGGACAGCAGCAGAGTCAGACGTAACTATTTTGGCCTTCTTCTTGGCAGGCGGCTGATCTTTGGGACAGGAAGATTCTGCCATAGCACCCTGCACCAACAATATAAGACGCTGATTTTCCGGGTAAATAGACAAGGAAGAGAGATGACTATGTAGGGTCTTGGGGACATATACTTAGCAAATTGAACATTTTGTAAGGTCATAAGAAGCACCCAAACAAAACAAACACTGCTTGTGGCGATCTTTATGGGGAATCTACTTCCCACACTGACATTTTCCCTTTCTGGATGACATGCAAACTCACAAACCTAAAGAAGTAAAAAAAAGATAAGCATAAAACCCCAACAGGGCACTTATCTAAAATACAGCTTGGTATCCAGAACACAAGAAGGAGCATTCAGATGGATGATCAAAGATGGCGTTTGTACTGGTGGCAAAGAAGTTCTGAAGTACATCTGTCTGTATGCCGCCTTTATGCCCTACACCTTGAGTGGGTAGCATATGTGTGACGAATGATGTCTATACAAACCCAAGGCTTTGGTATACTGGCCAGACATGGGCTCCCCTTGGCAGGGAATACCTTTAGTAAAGAATACTGCAAGAGTGATATGGAAGGACATCTACCTTGATGAATTTGTAGACACTGAGTTAACTTTCATGTTTTAAGAAAGAGACAGTTATGAGGAGGAGTACTTCCCGTGAAGTGAGACGTTCCTGGTCTGTCAGCTGTAAAAAGACTTTAAAGAGCATCAAAGGTGCTTCCTAATGGTAGATCACACTAATAATTTAAATATGGATGGAACTGAGCCTTCCCTGAGGCTGCCTGCTATACCATAAGAATCTCTGATGAGTTATTTAACATCCTCCATCCTGTTTATTACAAGATTAAAAAGTCCCAAGTCAGTCACCACAGATTTGCTATGAAGAGCCTATATGAAAAATGTGAAACACAGAGTCATGCAGCACATGACTTCACTTATTGCTCTTCTGAAAATCTAGATTCTCTGCACTTGGGTGGATACCCTAGCTTTGGTCATCCAGGCTTGGTGTCTACCCACTTGAGTCAAATGGCATATACATCCCAACAGCATCTAGTTCTCTGCAATAACTTATACAGTGTTCTCTTCTTAATGTTCATCACTTGGAAAGCTACAATGTGTACAGACCCACCTAGAGTGACTGAAATCATGTTTATGAATCTGGATAACTATTAATGCCATTATTTTTTAACTTTGGACTGCATTTTGACATCAAACAGATTCACGACTGTCAATGATATAAGAGGCTTGGGGCCACTGTTAATTACTGATACAAGGTTGTAATGAAAGTAGTCTAATGTAGGGCTCAGCTAAGCATTTCTAGCAGGATCATGATAAGTGCAAGATAAGGGACCCCAAAACCAGGCCTAAGGCCACTATGATTTGCTATTATCAAAAGTATTTTGCTCTCTCTGTAGCCTCTGCTCCCCACTCTGGTTACTCACCAGTAAGAGATTATCCTAGCAATCCCTAGACAAGCACAAAGAATTAATGGAAAAGTAATCTCTGAACACATGCTCTTGTCAGAGGGACACAGGTTTCACATGATACCTGCACTAATGTACGTAGATCAGTCATTTCCAATCTGGCAAATAAGTGGACTCCTGACTTGCTGGAATATGTCTCTAGGTTTGAACTCAGACCCATGGAATCAACTTCGTTCATCTCTTTTTGAGTGGCTGGGCACTTGCTGGTGAGGAGTGAGCCATTTCCTGTAGGACCTCAATTCTTCCTAAGTTCTCTCTATAGTATCTAAGACGTTACTTCCATGGTGGTATATGGCATGACTGGGTGCTTGACAATATAGTTCAGGAGATGCATCTAATATTATGTTCTATGCTTAAAGCAAGTCACATTCTGGGCTCCAATCCAGGTTGCTCCACCCCATCACAGTCTAGGTGGCCCTCTGTGTGGTGCCAGTAGATCTGCAACATGTTCAAGTTTTCTCTGGCCACTAATTTGTTCTACAAATAGTATTCTTCTGAAAGCAGTTTCAAAATGGATCAAGGGAAGATTGTGGGAATAAAGTTTTATCTTCCTTACAGTTATCTGCTCCAGCAGAATCACAAGATAGGAGACTGTTGGTCTTTGAGACAGGATAATGAATTAAATCTTCCATCAGTTCTCCAGCTGAGGATCTGTCGCAAGTCTTTTTCCTTGAAAGTGTTTGAAAACAAACCTAGGACAAACTGGTACAGAACCCAATGTATTTGTTCCTTCCTTGCAGCTGTGTTGCCAAGAAGTATCCTCACTCACAATCTCCCATGCCCAAAATGGGTGGCCGGATATACTGGCCATCCCCCAAGTGGATCCGCTTGCTTACCCAGTATTACAATATTATGTATTACTCTCATCTCAAGACATCATTAAGAACCCACAGCATTTTACCACTTTACACCTGGCTCCCTTCTTTACCCCAAGACAGGGAAAGCTATGAATAGGTTTACCAAGAAAATGTACTCCACAGCCACATTTTTTTTTTTTTTTTTTAACATTTGTTGACCGGGAATGTCTTAATTAACATGTACTTATTTGTTAACCATTTACTGAACTGTACTTCTGAATCCTTTTCAACCATGAATGGAGTTTCAGAGGAAGGATAAATACAGTATTTATTGGCTATTTAGTGCAGTTAAGCAAACACGCAGATTTACCTTGAAAAAGCCCATGCTGAGAGGGAAATAACCTACAAAGTTCACACAAGTAGTTATCAGTGGTCAGAAATTAACCTCCAGCCCTGGAACTGAAAAGGGTAAATCTTGGTCACTGAGCCAAAATGCTGCCCAAAGTTGAGTTTCCACTCTTTTAATTACTTGTCTCACCTGTCTTGTTCAACTGTCTCTAATGGGCCAAGAACTAGAGCAGTTGTATGCCTTCCATGACTCAAAAAAAGCACATACATAGACAAGATACTGTATACTGCCTCTAGGATTCGAAGCAATAAAATGCATTTGATATGGCTTAATAGGTTTCTCTACTCCTGTACCTAACCTGTCAGCAGAGTGTTACGTCAACATTTTCAAAATCTTTTATCTCCTTTCTTCTGGGTCACTCCCAAAAACAACTGATGGCAATATACAATTTTCCCACTCACCTTAAAACACCTGTTTTGGCTTACTCTCTTATGATGATCAGACTGTTTACTTTTACAGATAACCATTTTGATTTGTTGTAAAACTTCTTTACACAACATTTTTGAAATACCAGTGTCTTATGAATCTGTGTAAGCTACCAGCTAAGTATTCTCTGTGAATAATTTACATTTCTTGTTTATTATAATTTGCATACACAGACTGTTTCTTGTCTTTTGCTTTACTGTAATGCATTTTAATCTAAATGTGTTCTTTTTCTTTTAAGTTTTTTTTCTCTTGGGTTTTAAAAACAGTGGTTGGGAAGGGCCAGTCTGCAAAAAACTTGTGTCATACTCTTTGAATGCAAATGGAGGAGGAACCGAGAAGTAGCATTTTTATTTCAGGTCCAAAAGAACATGAAAATGTTTAACTTGTGTGGGCTGCCAGGTAAAACTGTTTTGTGGCATTGTAAGAGTTTTCCTCACCCTGATATTCCTGTCAGTTTTGTACTTTTAAACCCAGTGTCTCTTGATCTGCTCATCCTTTATGTAAATCTGACTTCAGAGGTTCCTCCCCAGTCTTACCTTTTTATACTAGTGAGCACTACAAAATCAAATTAGGACCCCCTCCCAACTGACAAAACTTCAGTTACTCCATTTTATATCCTTCCACTAAATGCATACTGCAGTACTTACAGCATTAATTTCTTTTTCCTGATCAATTTTAAAATCTGCAACATCTGGGATCAGACTACTGACTGCTCAACAGTCTTCATAACACTGCTCTGGATTACCACTACTGTTTTGCTCCAGGCAGGAGAAAGAGTAGAAAGACACTGAGTCCTAGCCTTCACAGAGACTAGTAATCACTGGATACTTTGTGAACTGTTTCAATTCCACAAGGTCCTCTGGAACCAGCTTGAGCTTGGTATTAATGTTTTCTCTTGGTGAGACAAAGAGCACTGGGACATTGATTCCGAGCAGTCCCTGACTGGGCAGTGTGTGTGTGTGTGTGTTTACACAATTGGTCCGATTACCCTTTTGGTAGGAACCACTTAAGTTTTGACTCTGGATTATTGCACAGTTGGTGATGTACTATGCTGCACTGCACTGCTGAACACCATACCCACTGTATCCACCATGAGAAGACTGCAACAGGCCTACAGGCTCCTACAACATCTGGTACAAGATTAGTGATCACCCAAGAGTCTGTAACCTGCTTCTGAGAAGCCAGCTTGGGATTAGTGCTGTTTTGTGCCTGGTGAGAAAAACTGCAGGGGGACACTGATTCCTAGCTGCACACTGCTGTAGTTAGGTCAGCACAAGTAGTCATCGGGTAGTAGCTAACAAATGAATCTCTATTCCTATTCATTCTTGGCACCCCTTGCTTAATTCCTCTTGACAAAACCTGCAATAAAGCGTGTAATTCTCCAATCTTTATAGACTTGCTTTTACCGTTTTCCTTGCCATTTTGAAAGCTCTGAGAGTTTTGAGGCAACTGTAACAACTGCTTTGTGTTTACTGATAACTATAAAACTCTGGATCAATATAATTCCATAATCTAGAAGTTTAAATACTTAGTTTGGAAGCTTGTCTCTCAACACTTGATATCAAAACAACCTATCAACACATCCTGACACCGTTAAGAATATCTTTGCATAAGCCTCCCAGGCCCCCATAGAGCAAACTTCAGTCACCTAAGGACTCTCATGTATCTCTAACCACATCTGCTCCTTCACGTATTTCTGCTAGAAAATGCCAAAACTGCAAGTTTGCACTCTTAAGGTGTCATAAGCCTGCAGAAGGTCACAAGGTTGATGGCGATTCCAGTCAAGCACACTGACACTGCAATCACCAGACTAAACAAGCAGGCAGTTACAATAGGCTGTTTTACTACTGCTGAGATTAGGAATGTTACAAGGGGCCACAGGAGCCTTCACTGTTCTAACCATAAGTATGGCCTTGTGGTTGACCATGTGGGAGTAAACAACATTAGGTACTCCATCCTGGAGGAGATGCAGAAAGAAACTATTAATCTCCAGTGTCTCCAAGGAATGAACTGGTGCTCAGCAGCACTCTACTGTCATCAAAAATTACCCCCATGTTTACAGAAAAATGACCGGCTTCAGTAACTGACTAATTATATGGTGTCATTCCAGGGGATCCAGCAAGTCCCATCCTGGTAAATGATGGTTAACAGACCCTGATGCACCTCTCATTTGACTGCTGTTGCTTACTGGCTAAAGTCTTTCCTGTCCCTAAAATGTCTCTTTTAGGCAACATTCAGCTCATGGACATACCCACTTAGTAAATTCTAATATCGAGGCAGCATTGCTCAATGTCAGAAGACTGAAAAGCAAAATGTCTTGAATTTGTGGTCTTCCTCTACACTGATGACATATACACTTGCACAGTTACAAAAATTTGGTTCCACTGCAAACGTGACACTCCCTCCTTGCCAAGGTTCAGCACATAATATGCATTCAGATCCACATGGAGCTGTGGGGATAGATCCAAATTTGTTAGGGAATCTACTGTTTCACAACAAATCATGCATGACAAAATACTGCAATTTGTAGAGGTGCAGACAACTCTCAATAAAACCGCTACATTATTGTCAAATATAGGTCTCCTTCTATGTCATCCTCTGAGCACACTGACATGCTCTCCATCAAACTGAATACACATTATAAATTACTTTAATTACCCCACTATATACTGGGATAGTTATACAGTTAGCAGCTCAAACATTCTTCAATTTTATTGATCAGAGCATTCTTTCTATCATGAATTATAATATTTTTCCCGTTGCCTTTATCAATTCCTCCCCTCCATGTACTATCCCAAGCATCACTACCTGCTAAGTAAAATCTGACTACCTAGCAGTAAACTTTTACCTTAAGACATACTTTGAACTTCCCCACTAAAGAATTCCAGGGTATTTGTGATTACTTTAAAACAAATCTCCTCCTGTTTACACACCTTCCGGTCAACTGTAGATGATACAATTCTCCAATAATGGTGAATTCAGAAATAAGCCCCTGTGGTGGACTCCACACACAAAGAAGAAACTTCAAGCTCTTTCTGGAACACCTCTCCACTCTCCCAATATAAAAATGGCTTAAAGCTAACAAGTAAAACCCTCAAGCACACCAGCAAAGGTCGCAAGGCCAGGTATGAAGTCAAGGTCACTATCAACTGTCAATACAACCACAAGGGTTCTTCAGTCATATTAGCAAATGCAGAAATATGATTCCTATTACCGTAACAAACTTTTTCAGTGGCGTCTCCCCATATAACAAGGGCTTAATACGTGTATATGAAGCCATCAAGCAAACATCAAGGAGTGTATGGCCAGGTATGAACTCAGAGTCACTAACAACTGTAAGAAGAACCACAAGGCATCATCAGTTTCACTTACAAACTTAGAAGTTTTGTACATTACTATAGCAAACTTACTTCCAAACAAGTCTCCCATTCTGATCATAAAGTTATTGCTATTATCTTTGCAGTCAAATTCAGTGGTCATTTCAAGCCCACAATCCTTTCAGGTGCCCCCCCCCCCCCACCACCACCATCAACCATTCCCAGTCACTCCCAAAATCAGCTGGACCAGGTTATAGTTATGATATTCAAAAGCAAAAATATTAGCTGTTTGAGACCTTATTATATTATCAGCTATCTGTTAGTAAACATCAAGCACCATTTAGCTAAACTCCATAAATCCTCTTCAGTTTAAGTCTCTCCACAAGCTGTCACCAAGACATGGATAATGTCCATAGTGGTACTATTCTACAAAGGCAGCCAAAAAACAGACTTTGGAAACTATAGACCCATTAGCAGCGCAACTATCACTTGTAAAATTATGGAACACATAACTGCCAAACTGATAAATGATGACACAGCTGACCTAGAATCATGCACCTAAACCAATATGGATTGTAAAAGGTAAGTCATGCCTAATAAACATATCAATTTCTTCAAAATGGTCTCTGAAGTCCTAGATAAGAGCTGGAAGGTCCATATTTCTTACATTAACCTTACTAATGACTTTGCCAGCATCTCATACACTGGTATTCTTTCAAGTTAACATATACTAGGTATACAGTCCGCTGGATAACTATCTGGATCGCCAACAGAACCCATATTGTTAAGGTAGGCAGTACCTCTTCTAAGCACAGAAGTGTTAACTGCAAGACTCTGTCTCCAAAGTAAAAATAAATATCAACGGACTCTAGCTATTTAAGTTTACTGACTACTGCAAATTACATGCAACTTGATAAATCACCCACCAACACTCAGATACTGCAACAATGCCTGGGCTTACCTTAAATGCCAAAAATGCAGTTTATTTACATTTGGGAAAAGATGTCACCCACTTTCTCTTACCACAATACTTGTCAGTTATCCAGAACACTGGTATTTATGTTGATTACAGTTTTTCTTTTGATTACCATGTCACAGGTGATGTTAAGATGTCCTTCTTCCTTGTTTAGCTGATCTGTATAGGTATCTTCTCATGGCCCATGCATGAACTCTATACTATTCTCTCATTAGACCTCTCCTTAAATACAATGCTATTTCAGAATGCACCTCATAAAACACCATAACCAACATGAAGGACGCCAAAGGTTTTTGATCAAACCCCCTGAAAGGCTAAAAGCCTTATCCCTATACTCCGTCTTGTATAGATTTCTGAGGTTTGATCTCTGTTTAGCCTTTTGAGCACTGAAATTCCCCTATTCTTTTTAGCCTCCTCTTGCTATGTAGAACCAATGGTTTGACTAACACTTAAGACAAAGACCTCAAATTCCACCATAAGATCAACAACACCTACAGGTATTATGTCAGTGATTCAACACATTCCCTGCTTTTGGAATAAATTTACTCTGTACATCAAAGTAACACCCTATCTATTTTCAAAACTAGACCTGACAACTGGAGGGGAGACCACAGATTCATGTTTGTGGAATGTGGAATAATCTTAATATTTACGAGGTGTCATGATTAAACTTTATGTTAATGTTAATTTCCGGACCACATGTGAAAAAGAGCAAATTAGCATTTTGTTTCTGAATGCAGAGATTGTCAGTTCACTGAATAAGTCTACCAAATCTGGATCTATAGCAGTGCATAGGTACTGAAAGTATTCTTCATGATCAAAAATTACTTTTGATGAAAGCAAAATAAATCACTAATTCAATTAGACTTTGTAATATAGGTTCATAGGTAGGTACTATGCTATCGGCCCAAGGGCCTACGTAAGCTAGCCAACAAGGTTCCCTGGCTTACGCCACCCAAGAAAGTTATTTTCCTGTGCCACTGTCGAGCAGAGACACAGAAGTGATCCCCGGGGTGTATTTCCTATTTCTCATCCACTCATCAAGATTTTTCTTGAAGAGTGCTAATGTAGAACTTTGCTTGACATAGATGGGTAGCCTGTTCCAGAGTATGGGAAGTCTCTGGGATAGGAATCTATCCCTCCAGCCTGTCCTGT
This sequence comes from Protopterus annectens, assembly GCF_019279795.1. Classification (NCBI taxonomy): domain Eukaryota; kingdom Metazoa; phylum Chordata; order Ceratodontiformes; family Protopteridae; genus Protopterus; species Protopterus annectens. Next base: position 773,602,074 of record NC_056735.1, read on the forward strand.
TTATTGTGGTGACAAGGTTTGGTCCCTAGAGAGTGTAGCTCGGAGGGATTGGGATTTCTTTAGGTGCAGCATGTCCAACAGCTCTGGGTTTGACACAGCTTTATATGTTAGGCAGAGATCACCTCAGAGTAGGCGATATGCTACAGAGTAAAGCTGGAGTTTTTTGAGACGGTCAGTGTAGGGCATTTGTTTGAGTCCAGTAATCCTCTTTGTGAGGTACTTCTGTGGCCTTTCCAGCTGCTGCAGATGTCTTGTGAGGTACATTCCAAAAGGGGCATTGTACTCTATAATGGGTCTAATGAGCGTTGAGTAGAGGGGAACAATGACCTATTTTTTCCTGGATGAGAACCCTTTTATGATGAGGTGTGCCATGTAGAAGGACTTCCTGACTACTGTGGTGATGTGACTATCAAAGGAGAGACTACTGTCCACCTGGGTCCCAAGGTCTCTTATCATGCATTCAGTGTTAAGTAGATTGCTGCCTATGTGGTAGTTCATGGGTACAGAGTTTTTACCAAAGAGGATGACACTGCACTTTTTGGCATTGAGCTTGAGGCCATGGCTCTGACACCAGGCATCTGTCTCAGAGAGGCCCTTCTGTAGGATGTTCACATCATTTGGGGACTTGACTATGGCTCCTAGTTTGCAGTCATCTGCGAACTTCGTTAGCCAGAGGCCTTCTGTGTTAGTCTGTACTTCAGAGAAGTAGATACCAAACAGGAGCGGTCCCAGGATGGAACCCTGTGGTACTCCACTTGTCACTGGTTTGAGGTCAGATTTGGAGTCTGCAACTTTTACAGTGTGGATTCTGTCAGTGAGCCAGTTGGCAACCCATCTTGTGACGTAGGGATTTATGCCTAGTTTATTGAGTTTAGCTATAATTCCAGAATGGGGAATGGTGTCGAAAGCCTTGGCGAGGTCAAGATAGGCTGTGTGAACCACCTTACCCTCATTTACGGCTTTGGTGACTGCCTCAAAGAAGTCGATCAGGTTCAGGAGGCATGATCTGCCTTTCACAAACCTGAACTGGGTGGGATCCAGAGTTTGGAGGTTACCAATGTCTTTGTTTATGAGTTCCATGATGATACGTTCCATGGCCTTGCAGACCAGGCTCGTCAGGCTAATAGGTCTATAGTTCCCGGGATCAGTGGTGGCTCCCCTTTGTGGAGTGGAATAACTGTAGCTGTGCACCATTCAGTGGGCACAAAGCCTGATGCGAGGCTATTACTGAACATGGTGCTTAAGTGAGGAGCCAGTTCATTCTGGAGTTCATGTAAAACGGAGCCTGGGATGTTGTCCGGTCCCATGGATGCTGTGTTTTTGGCTTTAGAGAGTGCAGCTTTCACTTGCGTAGTTGTGATTACAGGGACTCTGCACTCTTCCTGTATAGATATGAGCCCTTTAGGGGGTGAGGGGGGGGGGTAAAGTTAGCACTGAACCTATCTGCCAGGATGTTGGCAATATCAGTTGGTTCTGTAATTTTCGTGCCTTTGTGCTGTAACTCAGAGCAGATCTGGGTGTTGCCATTGAAATTCTTGATATAGCTATAGAATGCTTTGTGGTTGTTCTTGGAATTAGTGGCGATTTTATTTTCTTAGCTAGCTTTGGAGGATCTTATAAGGGATCTCAGCTTCTTACTGAGGCTGACCAGGAAGCTCCTCAACTCATGGGATTTTACTCTCTTTTGCAACAGTTTCTTCCTTCTGTTGTACAGTTTATTTATGGCAGGGGACCACCAGATTGGCTTCCTTTTTTTGGAGGATAGCGTCTTGGTTCTGTTTGGGATAGCACGATCCATGCACTCATGTAAGTGCTTATAGAGTGCATTTGTGTAGGATTCAGCAGTTGTAACTGTATTGTCCATCTGCATGGGTGTCATGAAATTCACTACTTCTGTCTTAAGAAGCATGAAGTTGGCTTTGGAGAAATTTTTTACTGTGGTTTCCTTAATGGGGGATGGGGGTGGGATGTGGATATCAGGGGTCATTAGATTATGGTTGGATCGGACCAACGAGGAGTTGACTTCAGGTGTGGAACACCGGTCACTCATGTTGGTAATGACTAGGTCTAGGATATTGTTGCCCCTGGTGGGGGTGTGGATAAGTTGATCTAGGGCATTGGAGTTTATGAATTCCAGAAAGCGTTACGCTACGGAGTTGGTACATGAGTAGTTTTCCCAGTTAATGGTGGGGTAGTTGAAATCGCCCATTATTAGAGTGTTTGGTTGAACCCTAATATTTTCCAGTACATCAAGAAAAGAGGAGTGGGAATCCTGGGGCATGGTGGGGGATCTGTAGCAAGCTGCAATTTGGATTGCAGTTTTGCCAAGAGTTAGTTGCACTTGGATAACCTCGGATGCATTATGCTGAGCAACTAGCCTGGAGGTGTGGATATCCTTAATGAATATGGACACACCCCCACCTTTGGTTTTTCGGTCCAGGTTACAACGCCGAAAAGTGTGGTATGAGTTATAGCCTGGTAGTGCAGGGGTGCTCTCTGGAGCCTTGAACCAGGTCTCAGTCACTGCACAGATATCGATGTTCGATATCGACGTTCACCATTTTAAGGAGTGCCTCGAGTGAGTGCATTTTGAAATTTAGACTTCTAGCACTGAGTAGCATTACCCTCAGTTTTTGCTTGCTTGTTCCGGTTATGGTGGTGAATTTGTTAATTGAACCATGCCTAAACAAAGGCACTATAGGGGCAGCAAGAGCCTTAGCCAGTATCCGGAATCCCAGGGGTGACAGGTGCAGGCCATCTATGGCAAAGCATCGTGGTCTGTTGACCATGTCATCCCAAGCAGACAGATACTGGATCCCCTTATAATGACACCAGAAGCTTAGCCAATTGTTGAAGTCAATAATTTTGTCCTTGTAGTGCGGTATCATTCTGCACGATGGCAGAATGCTACTCAGGACTAGGGTTATACCTGCCTGGGCTACAAGATCGGAGAGCTCTTCCATGCCTCTTTTCATGTAGTCCAGCGAGGTACGTCTCAGGTCATTCGCACCAACATGGACAATGACATAGTCATATTTGTACTTGTTGTGGAGTGACCTGAGTGCAGGGTTATGTGGCGGATCCTGGCACCCGACAGGCAGCTGACAGTAACCTTCTCCTTGTTTAGCCTGGTGAGTGGGACATCAGTGTGCCTGACTATAGAGTCACCTATGACTCGTGTGTTGGGTAGTTGTTTTGCCTTATTGGCTGTGTTTGAGTGGCACACTGAGTCTGTGAGCTATGTGTCATTTGGGTTGTGTTGGGGGATGGAGGTTGCTTGTGTTTCTGCTTTGGAGGTCTCTGTTGCTTAGGCAGATTATTATTGAGAGCCTCCGCGAATGTTTTTGAGTTTCTATGTGTGGATTTTGGTGGTGTAGACGTAGTGAGACCATGTGATGAGTGTGGTGTGGTGCAAATGTTTACCTTCTCCTCATGACTGTCAGGTTCAGTCTTGGTTGGAGAGAGATTTACCTCCAGTTTGGCTAGATAAGTGCATCTCTCACAGTTGTAGTGTTGGGTGGCAGGAGGAGAGGGTTGTCTGTGTACATGAGGCAATTTCTACATTGCCTCAAGATGCCCAGATTCATCAGATAGACAGGGGAGAACACTGGGTGTTGACCCTTGGACATGCCTGAATAAAAACTATTTTCCTCTAGATAAGTGAGGAAAGTGAGTACAAGAGCTGTTTTTCTCAACGCCAGTGAGAAAAGTAAGTACAAAAACTGTTTTATTCTAGGTAATGAGGAAGATTGAATGCTATAGTAATTAAATTAATATTAATAATTAGTAATATAAAAAATAAAATGGCTCAGTAAACTGAAGAAAAGGGATATTTTTCTGCATGTCAGTGTATCAATCTGCTTTTGTATTGGCAAATGTATGGGTGAGTGTTCCCATACTCTGGGGCACTGCAGTGGAGCGATGTCCCTACTCCCTGAGGAGCAACGGTCTGCAGTGTCTTTTAGTAGGGACGAGGTATGTCCCCTGCATGAAACTGGGGAATTTACCCCCTAGAGAAGTATGCTTAGTTCTGGCTGGAACATGACTTCTTTCTTGAAGATTAAATCTGGTGCTTATGTTTCTTTATTTATTTATATTTGTTTACCGGGGCAGTGCAATGATCTCAATGGACCATTTGCAGGCACAGCTGACTGAACAGGATCACATAAGAAATGAACAAAACATATTTACAGACACCAGGATATGCTAAAAAAACAAATATATGCACAAATTTACAGATGTAAGAATGTGTTACAACATTTAGTTGAAGACGAAGTTAATGTCAAAACATGGATGTAAAATGGAATTATGCTTAGCAGAGCTTTATGGGCAAGATGTAGCCATAATGACTGAGACGGCTTATGCTGCAGGGATAGCAGCATATCATTATATACAGAGGAAACACTAGAAGAGGCAAGTAAGAATGGTTGCAAGAAAGATACTTACACTGTTGAAGAAACTTGATGCTGCTGTTTTACCAAACTGCTCTTTAGCAGAATAATTTCTGATTTTTCAATACTGGGCGTATGAAAATACATACGTCTTAACATCAAGCAATCCAGCAAAATAAACAAAATGAAGTGCCTATCACCAAGTCAATGGGCTTCCTAAAGGGAGAAGCTAACGTGAAACAGCAACAAAAAACTGTCGGCAACTACTAAAACATAAGCTTTATTGTTATTATTATTATTATTAGCATTAGTATCATCATCATCATTCTTAAATGTTAGTGCTGTACTGATAAAGTTCAATCGGCATCATTTCTCCCACTTATCCTGGGAGTTACTGAATGATAATTTACTTGTACTACATCTTCATCTTAGCCCTAAACTAATGCACACACAGACTGAATTAGTTCAATAATTAGTTCAATAATTAGTAATACTGGTAGCAATTAATATTAATAATCTGAAAGCACTATGCTGGTGGGTTTTGAGTTCTTCAGTCAGAGGGGCTGCACTAAATCTGAGTCTACAGCAAATCTGTGTATGCCATAATATCATGGAGTGTAGCTGGCTCCAGGACTACACAACTGCTGTGTTTAAGAACTGGAAGCTGGTGTCTGTAAAGCACAACAGAATGCCCATTAGCATTCCACTGTGTCATACCTTGTTTTATTAGGCAATATATGCATGTCCTCTACACCTATAACAGCCAAGAGAACTTTTAGTTATGTACTCACCATAACTTCAGATGTTTGGGATCCATCTCGCCTACATTCTGAACTGATGGGTTCGGAGCCGATCCCTCGGCTCCGACTCGGCACGCTTATGCTATAGAGCGAGGCCTCTAATTGGCTGAGCTATCTTTATCCCAGGATGCACCACCACTAATCCCCCAGATCTTGTTTGTCGGCATTCATGCACACATGCGCAACTTGGTTATATAACATTGTTAGATGTTTCAAGATGAAACAACAGGATTCGGACCTTCTCATATCCTCTGATCTCCACGGAAGGGGGAAGGAGGGTGGGTTATTAGGAATGTAGGCGAGATGGATCCCAAACATCTGAAGTTATGGTGAGTACATAACTAAAAGATGTTATGTGATCCTATCTCGCCTACATTCTGAACTGATGGGACAGCGTCCCTAGCACCTAAATCCCGGGTGGCTCATTGGAAAACACTCCTGAGCACTGTGGAACCAAATGAAGCTCGTCCTCTAGATGCCACGTCTAATTTGTAGTGGGAAATGAAGGTGTGCGGGGAAGACCATGTAGCCGCAGCAGAAATGTCACTAATAGCAAGCTTAGAATGAAATGCTACCGAAGTAGCCATAGCCCTTGTAGAATGAGCCTTGACAGAGGTGGTAAGCTCTTTGTTAGAATAAATATAAGCTTGAGTAATACAGTCCCTGATCCATTTGGCAATAGTGACCTTTGTGACAGCGTTGCCCAATTTGTTATCTGCAAAGGATACAAACAACTGATCTGTTTTCCTTGTTTGTTTGGTCCTGTCTAAATAAAAATGTAACTGTCTGTGGACATCTAGTGTGTGGAATATGAACTCCGCTTTGTTAGAGTATTTTGGGAAAAAAACTGGAAGCTCTAACGATTGTTGTAAGCAGAAAGTAGAACAAACTTTAGGAACAAAGGAAGGATTTGGTCTGAGGGATACTCTTGTCTTTATGAAAAACCAAGTACGGGGGTTTCACTGACAAAGCTTGAAGCTTTGAAACTCTTCTGGCAGAAGTAATCGCCACCAGAAAAGCTGTCTTCCATGATAGAAACTTTAGATCACATGTAGCTGCCGGTTCAAAGGGGAAAGAAGTCAAGGCGCGTAACACTATATCGAGATCCCATGGAGGTGCAGGATGAGAAATCGGAGGTCTTAATAGAGCAGCACCTTTCAAGAAGGTCTTACACAATCTGTTGCTCATTAAAGGTGGGTCTATGGATTCGTGAAAATTAGAAATTGCTGCCAATTGTACTTTGATGGTAGAAACTGAAGAGCCTTGATTGAAAAGAGAGGTCAGAAATTTTAGTACTTCTGCCACGGGAATAGAAATGGGGTCCAGGCCCCGGAGTTGAGCCCAAATAGCAAACCTTTTCCATTTGCTAGAGTACAGTTTCTTTGTAGCAGACTTATGGGCCGAAGATAATATGTGCACAACATCTGGATCCAATGTATGACTCCTGACTATCGTCGGAAGAGGAGGAGCCAAGCCGTCAATTTTAAGGTATGTAGGGACTGGTGGAACAGTCCCGACTGATGAACCAGTAGGTCTGGGACCTGGTCCAGGAACCATGGACCTTCCAGAGCATGTTTCCGAAGATAGGGGAACCACACTTGACGAGGCCAGTAAGGAGCAATTAAGATCATTTTGCTCCCCAAGAGAGATGCCTTTTGAATCACCCTGGGGAGGAGAGGAACTGGAGGGAAGGCATAAAGCAAGCCGGTGGGCCAAGGATGGACTAATGCGTCCATGGGTCTCTTCCCCGGAGCCGGGGTTAGGGAGAAGAATTCTTTGCACCGCATTCAGAGGAGTCACGAAGAGGTCGCAACACGGAACTCCCCATTCGCTGAAAATCTGACTTGCAACTGTCATATTCAGAGACCATTCATGAGGAGAGAGGATGGTTCTGCTCAATCTGTCGGCTATGACATTGGACTTGCCCGGTATGTGAGTAGCCACTAGGAAGCGTTTGGTCGAGACTGCCCATTCCCAAACTCTCATGGCTTCTCTGCAAAGAGGATAGGATCTGGTCCCTCCCTGTTTGTTCAGGTACCAGACAACTGACATGTCTGAGTGAACAGCAATTACGCCCTGAGGGAGATAATCGTGAAGGGCTTGAAGGGACAGGAGTACTGCTCTCATTTCTAGGATGTTGATATGAAGAAGAGTCTCTTCCGGGTGCCATATGCCTTGGACTGACCTGCCCAGGGAATGCCCCCCCCCCCCCATCTGGGAGGCGTCCGTGGTCAAAGTGGCCGGAGGAGGAAGAACAAAGGGTCGTCCCTGATCCAAATTGGAGGGCACTAGCCACCAGCGAAGGTCCCGTTTGCAAGATTCCGTGATCCATATGAGGTGACTGAGAGGGAGTTCCTGAAAGGACCACTGAGCTGAAAGAAACCACTGGAGGATTCTCATGTGCAACCTTGCCAAGGGGACTAGAAGAACTGTGGCAGACATGGATCCCAGTAGCTGCAGGACCATTCTGGCTGGGGCTTTGGACCTGGGAAGTAAGGCTCAAACTTGATTTTGTATGGTTTGAATTCTGTCTGTAGGTAGATAGACCCGCATTTGGTTTGAGTCTATCTCTACCCCTATGAATCTTATTCGTTGAGATGGCCGCAACACAGACTTTGGCCAATTGAAGGTGATTCTAAGGGAATTGCCCAGTGATATAGTGGCTTGTAGGCTCCGCAGAAGTAGATGCTTGGAGGTGGCAGTTAGGAGCCAGTCGTCTAGATACGGAAACACCTGGAATCCTAGACTTCTCAGGTGAGCAGTCACTACTGCCAAGCACTTGGTGAACACCCTGGGGCTGTGGTGAGACCAAAGGGCAGCGCGGAACTGAAAATGACTGCCTCCTAGGCTGAAGCGCAGATGTCTCCTGGACGCTTGATGTACCATGATATGATAATAAGCGTCCTTGAGATCTATGGAGCACATCCAAACACCTTTCTCCAGCAAAGGGAGAACGGTTTGTAGAGTGACCATTCGGAACTTGGACTTTCTGACTGAACAGTTTAGGATGCTGAGGTCCAAAATGGGCCTCAAGTCCCCGGTCTTTTTTGGCACCAAAAAGAATCTTGAGTAAGTCCCTAATCCGATCTGGTCTATGGGGACCGGTTGGATGACTCCTTTTTGCAGCAGCTTTGAAACTTCTGAGGCTGCGGTATCCCGTTGACTGGGTGGCGGGTCCGGGATTTTTTTGGACTGAGGGGGGGGGTGAGAGAATGGGATGGAGTAACCTCCGGCGATAATCCGAAGCACCCATCGGTCCTGAGTGATCCCTTCCCAGGCCTTCAGGTGCTTCGAGAAACGACCCCCGACTGGCTCCGGAGCAGCATAGCCGGGCAATCCCTCAGGGACTATGAAAAGCTGAAGAGCCACGAAAGGACTCGCGGTCTCCAGTGTTGCGAGGGCCTCTGCCGCCTCTGGGACGGCATCTTCCGGATGAATTTCCCCCTCCTCTGCCTCTGGAAGGGGAACCTTCCTGCTGAGAGGGGTAAGGCTCCTGAGATCTATGGAACCACATTTTCCCTCCTCTTTTAGCCTTGGGATAAGGCCGAAAGGGAGTGGAAAATCGTGCCCCTACGGCAGTCAGAGTCTTACCCTCCTGTTCACAGCGGGTTAGTGTGTCTTTTACCTTGGGTCCAAACAGGGAGGACCCATCAAAGGCGTCGGCAAATGAAGACTTAAAGGCCTCCTTGAAATGACACAGGCGGAGCCAGGCTTGTCTCCGTAGAGCAATGCCTGTACCGCCGCTCTACTCACCCCTTGCCGCATGAAATGAGCCTCATGGACGAGTTCGAAATGGACGACATTGTAGCCAGCTGAGAGCCAACCGTCTGGGCCAGCTCCTCAGGCAGGTTACCCAAGAGGGTATCGGATAGCTCCTTAATCAGATTCCTCTGAAATCTGGTAAAGTGCGTCAGGTAGTTCAAGGACCTCAGTGTAAAGGCCGCTGAACTAAGGGTGCGCTTTCCGTACCGATCCATGCTCCTAGACTCCTTATTAGGAGGATGGACGGACGCAGAAGCCTCTGCTACATCTTGCTGGGTAGCAGATGCCACCACCAAAGCATCTATAGCCACACCTTTAGTAAGGAACTCTATCAGGGGGCGCCGAGAGAAATTTGTTCGGACGAGCAGGCACCGGTTCCACAGAGTCTGGGTGTTCCCACGCCCTTCGACAGATCAAATCCAAGAGCTCGTTGAAGGGCGGAGACACCCAGGAGGCGGAGGGCTGAGCCCCGAAGGCCTTCAGGAACACCGACTCATCAGCAGAGGGAGGTTTGGACTGCCAGCCGCCTCGCTGTTTTAGGGCTTCCAGGATGTCTGCAAAGGAGACATCATCCGAGGACGACTTAGGGGACCCTTCTGCATCATCGAGATCAGTGTCGGATGTCAAAGACTCATCAGGGGAGTCAACGTGCTTCCTCTTGCATGATCTTTTCCTGGGGGGTTCTTCCGAAAAGGCTTCAGAAGGACCTCCAGGAGGGGGAGAAACCCCAGCGGGGGTAACCTGAGGCCCGGGGGCTCCGCTGTCTAAAGACAGGGGGACTGCCAACGACCCAGTCTCCGTATGCAGGGAGGTAGCTGGGGAAACCATGGAGGTAGCCAAGGAAGATTTGGCTAAAGCGCTCCTCATAGCCCTGAAGGTGGGACCACCAGAATCCTGGGAGGGTCCCACCTCCGTGGCCACGACAGTGGACGGTACTCCCGCCGCCGACGCACCAAGAGGGAGACTTGGGACCGAGAGCATCAATCCCGAAGCCTCCCCCCCAGGGCCGAAGGAAGAAGTCCGTGTACTGAACTCTGACCCAAGAGCCGGAGTTGGAGCAAGGGTCGGGCCCGACCCTAACACCTCCACAGGTTCCACCAGCACCGGCTCCAACGGTGCCGAAGCTGTTGGAGGAGGAACCACAGTAGGGGAGTGGACCATCAGCTCCGAAGCCAAATGGGCTGGAGCCGAAACTAGCTTTTTGAACACCGGAGACTGGAAGAGTCGAAGGAGCACCCTGTCGATGTCCGAATCAGACATCTTGGATGACCTAGAGGATACCGATCGGGCCCGAACCGATTTCTCCATCGGCTCCGAAGGGCTCGGGGACCGGTTCCGAAAGGACTCTACAAGTATCGGCTCCGAGGAAGGTTTCAAGGAAATTTCCCTCGGTGCCGATAAGGACTTCGGTTCCGAGGGGGAAGAGTCTGAGCCGGTAACCCTGATCGGCTCCAATATCAGTGGAGCCGATGAGGGTGACCCGCCTCTCGATGCCCCAGACCTCGGCTCCGAAACCAGAGGGGTCGAGGCTGGAGGCATCGAGGCAGACCGTTCCGACCTCGGCTCCGAAGTCCATGGAGCCGATGGAGAAGTCTGCTTAGATTTTTTAGCGGTCGGTTCCGACTGACTGGTCGGAGCCGACGCTTTTTTCTTCTTAGAAGGAGACGGAGAGGAAGATAAAGCCTCCTCGAAGGAAGGCTTGATTAATCCCTTGAGGATTAATTTGTTTTTCCTCTCCTGGAGGACTCTAGAAGAGAACGCGTGGCACACACTACACGACTCTTGTAAGTGCTTAGCACCTAAGCAATAGACGCACGAGGCGTGGTCGTCCGTTATGGACATTTTAAAACCACACCTCGTGCATTTCTTAAACCCGGAGGGTTTGTGTTCTTTCGACATAAGTGCTTTGCCAAAGAACCAATATATGTGAAAACAACACTAAACTTTCAGTTAAAGACAGTTCAATACAACAACTTTAACAAATATTATATATATATATATATATATATATATATTTTTTTAACACTAACAGTAAACAGACAAAAAAGAGTGAAAGATAGAAAGAGAGTCAAGACCCTCTAACTTAAACGGGTACTTGACCCAAGAAAAATACACAAGCAGCAAAGTAACAGGGGAAGGCCCCTCTAACTAAAACGGGAAACCTTCCCTGACTAAAAAAATCACGAATTTACTAACAGAAATTCAAGAAACACACTAATATAACAACAATAGCTGTTAAAACAGCTTTTGGGTTCAAAGTAAGGAAATTTGTGACAGGAAAAGCCTAATAAATAGTACTTAGCCCAGCCAATGTTGAGACCACGTCTAAGCTTGTTAGCGGCAAACGAGATCTGGGGGATTAGTGGTGGTGCATCCTGGGATAAAGATAGCTCAGCCAATTAGAGGCCTCGCTCTATAGCATAAGCATGCCGAGTCGGAGCCGAGGGATCGGCTCCGAACCCATCAGTTCAGAATGTAGGCGAGATAGGATCACATAACATCATAACTTTTATGACTCTCATTCTCATATCAGCAGAGCTACGTCTTAGGCATAATAAAGTGTTCATTGCCTTTACTCCCTTAAAGTGTATTAGTCATGTTCTGGAGAAAGTTTAAGTAACAAACCTCTGGGGTTGGCTGTAACCTTCTTACCACGTGCAGCACCGAATTATGCAGTTTTTGATGCAAAAGTGTTACCTGTTTGCATTTGACTCTGTTGATAAAGATGTTCCCCCAATGTGTTTTCTCAGAACTGAAGACCTTGTCATGATACTGTGAAAATCTGAACTCATACTGCCTCACTAATTAAATTAATGTATAGGCTACTATATTTCCATACTCAATGCATCAGCAGAAGTTACTTCCTTGAAAGACAAGATGTCAACTAGTTCTTACAGGTGCAACACCTCACACTGAGTATTAATACATGTGATAATGAAGTAGTAAAACCACAACATAAATAAAAAGTGGATACTCAACAGAGGTAACGTGATTACCCACAGTACTTTGCAATATTATGCAAATCACTGACCAATACCTACAATGACATTATATTGTGGGGGCGGTTTAGAGAAAACCCGAGTAAACAGTGAAACTAAAATAATCAAACACCACAATATAATTTTAATTTTTTTTTTTTTTTTTTGCAAAATCACTTACAAATTTAACACGAGGAGTACAACGGAAAATGAAATTAACTGTAAAACAAGGATGCTTTTCAATATGGCCCACACACTTTTAAGACATGAATGTGAGCTCACATTTGATACACGGTACTAGTCCTTTTGGCTTTATCTGCTAAAAGCACATAAATAAATCTGAATTTCAATTTGAACCTGAATAAGGGAACTGCACCTTACAGCATTATAATATTTTTTCATGTATCACAGCCTTTTTCCAAGTTACCAGGAAACATACACATAGAACATATTAAAAATATAAATATTTAGTATTTTCCAGATAAATTATATAATTCAGTGAAATCAACGCTGTTTGACTATATTAATGTTCCTTCTTCTTAGTCATTCTGGAAAAGTGAAAAGTATGTTTCTTTAAAAACATCACGAGGATTACTAGATCAATAGTTATTAACATATGTTAACTACAACCAGTGTGATAGTCCGAAATCTCTCTCTTCAAGAGGGATGAAAAAACTGCAGCTGATAGTCTGCCCCTTCTAAAATGATATTGTTACTAAATAACTTACATACCTGGAAAACTTTATTGTAGTAGCAATAAAGTCTGTGAGGCTGCAACACTTCTCTTGCTACTAATTGCCCTTCCTTGGCAATACGCTTTGCTTCAGCATCATTTTCCTGTAGAGATTAAAGAAATAAATGAACACAGTGAGTGCTGATAGCTGTTTAATAATTTATAAAACCAAGCCAAACACTTCTTGAAATAAATGTCACTACTGGGGTTACAGTGCTTTCAAGTAGAAAATAGCTGGCTGGCAGAGGACGTTTGATGTCACTTAGGAGTTTGTTATTAAAAAGGTTGTTAGTATCCTGGAAGCAGCCTCTGCCTGCATAAGGACCAGATTCCACATTTTCTCTTTTTAATGTTTACCTCTGAATAAGCATGTTTCATTCCATTCATTACATTTTGTAATTAATGGTTTTTACTAAGGTGTAGCTGTAAACTGTGAAAAGGAAAATCAGCTAGATTGTAAAGAATACAACTGCCGTGTAGTCATTAACTGATTAAAGACTTTGTTTCATACTTTTTAAATGGAATATTAATTTGCGATGAAGACTCTGGAATTATCCTTAATGTATATAAGCAAAGGGTTGATTTATCTACACTAAACAAGGGACATTAAATTGTTTGTCTTCTCTTATGTGTTCATATATGGTACAAATTACCTCAGTTTTCAGTCAAGTGCACACATTTGGAATTCAGCTCCACAGATGCTGTTTGGGGCAATGGTGCAAATCTTAATGTAGCCAGCAGCATACAGGGTGCCAGATTTCTAAAAGCACCACAGTCTGGATTCCACATTAAATATCTCCATAACCATGTGAGATACGGCTATGAAACCATTAAAAAATAACCTTTTCATAAATTTCTTCAAAACTTTAAAATGAGACCTACTTCCAACTCTCTATATTAAGGGAAATACTTACAATAATTAAAAAAATTGGTCTGAGCTACTTCACTTTACCTTAGAAACCTGAAGTATATCTTACTCACAGAGCACAGTAGACTACAAAGTGACTTAAAACTTCCATTTCCAATATCTCAACAACAGTGTAAGACATGGCTATGAAAACATCACAAAAGTGACAAAAGTTTAATACATTTCTGCAGGGATTTAAATGAGACATACTTTGGGTCTATGTGATTAAAGGAAGCACTTCCTATAATTCAAAGAACTGACCTAACACTCTTACTTCACCTCAGGAACATGAAATATATTTTATACAATGATCATAGTAGACTACAAACAAGGGAAAGTGCCTTAATACATTTTCATAGTTCATAGGTGTATACTAGGCTACCAACCAAAAGAGCCCTCATAAGCCTAGCAGTGTGATTCAAATGTGATGCTCAAATCTGATTTATATAGGGGGTGATTTACTGACTGCCTCTGTGCATCAGAGACACAGAAACCAGACCAGGGGTGATTTTTCTATTACCCATCCACTGGTCCAAGTTGCATTTAAATAGGGATAGGGAAGACCTCTGTTTCTTATGGATGGGGCACAAGTTTCAGAGAATGTGAATTTTCTGAGAAACATCTCTCTCTCCCCAACATGTCCGATATATGTAGCAAGCAAAATGTAGGTCTTGTAGTTCTGATGCTGTTTGTTTTGCAGACGCACAGACGGTTCATCTAAACTATGGTCCAGTGATGCCTTGCATGCCAGGCAAAGATCACCTCTCATAAGTCTGTATGATACTAAGGAAAGAGACAGGGCTTTGATATGATCAGCACAAGACTTTGTGTTTACTTCACATATTCTTTTTGTAAGAAACCTTTATGGACATTTCTGTTTCTGCGTGTGCCTGGTAAGGTGCACAATGAAAGGGGAATTATACTCCCTGATGGGTCTGATGAGGGCTGAGTACAATAGTATGATGGCCTCTATGGACCTAGATGCCATGCCTTTGCTTATCAGTTAAGCATCATAGAAGGATTTTCTTACTACCTTGGGCACATGTTAATCAAAGGCGAGGTTACTATCTACATATGTTCCCAGACCCCCTGACTAGTGAATCAACCTTAAGATTGTTTTATTGACAAAATATTTACCTAGAGTTGCTGACTTCCCAGATGGTACTATAATGCATTTCACTGAGTTTTACGCCATGGCTTTGGCACGAAGCATTTGTCTTTGTTAGATCTCCCTGAAGGGTGTTCTCGTCTTAGGCAGAGTCAATGACTGCTCCTAGTTTGCAATCATCAGTGCACCTGGTCAGCCACAGACCCTTGGCATTTGCTTTGACCTCCAAGAAATAGATGCCAAAGAGGAGTGGCCTCCATCACAGACCCCCCCCCCCCTGTTCTTGGTTGTAGTTTAGTGGCTTTTGCAGTGCCCGCCCCACTGTAGATTTGATCTAGGACACTCCCCCAGTCCCATCTCTTTACCACATTCTACCTAATAAACCATTTCTGCACTTGCTTTTAGTCCTTTTTAATTTAATTGCATTTTTTCAAACTGTGTGTGGACTAATATTGCTACATACTCAAGTGTGCCAGCTTGCACTGCATGTGAATTGTTTTTACTACTGTTTTTGCTACTTTTCTGAAAAAAAAAAAAAAATTGTAAGCCTGTTTCCTACCTTTCCTGTAATTAGTGTTCCAGATACAGATTTGCTGTATCCAGGACTATTTGTAAGCTTCTGAGCCCCCCAAGCCTTTCTGTGTTGGAGGGAAGCCTTCTAGCTTATCAGTGGGAGTGGTAAGCACTAGGTAACCTGTCTACCACATAAGGAGTGGTTCTGGCCCAGAATTTGTAGTTATTGGCCATTTGGGCGGCCTTCCATCTCTCTCAACTTTCTGATTTGAAGGCCTGCATTTGCACTTTCCTGTCCTGTAACTCCTGGGCCCATCTCAAAAAGTAAAAGAAACACAAACCAGTAACAGGAAAACTCCACAAGCAAATACCAGCGTTGCTCAGCTTTTAACTGTATTGTCACAAGTAGCAGAAGTAAATCTCAACTGGAACAGTAGAAAAAGCAGATGCAATCTTCAATAAGCAACCCAGTTAGTACGATAAATCCTTTATTTGGACAAAAAGACAAGCTCAAAACAAGCGCTTTCGCCTGGTTGTACCAGGCTTTATCAAGTTCATCAACACAAATAGTTCCAAGTCTTTTATACTCTTGAAAGTTGATCATGTGATCTTAATAACTTAGTTGGTTAAGAGAAATCCCACTGTCGAAAGAATTGTATGGACATACTAAACAATTATTTTCCACAGTGTTCACAATTCAGGATAGACTTTGGTCAACCTCATTAAAATTGAAGTTCTGCATTTCTCTAGCAGGAAGACAGCAGTTTTATTTACTAGCTGTCAGTGCATTGTAAGGGTTTAATAAATTCTATCTCCTTTTTTAATAAACATATATTTTTACCAATTTTTACAATGCTTGCAAAGGTTTTAAATATATATTTTTTACACGTTTTATTTTTAGGATGGATTTTATTCTTAGGCTGAACATTATATTTTTATTTCTTTAACAAATTTGTACTATTTCCATTTAAGGTCAGTAATTTACCTAGCAACTTCACAATTAACCAGTTAAGTTATTAAGATCACATGATCAACTTTCAAGAGTATAAAAGACTTGGAACTATTTGTGTTGATGAACTTGATAAAGCCTGGTACAACCAGGCGAAAGCGCTTGTTTTGAGCTTGTCCTTTTGTCCAAATAAAGGATTTATTGTACTAACTGGGTTGCTTATTGAAGATTGTATCTGCTTTTTCTACTGTTCCAGTTGGGATTTACTTCTGCTACTTGTGACAATACAGTTAAAAGCTGAGCAACGCTGGTATTTGCTTGTGGAGTTTTCCTGTTCCTGGGCCCATCTCATTTGCTCACTCAAAAAAAAAAAAAGATCTCCTTTTACTGTATTTGTGTTTCTTCCTACTTTATTTTGCCTTTGCGTCATCTTAAAAGTACTCAGTTGTATTTATTACTGCTTGGTGTAACTCATTCAAAGCCTTTTAGTTTAAGCACTTGGGCTTCAGACCAGTTGTTTTATATTAAGAAGGTTTGTGGTCTGCACTGTAGTGGCAGAACAGGTAGCTTACATCCATCTAAGTTGGGAACTGCTGATTGAGGGCTCAGTGTCTGTTATTCTAAAAGTGTATTAATTCTGGTTTAAGCACTTGGGCTTCAGGCCAGTTATTTTACATTAAAAGGGTTAGTGGTCTGCACTCTTGTGGGAGGAGAGGCTGGACTCTGCCCTTCTGAGCTGGGAATTTCTGGTTAAAGGCTTATAGTGCCTGCATATTTGAACTGCTTCTTAAGGAAATTGGTACACCTTGTTTGCTGTAGCATAGACTAGATCCAGGCCTGCTGAATATAGCTTTGTTTGTATAACTTGAGCACTAATCCAGGCATTCTTTAAAGTATTCAATTGTATTTATTACTGCTTGGTAGTAACTTGATTAAAGTGTAGCTATCATTCTAAGTCTTTTGGATTAAGCACTTGGGCTTCAGACCAGTTGTTTTACATTAGGAAGGTTTGTGGCCTGCACGGTGGTGGCAGGACAGGTAGCTTACATCCTTCTAAGTTGGGAACTGCTGATTGAGGGCTCAGTGTCTGTTATTCTAAAAGTGTATTAGTTCTGGTTTAAGCACTTGGGCTTCAGGCCAGTTATTTTACATTAAGAAGGTTCGTGGTCTGCACTCTTGTGGGAGGAGAGGCTGGACCTCTGCCCTTATGAGCTGGGAATTTCTGGTTAAAGGCGTATAGTGCCTTAATATTTGAACTGTTTCTTACTGAAATTGGTACACCTTGTTTGCTGTAGCATAGACTAGATCCAGGCCTGCTGAATCTAGCTTTGTTTGTATGCTTGTTGTTTGTTTGCTTGTTATTTCCCTGAAACACTAATTCCACCTAAAACGCGACTTTTCAGCGCTTCTGTGGATCCCTACTGATATCTGCATTGCTTACTGTACTTATTTCCTTGTTTCACTTGAAAGAAAGTTACTGTTTGTAGTTTTTGCATTTAAGTTGCCTGTTTACCTGTAACACATTGCATTTAAGATACCTGGCACTTGCTCACTAAAGCAATTATATACGTCAGCTGGTGAATCTGGGAATCTTGAGGCAATGTTACAACTGCCTCATGTACACAGACAACCCTCTCCTCCTCCCAACAAATTCCAACACATGTGAGAGATGCAACCATATAGCCATACTGGAGGCAAAGCACTCTCAACTCAGTACTGGCGAAACCAGTCAGGAGGAGAAGGAAACCACACTCACTACAATTCCAGTCTCACATAGACCTACCACGACAGCAAACCAAACACATAAACACACAAAAACATACTCGGAGGCTCTAAATAAAAATCTGCCTAAGCAGCAGAGACCTCCAAAGCAGACACCCAAGCAACCGCTACCCCAAAACAAAACACGTGCAACACATAGCTCACAAAGAAAGTGTGCCGAACAGTCATAGCCCTTAAGGCTAAACAACACACCTGATACACCTGTAATAGGTGACTCTATCGTCAGGCACACTGACGTCCCGCTCACCAGGCTGAACAAGGAGAAGGTCACGGTGAGCTACCTGTTGGGCGCTAGGATCCGCCACATAACACAAGCACTCAGGTCACTCCAAGGCAAGTACAAATATGACTCAGTCATTGTCCATGCTGGTGTGAATGACCTGAGACGTACCTCCCTGGACTACATGAAAAGAGACATAGAGGAGCTCTCTGAGCATGTAGCCCAGGCCGGTAAGACCCTGACCTTCAGTAGCATCTTACCCTCACCAAGAATGATGCCACAATATGAAGACAAGATGATCAATTTCAACAATTGGCTTAAGTATTGGTGTCATTCAAAGGGGATCCAATGCCTGTCAGCCTGGGATGACATGCTCGACAAGCCACGATGCTTCGCTAGGGACGGCTTGCACCTGTCACCCCTGGGCTTTTGGATATTGGCAAAGGCTCTTGCTACCCCCATAGTGCCTTTTTTAAGCAAGGCTCAAAAGACAAACCCACCTCCATAAGTATCACAAGGGATAAGAAACTAAGAGTAATGCTACTCAACGCCAGAAGTCTAAACCTCAAGATGCACGCACTCGAAACTCTCCTTAGCATGGAGAACATCGATATCTGTGCAGTAACAGAAACCTGGTTCAAGGCTCCCGAGAGCACCCCAGCACTACCAGGTTATACCTCATACCATACTTTTTGGCCCCCAAACTTGGACCGAACCACAAAGGGAGGGGGAGTATCAATATTCGTCAAAGATACCCACACCTCCAGGTTGGTGGCACAGCACGAAGCATCAGAGACTATCCATGTGCAACTAACAGTGGGTAAAACTGCCTTCCAGTTTATACACTGCTACAGACCACCCTCCCAAACCCAGGAACCCCACTCGGCCTTCCTGAAAACACTGGAAAATATGAAGGTCTCTCCAAACACCATTATATCGGGCGACTTCAACTACCCAAATATAGACTGGGAGCATTACTCTAGCTCCAACACCCTAGCCCAAAAGTTCCTAGAATTTATAAACTCAAATACTATGAAACAACTTGTTACCACTCCCACAAGAGGGGAAAACATACTGGAACTGATCATCACCAACATGGGGACTCTATGCTCCAGACCAGAAGTGTATCCCTCACTGGTAAGATCAGACCATAAACTAATCTCACTGGATATTCACATCCCGACTCCACCCCCTGCCCTGAAAACCACAGTGAAAAACTTCTCTAAAGCAAATTTCACACTCCTCAAAACCGAGATGGAATCCTTCAAAGCCCCCGGGCCTGTGGAAAATACGGCCCAGACTGCAGAATCCTTTATAAACGCATTCTATGAACACCTTCAGGAATGCATGGATCATGCAATCCCAAATAAAACCAAGACCCAATCCTCCAAAGGCAGATGTCATGTCTGGTGGACCCCAGCCATAAACAAACTATACAACAGAAGGAGGAAGCTACTACATGATAGAAACACAAAAAGAACCAAGGGATAGCGTTTCACCAAGCACGTACACGAATCGTCTGTTGTTGTATACCAAATACGATATCCCAATGCAAATGAAGCAACAGTTATTCAAAACTGTAACGTTAGAACTTTTATTACACACAAGCACTTTCGGAGAGATTAGTATCTCTCCTTCTTCAGACAGAAATAAAACATCCACTTGTTACAGCTTCCCCATTAAATAGGGTGTCAATTATTCAATTAACAAACTGCCATTTCAATTAAAGTGAATACCTTAACAATTTGCTTGAATGTTAAAAACACTAAAAGCCATTATTTAAAAAACAATCCACAATATTACCCCATTTTTATTGTTTAGACATACATGATAGAGCAAAATCCCAAAAAGGGAAGGCATCACTGATCAGTATTAGCAAAAAACTACGGGCACTCATAAAATCGTCTAAGGCCAGCTTCGAGAGAAAAACTGCACAGGACACTAAGGATAATCACAAGGCTTTCTTTAGTTATGTTAGGAACCTGGGTGGGAATTCCCAGATATGTTCAGAATTAGTCCAAAATGACAAAAAATACACCACACCCATAGACATTGCTAACATCCTAGCTGACAGGTTCAGCGCAAACTTCTCACCCCCTTCCCACCAAAAGGGCAAATATCTATCCCAGCAGAGTGCTGCCCCCCCTGACATCTCAGATGCTCAGGTAACAGCTGCCCTCTCCAAAGCAAAAAACACAGCATCAATGGGACCAGACGGCGTCTCGGGCTGCGTCCTACATGAACTCCAAGAAGAGCTAAACCCAAACATAAATCTACTGTTCAATCTCAGACTTACTACAGGATATGTACCCAAAGAGTGACGTACAGCAACAGTGGTCCCTCTCCACAAAGGTGGTGCCTCAATGGATCCTGGTAACTATCGCCCCATACGTCTGACTAGCTTGGTCTGCAAAGCTATGGAAAGGATCATCATGGACCTCATAAATAAAGATATTGGGGTCCTACAGACACTGGATCCTACCCAGTTTGGCTTTGTTAAGGGTAGATCCTGCCTCTTAAACCTGGTTGATTTCTTTGAAACAGTCACCAAGGCCATTGACGAGGGGAAGGTGGTCCACACAGCCTACCTGGACCTCGCAAAAGCCTTCGATACAATACCCCACTCGGGCATTATAGATAAGCTCACCAGCTTAAATATAAACCCCTATGTCACTAGATGGGTTGCAAACTGGCTCAAGGACAGAACCCACATGGTTAGAATTGCTGGAGCCATGTCAGACTCCAAACCAATTACAAGTGGCGTCCCACAAGGCTCAGTCCTGGGACCTCTCTTGTTCGGTATATATTTCTCGGAGGTACAGGCCAACACGGAAGGGCTGTGGCTGACCAAGTTCGCAGATGAGTGCAAACTGGGCGCCATAATTGACTCTCCAGCCAACACAAGCATCCTCCAAAAGGGCCTCACAGAAACAGACAACTGGTGCCAGAGCCATAGCCTCAAGCTAAACACCAAAAAGTGTATAGTCATCCCCTTTGGCAAAAACAAAGTGCCCACAAATTACTACATAGGTGGTAATCCATTAAGTACAGAAGAAGTAATTAGGGACCTGGGGACCCAAGTTGATAGCAATCTCTCATTTGACAACCACGTGGCCAAAGTGGTTAGGAAAACATTTTATATAGCTCACCTAATCATGAAGGGATTCACATCTAGATCAGGGGAGGTCATCGTGCCTCTTTACTCATCCCTCATCAGGCCCATAATTGAGTACAATGCCCCTTTTGGGATGTACCTTACCAGGCACCTGCAGCAACTGGAAAGACCCCAAAAGTACCTCACCAAGAGGATCAAAGGGCTCAAACAGATGCCATATGCTGTCCGGCTAAAGAAACTCCAGCTCTACTCAGTGGTATACCGCCTGCTCAGAGGCGATCTGTGCCTGACGTATAAAGCCATGTCCAACCCGGAATTAATGGACATGCTGCACCTCAGAAAATCCAAATCCCATCGAGCTACGCGCTCAAGAGACTTGAACCTCAGCACTGAAATAAATAGGACATGCTGGAGGGACAGATTCATAACCCAGAGGCTCCCTTCACTCTGGAATAAAATCCCAGTCCAGGTTAGGCAGAGACCCTCATTGACTCTCTTCAAGAGGAATCTTGATGAGTGGATGGGAGATCGTAGGTTTACCCCGGGTATCACTTCTGCGTCACTGTTAGACAGAGGCACAGTATACTAACCTCGAAAAAGGGCATAGCAAAATTAATTTAAAATGGGTGGCGAAAGCCAAACACACTCTGGCTAGGCTTATAAATGCCCTAGGGCAGATAGCCTAGTATGAACCTATGAACCTATGAGCCCTAAGGGACTCACTAGTGACAGGCCTCTTTGTGGTGGCGGCCTCACTGTTCCTAACCTTCTGAGTTCTATCCGTGAGCCAGCGAGCTATCCAGTATGTTATAAAGAGGTTTATGCCTTGTTACATAAGTTTGTTGACAATCTCTGATAGAAAGTCTGATAAATGTCCTTTCCATCTTAGAGTCCAACATCTCAGGTTTATAGGATTGAGGGGAAATGCATCAAAATTGCATTTATGTTAGACTGTGATGGCAAACCTGCTCCAGTTCAAGACAGAGGTAATGTAAACCAGTAAACAAAGTCTTTATTAGCAGCATGTCATTGCTCTAGAGAGTACAAACTCTTGGAAACTAAATGAGGAACACTAACAACAGCCTGCTTCATAGATGGAAAGTTCTGATGCAAGGAAGGTTTTGACAGAGCAGTTCCAGAAATGCAATGTGAAGGCACAGCAAGCTTATGATAAAGCTGTCTTTCATTAGGCAGCTGTCCACAGCCTCACATTCAAAATGCACAGTCATCATTCAGCATCAATGTATTAACGGTAAAGTGGAGTGGAGGGCAAGATTTGACCTTCCAATTAGTCCATTCACTGGGCACCCTGCAGTGTTGCTACATGCATATCAGTGATAAAAGCCACAACCTTCTCTTTGCTGGTGGTGAGTCATACAGTTGAAACACTGGCACATTTATTTATTTGCAGTTTGTTTGCCAGGATAGTCCATTGGGCCACAAGGAGCCCATTTTCAATGGAGTCCTGGGGGAGAAAAACTCCAGAAAAATACAAATACATAGTACACATTGCACATATACATTACAGATTATCTCATAGGAATACAAAGTAAATATGATAAAAAAAGGTTAACAATGCTAGAATACATCAGTATAGTTAATCAAACAGCAATAAAAAAAAAAAACTTTTTTTTTTTTTTTTTTACAAAAGTAGCAGCATTGGGTAACTGGGTGGCCACGGCAGTGCAGCGGTTAGCATTGCCACCTCACAGCAAGAGGTTCTCCGGTTCGATTCTCGGCTGGGGTGCCTTTTGTGCAAGTCTGCATGTCCTCCCTGTGGTCGCGTGGGTTTCCTCTGGGTGCTCCAGTTTCCTCCCACATCCCAAAGACATGAAGTAGGTGAATTGGACACTCTAAATTGGCCCTAGGTGTTTGTGTGTGTGTGTGTGTGCCTTCTGTGGAAGGTTGGGTGCCGGGCTGGCAACTCGACACTGTAAAAACTTCACTGCCAGTCATGAGCGGACAGATGATCCGCTGTGGTGACCCCTAACCAGGAAAAGCCGAAAGAAGAAGAAACAGCATTGGGTAACTCAAATACTTCAGTACAGCTGTGGGACTATAGGAGGCAGTGATGGTGTATTTAGTTCCAGGAGAGTAGGAAGTGGCATTAGAAGGATTAGGTAGGATGGGAACAGCAGCACTTTCATTGTGAAGTTAGGTGTGAGTGCAGCAAGGTTTTAAATGAGGAGAGACTGCTGGTGATGTGGATAGGAGATGGTAGAGAATTCCAGAGGTGTGCAAGAGAGGAGGACATTAGGTGATTCCCAGCTGGATGTGCAATTTAATTAGTTTTTGGGAATTAGATCTTAGAAGTCATTCTGGTTCATGCATTTCAAAGGTAGTTGCTAGGGAGAGACAAAGACAGGGGTTGTAAATGAGTTTCTGTGTTTGGCTGAGTTGGGTATAAGTGAGGAGGTTAGGTAGCTCAAGCCAGTTTAGTTGGTGAAGAGAATTACAATGGTGAGAAATGGGTCTGTGACCTGCTGCAAATTTTGATATCTTGTTATAGCAAGAGGAGAGTTTTGTTTTAAGGGAGGATTGCAGGTTGGTGAGGATAGATTCACCATATCAGAGGGATGGGATGAGATAAGTATTGGCTAGTATGAGCCTAGTGGAAGGAGAGAGATAATGATTATGGCGGTATAGCATGCCAAGTATTTTTGTGGGGTTTTTTGACATTTACTTGTAAATGTTTGTCGAATTTTAGTTGATAATCTATGAATTCTCCTAGTAGTTTAGTGTCAGAGACTCTTTCTAGGGGAGTATTGTTTTTGCTGGTGATTATGAATGAGTTTTTATCTAGGGAGGAGGTTTTGGAGGCGGTGAATAACATAAGTTTAGTTTTGGTTGCATTAAGAGTCAGATGGTTGTCTAGCATCCATGGCTCAGTAGAGGAGAAGGCGCTTTGGGTAAGCTTATTTAGAGTGTGGATAGAAGGGGAGGAGCAGATAATGGTAGAATCGTCGGCATATTGGCTGAGGCTGGAGTTTGGAATGGCTTGGTAGAAGTTGTTAATGAGTATATTGAATAGTAGGGGGCCTAAAATGGAACCTTGGGGGACACCTGTGGGAGTATTAAGGAAGGGTGAAGTGCCTCGATTCCATTTGACTGCTTATTGTCTGGCTGTGAGGTAGCTGGAGAACCACTTGGTACAGGAAGGGGATAGGTTTAGTTTGGAGAGTTTATTAAGAAGCAGGTGGTGGGAAATAGTGTCAAATGCCTTGGAGAGGTCCAGGAGAAGAGTGGACATGAAATGGCTGAAATCGTGGGCTTTGTTAATTGCTTCAAGGAAGGACAGGAGGGCAGTGGAGGTGCTATGATTGGGTCTAAATCCATGCTGTGTGGGGGTAAGAAGCTGGTTGTTGATGAGATAGGGTAAGAGTTGCTGGTGGATACATTTTTCAAGAAGCTTAGAAATAGGGGATAAGATAGCAATAGTGCAGAAGTTTGGAATGTCATTACTATTGCCTCCTTTATATAGAAGGGATATAGAGGAATAATAAAGGCTTTCTTCCAGAGCTGGGGGACCTGGCTTTCTGAGACAGACTGATTAATTAGTATGCTGACAGGGAGAGCAATGGCTTCTGTGGCTACTTTTAGGAAGTAGGTGGGAATTTCATCAGGGGCATTGGAATCAGGTTTTAATTTTAGTAGAAGTCTTTTTTATGGTGGATATAGAGATGGGATTGATAGAGAAGGGCGGAGGTTGGGGGCAAGGGATGCTAGGGGAGGAAGGGATGGGTGCAGGTTGAGGAGAGGTTGCAGAGGTGATGGTGAAGGACGATGTTAGTTTGCTTATGGACTCTATGAAGAAAGAGTTAAATTGGGTGGCTAAGTCCATGTCAGAGGCATCTGGGTTAGGGCAAGGGTTTTCATTTTTTCCTGGGTTGAGGAGAGATGAGATTCCTTTCTAAAACAGTTTGGGATTGGTGTTGTGGTTGGTTTTGAGAGTGGAGAAATAGGCTTTGCGGTCTGAGGTAATATGTTTTTTTACTTTATTTCATAGTGTTTTATATTCATTAAGGGTGACAGTGATTTTATTTTTATGGTAACATGTCCAGGCTTTGTCACGGAGTCACATAGTAGCTAAGGTGTTTTTGGTTAACCAGGTTACAGGGTTACTTTCTGTACATTTTGTTTTTAGAGGGGTAAAGGAGTTGAGCAGGTTTGTGAAAGTAGAGTTAAAGTAGGATACAGCATTATCTAGGGGAAGAGTCTTTAATGGGTTCCAGTTTGTGCTTTTTAGTGCATTTGAGAAGGTTTCAGAATTGAAGTTTTTAAGGCAGCGAGTGGAAATATAGCTGTGAGTTAGTTGTATGGAAGAGGGAGTTGGTGGGCGGAAGTGGTCAGCTAGTGGGCCTGATAGAACAC
Source organism: Protopterus annectens (assembly GCF_019279795.1). Lineage (NCBI taxonomy): Eukaryota > Metazoa > Chordata > Ceratodontiformes > Protopteridae > Protopterus > Protopterus annectens. Next base: position 773,627,703 of record NC_056735.1, read on the forward strand.
CACAATCAGAGATATAGTGAGGATGGGATACTAGAATCCAGTCTATTGCACTTCCAGTAATGGCCTGGTAGTGGAATTGATTAATTGCATAACGTTATATAAGTTAATATTGAGTGAGTTAGTGGGAGATTGGATTGTGGCCCAGTTTATTTTCACGACCCCCCAGGATTATGGTTTCATGAGTAATGTTGGTGGAGACCCAGGAGAGAATATCTTCAAGGGATGAGATATTGTCACAGGGGGATTATAGAGGGAGAGAACAAATATGACTTTATGCTTGTTTGGGGGGAGTAGGGCTGGTATCATTTCTGCCTTGCCAAATTTGGGAAAGGGTTTGGTATAGGGGGTGGCTAAGAGGGATGCTGAGTAAAGGTATAAGGGGTGACTAAGAGGGATGCTGAGTAAAGGAGTGCTACACATCCCCCTTTTTTGTGTTCTGTCATTCCTTAACATACGGTAGTGGGAGGAGTTGGTGCAGAATCTTTTATGTGGGGCTTAAGCCAGGTTTCTGAGATGGAGAGAATATCAGGCTGGTTATGTAGAAGCCAGGCATGAAGGTTTGGAATTTTGTTACACAGGCTCTGAGTATTTAGAACTGAGAAGTGGAGGGGTTTGAAAAGAGGAAAAAAAAGACTGCAAACCACTTAAAATCCACAAGTAGCAGGTAGGATCCACACAAAAAAACAGATTTATTCCAAAAACGAGCGAGCAATAAAAGTAAGCTCTTTCGTCTTGTCTCAGTGGCCAAGACTTCCTCAGACCAATGACAAGAAAAGTTACACAACCATATTTAACTAAAAAAAAAAAAAAATAAATTAATTGATTAATCACATGACAACTCATTACATAAAAGTTAAAAGGTGCAGCACGTCCCTAACCAAAAATATAACTGTATCACCCACCAAGACTAAACCACTAGAATTCATTGCAAAACATTCAATGTTCGTCAAAATTCATCATGAACATAAAACACTATTGCACAAATGCCCATAGCTAAGAATATTGCACAAATAACTAAATACCTATAAAGTAGCATAGCTTGAAGAATGGGGTTATACAATAGTATATGCTGAAAATATATATATATAATATATTGTATATTATGAATGTATTGCGTCAGAATTTAATTAAACTAATACATTAATGAATTAATGAATGTATAAAAATGAATCAAAATGGATAAACATATGTAAAAACCAATAAAATGTTAGGTAAAAATCTCTACTTTATTTGTGGAGGGGTTTGCCTATTGCTTGGGGTGGGGTGGGGTTGGGAGGCTGGATTCAGTACGGTAGAGGGGCCTGGGTTTGGGTGGATGTCCCTGGAGGGAAGGATAGAGATAAGATGACGGCTGAGGTAAAATAAAGGTAAGATTTATCTTGAAGAGGGCCAGAGAGGTGCTCTGTTTGACATATATGGGAAGTCGATTCCATAGCATGGCATTCTCTGGGTTATGAACCTGTCCCTCCAGCTTGTTCTGTTTATTGTGGTAATGAGGCTGTGGTCTCTGGAGCGTGTGGTGTGAAGGGATTGGGATTTCTTTAGATGTAGCATTTCTAATAGATCTGGGCAGACGTGGCTTTGTAAGTCAAGCAGAGATCACCTCTAAGTAGGCGATAAGAGACAGAGAACAGCTGGAGTTCTTTGAGTATGTCCATATAGGACAAGTGTTTAAGACCTAGGATCCTCTTTGTGAGGTACTTTTTGTGGCCTCTACAGTTGTTGCAGGTGTCTAGTGAGGTACATGCCAAATGGGGCATTGTACTCTATGACTGGCCTTATGAGGGAAGAGTAGAGGGAGACAATGACCTCTTTCTTCCTGGATGCAAAACCCTTAGTAATGAGATGTGCCACATAGAAGAACTTTCTGACCACAGTGGCAATGTAGTGGTCAAAAGAGAGGTTGCTGTCAACCTGTGTTCTCAGATCTCTTACAACGTCTTCTGTGTTTAGTGGACTACCATCGATGTGGTAATTCATGGGAACTGGGTTTTTCCCAAAGGGGTTGACAACATTTTTTGGTATTGAGCTTAAGGCCATGGTTCTGACACCAACTGTTGGTCTCTGTGAGGCCTTTCTGTAGGATGTCAACATCACTTGGGGAGTTAATAATAGCTCCCAACTTGCAATCATCTGCGAACTTTGTCAGCCAGAGTCCCTTTATGATGGCCTGGACTTCAGAGAAGTAGATACCAAACAGGGGAGGACCCAGGACCAAACTCTGTGGGACTCCACTCGTGACTGGTCAGCAGTCTGATTTGGAGTCAGATACTTTCACACTGTGGGTTCTATCTGTGAGCCAGTTTACAACACACCTAGTGATATAGAGGCTGATGCCTAGTTTACTGAGTTTTTGTATGATTCATGAGTACGGAATGGTACCAAAGGCCTTGGCCAGATCAAGGTAGGCTGTATGAACCACCTTACCTTCATCCACAGCTCTGGTGACCGACTCAAAGTCGTCGACCAGGTTGAGAAGGCATGATCTACCCTTCACAAAACCAAACTATGTGGGATCCAGAGTTTGGAGATTCCCTGCATCCTTGTTTATTAGTTCCATAAACCAAACATTCACATTACTGGATGTTTTAACAGGGAATAGAGGCACTTGGCCAAGATTCAACATACAACCACACTGCAGTACGTCAAACCCACCCAGGTGGCGGTGGCTACGCACCCCACACCCCCCAACTAAAGATACCAACTCTGGGATCATGCTACAGCTATGAAAAAGGCAAATTTCCCCACAATGGTCATGTGCCTCCATTCCCTATTAAAAATCTGGTAATGTGAATGTTTGTTTTTTTCAACATTCGGTGTTGCCATCTCAATAAAGTAAGTTTCGGGTAACTGAAACTTCACTTATAAGAAGTAGACCCATACATAAACATAGTGCGGCACTAAATAACTTATGTTTATAATAAGCTATCATTTACATTAAACGTATTCAAATTAGTTTCTTTATTGGCAAATATGTTCTTACCCTATCATGTTAATGAATGAGGGATCCTTTTGTGATGGAGCCTATGGCTGGGTTTATCTTCTCTACCAAGCACAATCCAGTATTTCTTCTTTGATGAGTCTCTTCTCAGGTCATATACACTCAGACTTGGCATGTGCTGTGACACTACAACCTGTTGATATGCCTCAACATTTTGGCCTGACAGTTCATCCCAGCCTTTAGTGAGCTCCCTTCCTACTAATTATGAAACAGTAGTGACCATTTGGCACCTACACTGTTAACATGTCTAAGTATATGCCACACATCTTACATGGAACTCCAATAACTGAGGATGGCTAAAGGACTGCCATGAAAAGGGGAATGCTGGAAGAGTATTTGCAAGGAGTACCTGTTAAAATTTCAAAGACCATAATAGCAGAAAGTCTACTGTAAATGTGGGGGTGTATATGCAAAAGTCTGTGGTTGCAGAATCTTGAATTTTCCTACTCCAAGGTACAGTGATTTTACAATTGATTTATGTAGTAGTGGTGTGAGGAATGAGCCACAGTAACAGGAGGTTATGTCATGGGGTGTTAACCTCCCTGCAAAAATTATTAATTTTTTCATTTGGATTACAATTTATTTTTCAGAAATTCATAACATGTAATTTCAGTCTTAAAAAGAGGAGTAATTTGCATCCCATCAAGAAGGGTCATCTTGCTGACTAACTGGTGCAATAAGAACATAACTTTTATATATCTAACACTGGGGCCCCTCCCTACCAAGTCCTACAGCTGACCTTAATACCAAGCAATGAACGTACAAGGGTGGAAGGGTGGCAGAAGTTAACTGCTCCGGTGGCACTGAGGCATAAAACCCACTACAGCCCAGGTGACCTGGGTTCGATTACTGGCTCAGGAGACTGACTGAGTACCAGGAAGGGATGGGTTTTACCATCCCAGGAGGGGAGAGCAGAAATGTGAGCATATCCCAAGACGATCCCTGGTGGAGACTAGGAATATCAAATATCAATAAACAAATAAACATTCTGTGGCTAGGGGAAGCTTGGTATAAACAGAGAGAAAAAGGTGGGGACATGGTTAAGCTACTATGGAAGTGGCGCAATAGGACACCTGTCTCTCAGGTGTAACCACATATACCAGGAGGAAGGTAGAAATGGGGTAAGTCACAAAATAATTCCCTGGCAGATGGTAGATGGCTGAGATACCTTAAAGCCACATCACCCCCAGCCAATACCAGAGTAAATCCTGGGATGATGAGCGAGGCTGATAGACCCAGGGATGGGTAGGAATGCCATTAAAATGTAGGGGGCAAAAAATAATACAAAGGTGGCAGATGCCAGAGGACAGTCCAAACGCCCAAGTTCAGAAGGTGGAATAATGAGACAATGATATGCTAAAGAAAGTTTGCCACCTGGAGTAAAAGTCAGGATAATAATGTTTAGTAAAAGTTTTGTGTCGAGGACCTGTAGTCAGATATTTGCAAAGAAGACATTCTTAATTCATGTATTGGAAGGAATCCACTTTTGCACTGAACTTTGACTGCAACACTTACTAATGGGTGGGTTAGCCACCTCATGGCAAAAGATGTGGTTTGACAGAAACAATTTATTCAAGAACTATTAGCTCTTCCTTTCCTGAAATAAAGGAGACAAAACACAAACAACTCTTCATCTTCCTAAACTCATACATCCATTTCACGTAAAACTTGAACTTGCAATATGTCCACGTAGTGAAGATCTCTGGCTCTGTGTCTCTGTCCTGGTTTCTGCTTTGATTAAAAAAATCAGAGATGACCAGACTGATTTAGGGATAACTCAGAAATGATGAAAACATGGGTCAGCCAAAGGGGATAATGAAAGACCAAATAAGTTCTCTACACATGAAGGCCCCTGAAAGATCACATTATTAAAAGGTGATGGGCACAAGAAAAAGTTTTTTTTCTGTAAAATGAACTCAGGAGTCTCATATGATAGGTGGAAGGGCCTGCCAATCAAGTTGTTCAGTAGTAATAGTGGTGACAGGCTCTTCAAAGGTCAGACATGCAGCACTCTTTTAAGGAACTGATCAGCCATTTCTGTTATGTCACTATCTTGCTTTCTACAAGGTTGCGATAGGCATTAATAGACTGCATATACACTGTGGCAATAAAGTAATTAAAACTTTTGTACTCTGTGATGTCCATTTTCATTCCTCCTCAACAAATGGGACAGAATCCCCAGCTACGGTAATTTTGGGTAGCCCTCATGGAAGGATATTCCGGAGAACCGCTGAGCCAAAGGCTGCTCTGCTTCTGGATATTAGGTCCAATTTGTAATGAGTAACAAATATATGTGCATTGGACCACGTGGCTGCTGCATAAATATCATCAATAGAAGTTCTTGACCCAAAAGCAGATGAAGTGGTCATGGATCTAGTTGAGTTGCTTTGGAAGAGAAATGCCTTTTTGAGAATAGGTCCAAGAAAGTCAATAAATAATCCACTTAGCCAATGCAACTTTAGAAACTGGATAATCCAGTTGATTTGATGAGGATACAAAAAAGCTGATTTGATTTTCTGATTTGTTTTGCTCTAGGTAGATAAAAACTTAATTGTGCACACATACACACATACACACACACACATACACAGGAGATAAAGCATGTACTCATTTGTCTGAAAATTTTGGAAAGAAAACTAGTAAATGAATGGATTGGTTAATGTTAGATTCAGAAGCCACTTTAGGTATAAATACGGGTTCGTTTGTAAAGTAACACTGTCTTTATGGAAAATAATGTAGGGAGTCTTTGATGAAAGAGCCTGGAGATTCTTTTTGCAGAGGTGATAGCTACTAAAAAAGACCGTTTTCCATGACAGGAATATTAAATAATTTTTCGCTGAAAGTTCAAAGAGTTTCTGAGTCAGATCTTGTGGCACCCACAATGAGATTCCAGGGAGGTGAAGGATCCTTTACTGGAGGTCTAAAGAGAAAAAAATGCCTTTCAGAAAGGCTTTGCATAACTTGGAAGAAGCCAAAGAATAATTTTTATCTCCTATATGAAAATTTGAAATGGCTGCCAATTGGAGTTTAATTGTAGAAAAACTAGCTCCTTCTTTAAAAAGAATAGCTAGAAATTCAAGAGCAGCAGAGACTGGGGCATAAAAGGGGTCAACATTATTTTTCAAAGTCTGAAAGGAAAATTTCTCCAATTTGTGCTTGTAAACCTTCTTGGTGGATTCTTTTTGTGAGGATAATAAAATGGTATGTACTGCTGAAGAAAGCCTGGGTGTCTGACAATTATTGGAACTGGAGAAACCATGCGGTTAGTTTGAAGGCTGGGATATTGGGATGACTTATCCCTGAGGGGTGTGATAGGAGATGTGGAGCTGGGTCCAGTATCCAGGGAGGATAAAGATGAAACCAAGGGAAGGGGAAATGCACCTGTCAAGGCCAGTAGATGGCAATGAGGATGACTGAGCTCTTCAACTGGATTGCTTTCTGTACGAATTTGGGGATCAAGGGAAGTGGACGATAAACAAAGGAGGTTGGATGGCCAAACATGGACTACAGAATCTCTCAAAAACTCACCCTAATGGGGGATAAGAGCAAAGTACTGTTGCACTTGTTGTTGTGGGGGGATGCAAAGAGGTCACAGCAAGGTAGGCCCCAACGACAGAAAATCTCCTCTGCCACTTGCTTGAGGGACCACTCATGAGGCATCAGAATGGACCTCCTTAGCTTGTCTGCTAGTACACTGATTTTTCCCTGGAATGTGTGTTGCAACAATAAAACACACTGCCACACTCTCCCATAACCTCTCTGCAGAGAGGGTAAGACCAGGTTCCCTCTTGTCTGTTGATGTCCAGACTAAAGGCATATTGCCAGTCTGAATCCCAACAGTCCCTACAGGAAGAGTATCATGGAATGCCTGCAGTGCTAATAGGACTGCTCTCATCTCCAGAACGCTGATATGCAAATTGGTCTCTTGGGGGACCACGTGCCTTGGGCCATCCTTCCCAAGTAATGCTGCCCCACCCCAATTAGAAGGCATCCATAGTCACTGTGGCCAATGAGGGTGGTAGAACTAAAAGTTGATCTATATAAATGTTGTCTGACTGGATCCACCAATGAATGTAGTTCTTGCAAATCAGTGTAAGCTTGACTGGAAAGGATAGGGCTGTCAAAGAATAGACCACTGAACAGCTAGAGTCCACTCAAGAACATGCATACAGTATCATGCTAAAGGAAGTAGTACTATTGCTGCTGCCAAAGACCCCAGCATTTGAAGAATGAATCTGGCTGGAAGAGATGGATGGAAAGAATCTGAAGAACCTGAAATCTGAGCATGACTATGTGAGGAGTTGGTAAGAATGCGATTTGTGTTGTCATGTTCAAACATGCACCTATAATTTCCAGACTCTGCAATGGTGATAGATTTGATTTGGCATAACTGATTGTTATTCCCAGTGAGTGGCAAATCTGGAGCAAATAGTTCCTGGATTTTTGAAGGAGATGCATGGAAGGGGCAGTGAGGAGTCAGTAATCTAAATATGGAAATACCCGGAATCCTTTGAGTCTCAAGTGAGCTGCCATCACTGCCATACATTTCGTGAACACCCTGGGGGCTGTGGTGAGTCCAAAGGCCAGGGCTCTGAATTGGTACTGGCTAGCTCCCAGCAGAAACTGCAAATATCTTCAGGAGCAGCTGTTTATTTTGATGTGATAGCATGCATCCTGAAGATCTATAGAACACATCCAATCGTTCTTGTGATGAAATGGCAGAATGGACTGGACTGTGACCATTCGGAACTTTGACATTTTCATGTAGAGATTCAATTTGCTCAGATCCAAAATTGGTCTCAGGTCCCCTGTCTTTTTTGGCACCAAAAAGAAATGTAAGTTCCGTATTAAAAAGAAATGTGAATAAGCTGTGAATCCTACTTGGTCTGGTGGGACCTCTTGGATGGCTCTCTTGTCCAGCAGCTTTTGAATTTCTTGTGCTGCTGCCTTCCTCTGACTGGGTGGGACATTGGGAAGTTTCTTTCTTTTGTATATTGGAGGTTGGAAAATGGTATGGAGTAGCCTCTGTATGTTATTTTTAGCACCCAGGAATCTTTTATTATTGTAACCCAGGTATCTGGGTGCAAGGGCAATCGTCCCCAGACTGCCTCTGGAGGTGGGCAGCTGGGCAGAGCTTCATGAGCACTGAAAGGGTCTGTCTGGAAAGGAATCACGGAAACCCTGATTTTGCAGGCCTGCTCTGCCTCTGGGGTGTTGTCCACCATTAGAACTGCCTCGTTTGCCTACACAGGAGTTGTCTCCACACAGATCTTGGAAACGTCCCTGAGATTTGCGGAACCAAATTTTTTTATTAACCCTCTGATTTCTAGAGAAGTTCATTGAAGGGTAGAAAACCTGATTCCCATGACAGACAGGGTCTTTCCTTCTTGTTCGCTGCAGGTTAGTGTTTATTTCATAAATGGACCAAATAAAGATGTTCCATCAAACAGAACATAGACGAAAGATGTATTGAAAGGCTCCGCAAAGTTGCACAGCCACATCCAAGCATGTCTACTTATGGCAATGCCTGAACTGGCAGCCCTTGAGGTGCCTTAAGCTGAGTGAGACATCAACCTCATGAACGTGCTGGAAACTGACAAAAGAGTGGCCAGCTGAGAAGATGATCTTTTGAAATCCTCTGCAGACATGGACTCAAGAAAGAGCATTTGATAGTTCTTTGGTCAAATCTCTCTGTAGTCCTGTGAAATGTGCCAGGTAGTTAAGAGACCTCAAGGCAAATGTTGCTGAGACAAAGACTCGCTTTCCGAATATGTCCTGTGCCCTAGACTCTCTTTTTGGTGGGTGGACAGAAAAGCTCTATTCTGATATCTCGTTTTAGTGGCCTCTGTCACCACCATTGCATCTACTGGGGCTCCTTTGCTCCAATGAGGTCTATTCTTAGGGGGAGCTAAGAATTTATCAGGTCATCACTGTAGCGGCTGAACAGTATCCAGCTCCTTCCATGCCCAGTGGGCTGACCCCAGACATAGATAAACCAGAATTAAAATCTTTCAAAAATACTGATTAATCTGGAGAAGGATTACTGGAAGAACAACCACCTTTCTGCCTAAGGATCTTTATTATGTCTCCAAAGCCAAATCAAATGGTTCCAAAGGAGACATCATCTGGTAGCGATCTGGGGGACCCTTCTCCTTCCTCAAAATCAGTATCCGCAGTGAGATATTCCAATGGGGAATCTATGTGCCTCCTCTTGCACATTTTCTTCTGATGGCTCTCCTCTGGGGGATGTTCATGGAGGTATCAGATGAGATGAGGAGTTACACTACAGGAACTGACTGGAAGCTAGCCGGGACTGCTTGTCCCTGTGGAACAGGCCTGATGGACACAGAGCTCAGAACTGAAGAGGGAATAGGGAGTGTATCCAAATGATGACAGACAGGATCTCTAGAAAGAAAAAAAGCCATTTCCACAACCTCAAAGACAGACAGTCCCAGAGAAGCTGTGGCTACCTGCACCTCAGCTGAGACTTCCAGTATGGCATACCTTGAGGAAAAAAACAAACTCAAGCTGTCCAGTGCCAAGGCTCTGAGGGGCAGAGATAACATTGGAATAGACTCCGGCCCCACAGATCTGATGCTGAAGCTTTGGCTCTGGGACCTGTTCCAACCCAAAGGTGTAGGTGTGGAACTGGTCAGGGATGCTGTCGGACTCGAATAAGTGATAGTCTTTGGATCTGACTCTGGACCTCATGGAGCTGTTAGATCCTGGGGCTCAGAAACCAAAGGATGGATTGGAGAAACAGACAGTGCTGTTTCAGTAGTGGATGGAGGGCTCATGAGTCCAACAAGGGATGGAACTGGAATGACCCCCATCTGGATTTGAGGTATTTTTGCATCATCCTAGCCACATCTGCTTCTGAAATACTTTTGGAGGATTTGGAGGATGTGTTACACTGGGGCCTGGAATGCTTTTTGGGAGTGTCCATGAAAAGAGACTGCACAGTAGGAAAGATCAGATCCAGGATGAAGTCTGGGGAATGAGCTCTTTGACTGTGTTATGTCCCAGGTTTTGGGTCTGAAGACTTGGGATCTGTGAATGGAGCTGTAGGACTGGCTGAAAATAATGACTGGATCCGAAACTTTACGATCCAAGGATTTTGGATCTGTAGAACAAACATTCAGGTCAGGGGACATCAGATCTGCTGATTCTGAGAGTTTTACAAGCAGTTCCGACAAAGTCCTACAGTGACTTTGGCAGAGAACACTTTCTATACTCGGAAGGAGCAGATTTAGAAGTTTTACTGGGGGGGGGGTTGAGCCACTGAAGAAGATGCTGAAGGAGAAGGAAGGAGACCTTTCAAAATAATTTTATTGCATCTGTCAGCTAACACCCTGGAGATGAACGCATCATAAACACTATAGCTAGCCTCTAGATGGGCAGCTCCGAGACAATATAAACACTCCTTGTGGACATAAAATCCCTAACTCGAATGCCCATAAAAAGTGCGTTTTTTGAATCCTGCTGGCTTGCCAGCCATGACAGAGAAGCAGGTATCAATGGTCCTACGGTAGAAAACGACCTACTGAAGAAACACTAAAACACTAAAAGGAAAAAGGAGAAAGACTTTTTTTTTTCCTAAGGAAGGGAAAAGAGGAAAGAGAAGAAAAATTAATAGCAATGGTAATAAAGAATTATCTTGTAATAGAAGGTAGGAAAGAATAAGGATAAATTTACTCGCAAAAAAATTACAATAAATGTTTGAGAGAAGGACCCTACGACAAGCATAATGGAGGCAAGCGAGATCTGACTGAGAGTTGGATCCAAACTCTGCAATATGAGGCAGAGTCTGATCTCAGGAGCGGCTCAATAAACCATTCGTTGAGGAAGAATGAAAAGGACAACATCAGCTCTAATAGTTACAGCATACACGTGTCAGAGAATTCAGTATAGCTACAAGCTGAATGGGGTTGTAAAGGATACTGCTCCCCTCAAATGAAGAACCATCTTCATTTGGGGGCATACACATACCTCTTTCAGCTCTGAACCCCCCCAAGTAGATCCTATTGAATCAGGGATATACGTCAGAAGCCACGCCCTGAGGTGGTCAGCTGTCATCCGAGCCATGGAGAACATATACAACCAGGCCTGGATGAGTTATTTTACTGCTATGGAACTGACAACCTGAAACCACAGTCTTCTTGGTTCCAAGATGGCAACAAAAACTACTTCTGGATTATAATTAGGCACAGAATCTGAGGGAATGGTGGGTTGAAATACAAGAATTTACCATACCACGGAATGCAAAAATGTGTTTCTTGGTACTTCTTCCTTGTCCTGCTGCATCAAGCTGAAAAGGGTGAGGTCTATGTTCTCCTGAGTATAAAATGGTCAGCTGTTGGGAGTGCCTAACTTCAGGAAGACACAGACAACCATTCATACTTTCTAAATCCAAATCTACAGAACAGGACTGCAGGAGCAGTTCAGAAAATACACAAGCTTGTTCATTTCCGCTTGGATGTGAAATGCTTACAAGCTGATGCCCCTGCTTATGAGACACTGTTAAGTGAGCACTACTAACCTGATTAAAGGGTGTGACAACATGCTCCCAAGGCTCATTTGCACAACATGCAATAGA